>NC_089228.1:51406309-51713071 GCF_963924675.1 Phocoena phocoena | reverse complement strand
GCTTACTCACCTCCTTTATGTGTTTATTCATCTATCATTTTCTCAATTAGGTCTGCTTTGGATACTAAGATTATAAAATTTCCACCATCCTGATGCTACTGATCTATCCCTACCTCCCTGCTTTATTTCTCTCTCTAGCACTTACCATTTACATATTTTACTTATTTCATTACCTGCCTCCTTCCAAGGAAATGCATTATCTATTAGAGTGAGAACTTTGGTCTATTTTGCAGACTACCATATCTCCAACATGTAGAACAGCACTCAGAATGCATTTTTCATAGTACAGAGACATTCTGTCTCCAGTAAAAGTGTTACTAGGTTATTTGAAATGAAACACCAAAGACAAACAACTATAAACACTGGATAAAATGTACATTTATAGAAGTCTTCTTAAAAACCTGGACCTAAATAGACATTTCTCCAAAGAAGATATACAGATTGCCAAAAAACACATGAAAAGATGCTCAACATCACTAATCATTAGAGAAATGCAAGTCAAAACTACAATGAGGTAACACCTCACAACGGTCAGAATGGCCATCATCAAAAAATCTACAAACAGTAAATGCTGGAGAGGGTGTGAAGAAAAGGGAACCCTCTTGCACTGTTGGTGAGAATGTAAATTGATACAGCCACTATGGAGAACAGAATGGAATTCCTTAAAAAACGAAAAATAGAACTACCATACGACCCAGCAATCCCACTGCTGGGCATATACCCTGAGAAAACCGTAATTCAAAGAGTCATGTACCACAATGTTCATTGCAGCTCTCAATAGCCAGGACATGGAAGCAACCTAAGTGTCCATCAACAGATGAATGGATAAAGAAGATGTGGCACATATATACAATGGAATATTACTCAGCCATAAAAAGAAACGAAATTGAGCTATTTGTAATGAGGTGGATGGACCTAGAGTCTGTCATACAGAGTGAAGTAAGTCAGAAAGAGAAAGACAAATACCGTATGCTAACACATATATATGGAATCTAAAAAAATGGTCATGAAGAACCTAGGGGCAAGATGGGAATAAAGACACAGACCTACTAGAGAATGGACTTGAGGACATGCAGAGGGGAAAGGGTAAGCTGGGACAAAATGAGTGAGTGGCATGGACATATATACACTACCAAACATAAAATAGATAGCTGGTGGGAAGCAGCCGCATAGCACAGGGAGATCAGCTCGGTGCTTTGTGACCACCTAGAGGGGTGGGATAGGGAGGGTGGGAGGGAGGGAGATGCAAGAGGGAAGAGATATGGGGACACATGTATGTGTATAACTGATTCACTTTGTTATACTGCAGAAACTAACACACCATTGTAAAGCAATTATACTCCAATTAAGATTTAAAAAAAAAAAAAAGGGCTTCCCTGGTGGTGCAGTGGTTGAGAGTCCGCCTGCTGATGCAGGGGACACGGGTTCATGCCCCGGTCTGGGAGGATCCCACATGCCGTGGAGCGGCTGCGCCCGTGAGCCATGGCCGCTGGGCCTGCACGTCCGGAGCCTGTTGCTCCGCAGCAGGAGAGGCCACAGCGGTGAGAGGCCCGCGTGCCGCAAAAAAAAAAAAAAAAAACAAAAACTCAGTAGGCTCACACTGGTAGTACTCCCAAGCAATAGCAAAAGCAAATGCAAACTTTTCCTGGAAGACATTCTCTGGCCTCACATTATTTGCACAAATAATTTTCCAAAGATCACTTGGCATGACAGGAAACAAGACACCATGAGCAAGAATAAACAGAAAGAAATAGACAATAGGAACAGATCCTAGAATTATCAAGGTCCTAGAATTTCAAATTCAAATTTTAGAATTATTAAGCACAGGCTATAAAACACCTGTACTTGGAAGCTTTTACTAGGCAAGCTGAAAATAACTCAGGGATAAGAAAGTTATTTTCAAAGTGACATAGATTTTTTTAAAAAACAACCAAACAGAACTTCTAAAAATAAAAATACAATAACTGAAATTTAAATTCAGTAGGCAGGCATAACAGTAGATTTTAGACACAGCTCAAGGGATCATTAGTGAACTAGAAGATAAAATCAGAAAAAAAAATCACCCAGGATACCTACAGTAGGTGCTTCAATATTAATTGAATAAACAAAAAAAAAGATCAAGGGACTTCCCTGGCAGTCCAGCGGTTAAGACTCCAGACTTCCAATGCAGGAGGTGCAGGTTTGATCCCTGGTCAGGGAACTAAGATCCCACATGCCACGTGGCATGCCCAAAAAAAAAAAAAGGATCAAATACAAAAAGTAACCTATAAATCATGATTATGTTGACACTTCTCTTCTCACTCCAATGTTTCAAAATGACAATACTATGGTTTGGTGCAGAAACTGAAAAGGATGAACATATTAACAAGTACTAGAGGACATAAACTAATAAAGTGAGCAGGCTGGAGTGGTTATGTGTATGACGGAAGAGAAAGAGAGAAAAAGGAGGAGAGGAGCTGATAAGAGTAGGAGAAAGAGATGAAGATGGAGGAGGAGGATAAGACTGGGAAGAAGAGATGGTGATGGAAGGAGGAGGCAGAAATAAAGGAGGAGGAGAAGGAAGAGATGGAAATAGAGGATGAAGAAATGGAGTAGGAGAAAGGAGGAAAGGGATAAGAAAAGGGGGGGGAGGGACAGGCAAAAATTGAGGGGAGGGAAGAAAAAGAAGCCCAAGTAGGATAAGGCTTTACCTTTTGTTCCCTGCATATAACACTTGGAAACTGCCCTCAGCAAACACTGAGCTATTACAGGCCCACAATCCCATACCTGCATACGTGAAAGCCAAAAAGCTCTTAAAGTCCACCTTTACTTGTTTTGTCTTTTTAAATTCATTTGGTGGCAAAATCTGAACTAATTTGAACTCAGTTTATAGCAAAACATGATGTGAACTGACAAGAGACTATTTATTATGTGTATTTTACTCATTGTGAATTTGTATACATTTAACTGCAAAAATATTAATATGTTTGATTACAAGGTATAGCCTCAGACCCAGCTGGAGCTGTTATATACAATGTATGGTGTATGGCCATATTAGTTTTCTAAAATCTGACATATTCTGAATTCCAAAACACAACTGGTCCCCACGATTTCCGATATAAAATAGTAAATTCATATTACCATAATCAAGTCCCTTCCCTTTTTTCTTTTTCCCTTCAAATGAAAGCCATATATTTAAACATTCCACTTCACTTTTATGGGTACATGTATGTGAAAACCTGAAATTTCTGTTTCTGAATTCATACAAAATATGAAAAACTGCTCCATCTTACATGGCAAACAAAAGAGCAAGCCAAAACTTTATACCATTTCTCAAGAAAAAAAGAATTCATTTGGTATTTTCTTCAGTGAACCAACCCGTTCAGTAAGAACCCATGTCACAGATTTTCATGCAAAAAATATACTCTTTCATATTAAGTAGTTTCTTATACCAAAGTTCTGCTTTTCACTTGAAGCTATATCCTTCCTTATTCTAATTAAAACAATTGAGTAAAAGGGCTTTGGATTTCTAAACTTTTATACACTCGCATATCCAGCAATGACCATGGTCATAGCTAAATTAGCAACTGAGACTAGGAAACAATAATCCCTGTAAGCTATTGTACCATAAGTGTCTCAGAAAACTCAAAAACATTTTAGTTGTCCACTCTCCACTCTGCTTTTACAATAGGATACTCTCCTTGGCTTTCCTCTGACCTCATAAGTCCCTGTAGCTCAGTATCTTCCTCCTTTACTCAACCACTAAATGTTGAACATCCTCCTTCTCTCTAAACACACTTTCTAAATGGCTTCATCCATTCTCAACAGTTTTAAATATCTTCTATATATGCTGGCAACTCTCAAATGTTTTTTTCTTCAACAAATAAATGGCAAGTGGAGAAAAAAAGAGATGAACAGAGGGTTAAGAGATATATCAACTAACTGCAATGGTGAGCCTTGTTTGAATCCTAATTCACTGTCAAAAGATATTTATGAAACAATCGAGGAAATGTGAACACTGAACATTTGATACTATGGGTTAATTTTTTTAGATGTGAAAATGGTACTGTAAGTGTCTCTTAAAAAGATGTTTTACTTTATTTTATATATGAGTAGGAGTGCATGTGCGTATGTACACACAAACACATCCCACTCCAGCAGGATAGTAGGGCTCAGGCAGATAGGTAGGGATACAGATGAATAAATATTGGCTATGTATTGATAATTTCTTGAAGCTGGATAATGGGTGGTAAGGAAGGTCTGTCATAATATATTCTCTATTTCGGGGTATGTTTGAAGTTTTTCCTTAAAAATTTATGGTAATTTGAACACTTGCCCACACTTTATTGAAAGTGTGTTTACTCTCTTGCCCAGAACCCTGCAATGGAACACAAAAAAATGATAAGCAACATCATAAGAGCAAAGAAAATGAAGCAAGGCAGAGAGTATGTGAAATCAGCACCTAAAGATAGCAACAATTTCTTATAAGATGCAAATAAAAAGGATGGAAGGCTTTTGAAGAATACCATAGCAAAGCTGCAACTTAGAATTCTCAGAAGCAGAATCAAACAGCAGAGAGAACTGATCTACCTTGTAGAATGACAGAAGTGACAGTTTCTAAGCCAGCAAGTACAGAGCTGATTAGCAAGGAACAACTGAAAACCTATGGAATGATTTCATCATTAAGCTCTTCCCACGCCCAACTCAGGGAGCTCCATATTTTACACACAGGTGTGCACGTGCATTCTATAAAGATGGAACCACCAGAAAAGGAAAGACAGTTTTTAGAACCATTTAAACTTTTGTTTGCCAAAATTAAAATTTAATAGAAGAACTGGATAAGAAAGTCAAGGAAATCTCCCAGAACACAGAATAAAAGAGAAAAGCATAAATGGAAGAAAGAATACAAAACATAAAAGACACAGTGAATCAATCTAGAAGGTTCAATATCTGACGAATAATAATTCCATAAGGAGAGACTAAAACTAATGAAGGGGAGAAACTCACCAAAAAAAAAAAAAAAAAGATTTCCCAGGGCTAAAGAGAATCACAAGCTTTCAGAAGTAAAATAATCAAATAGTAAAAACTAAGAATGTCTTCAATTTAAACTAAAATGAAAAATTTCAGTAAAGTGATTAGAAACTGAAAATCAAAGTGCTTCAAAATAAAATAATCACCAGATTTTAAAAATATAAATTTTATTTATTTATTTAGTTAGTTATTTGGCTGCATTGGGTCTTCGTTGCTGCGCATGGGGTTTCTTTAGTGCGGTGGCCTCTCTTGCTATGGAGCACGGGCTCTAGGCACATGGGCTTCAGTAGTTGTGGCACGCAGGCTCAGCAGTTGTGGCTCACGGGCTCTAGGGTGCAGGCTCAGGAGTTGTGGCACACAGGCTTAGTTGCTCTGCTGCAGGTGGGATCTTCCCAGACCAGGGATTGAACCCGTGTCCCCTGCATTGGCAGGCAGATTCTTAACCAGGGAAGTCCCTAATCACCAGATTTTAATATTCACATGAAGATACTGTTAAACAGCACAGTTAATCTTAAATAGTTAATTATTTTATTTATTAAAAATAAAGTTTATTCCATACAAAGTTTAAGAGAGGCCAAGAGAGTTGATAAACTATCTTAAAATTTCTAGGTAGATATTAACTCACTAGTTAAAAAATATTTGAAGACTTTTACCCTCCTCTTTAAAGGGGCCTTTAAAAATTTAAGACCTTCAATAGTTCAGTGAAGTAAAAAGCTAAACACAATTTAAACCGTTATTTGGTATTAATAAAAGTAAATAACAACATATTTCATGATAACCATGATATCAAACTAAACAATAAATGAGCCTCATAATAAGGCTTATTTAGGACCTTTACAAAATGTAGTCATTTCAGGTAGTTAAAATTTCATGACAGCTACAGCTTGGTTATAACAGCTGTCAAGAACATCTACTATACATCCTACATGTATACAAAGAAAAGATGTAAATCTTTTCTCTTATCCTCATGTTTGAGGATAACTTGCTACTGATGTCCAACACTTTGCACCCAGATGGGTAAATGGGTCTGTATCAAGAAGATTTTCAATCTTAGTTCCCACTACTTATCTGCCTTTATTGCTGCTGAATGCCCATTTTTTTTCTCCCTTGTAATTTACTTTTTCTCCTCATAGACTCTTTTTTTCCCTTACTGCTCCTAGAAGAAAAGCTTGGCCTTTTGGCCAGTAAGTTAAAGGGTTGCTTTCTTTCAGTGACTTAAATTATCCAATCCTAGTGTATCACATAGAATATTCAAGGGTTTCGAAGAATAGAGATCTATTCAACATTAATTTCTTGCTATTGTTCCCTATCCCCCAAACCAGTAGTTATATGTCAGTTTGGAGTGGTCCCAAAAGGCTTACCTATAGAACGCCAAGGTTATGTCATCGCTTGTATGGATTTTTTAAGAGATTCAGTGTTTGGAATAATAGATTGTGTTGAAATATTTAAAGTTTAGAAACAGTCTATTTGCAACAAAATCTTATTTCTTTCCAGCCACTCTGCAGCATAACAACAAAAGGCCAAATTCCTCTCGTGAGCTTTTGAGGCAGATTTCAGGGCTCAGAGCCACATAATAATCCTACAGGTTTTTAACTCTATCTGGTTTGACTGCCCAGAGCTACTTCACAATCATCTGACTGCCTGGTTTTATATTCTTAGGTGAGGATAAAGACAACTAAACAGAAAGGCACCTGAAAAAGCCACCCCTGACAACTCTTCAATCGTTAGTCATTACAGTACTTCACAAATACGAATTTGTCCAGAAATAAAACAGTTAATAAATAAAATCTTTCATATGGCCTTGAAGTTAAGCTTATATATTTAATAGATAACAGATTAATAGCCAGAACATACAGAGCAACTATAAGTAAACAAAAAAGTCAAAACCAGAAAGTTGGCTAAAGATGCCAGAAAGCAATCCACAAAAAATACAAACAACCAAACGTATGAAGATGATCAACCTTATTAGAAAGAAGAGATGTTTTTTAAAAGGGTGAGATATTTTTCACCCATCTGATAGGCAAAATTTAAAAAGATTAATAATAATGAGAACTCAAAAGAATGCAAGATAGAAGGCACTATTGGTGGGAATGTAAGTGGTAAAGCCTCTTTGGGAGGAAATTAGAGATAGCTAACACAATTTGAAATGAATAAAAACTTTGATCCAGAAATTCAACTTCCAATTATTTAAAAAAATATATATGTGCACACACACACGATTTGTACAAAGATGTTTATTTCAGAATCATTTAGAAAAGTTACATGTGATTAAGCAATCTGAAATTCCACAAAGAAATGGTTATGATATATCCATACTATGGAATACTGTGCAACAGTTCAAACAAATAAAACAGTTACATAAAAAAAGATCACTATGCGATATTGAGTAGACATAGTAAATGGCAAAAATATGTTAAGAATGATGCCATTTATGTAAACATGGTCAAAAACAAAATAATTCATTTTGATACTTAATATATATGTAAGGCAGAGTAAAAGGTATAAAAAGACAAACTCCAAACTAATAAAAGTGCTCATCTCTGCTTATCCCTGGCCTTGGGGCTTGGAGGTGGTTCTGAGAGGATTTTTGCTTTATCTGCATTGTTTGAATTTTTAAAAATAGAAGATATTTGTGTATTAAAGAATAAGAAACAAAATAGGTTAGGAATAACATAATCCATTTATTGTATGTGTTCACATGATACTAGTATGATGTATGTGTATTACGTGAGAGAGACTAATATACAGAGAAGTATATATGAAACTGTTAAGAACTATAAATCCCAAGATAACCTGTTACTACTGTTTAGGTGTTTAATTTTTTAATAAAGATATATTACTTTATCAATAAAAATCCAATAAAAGTATTTCCATTTTAAAGAAGAGAATATGCAAGAAGGTTACCCTCTGAGCTTTATGAGGTTGTTACTTTGATTTTTTAAAAATCAGTGCATTCCTATACAGTCTGAATGTATTCAGTATTACTTGAAAAAAGAAAAATTAAATAAATATACATTGATAGCCATTGAACTTATAATGCTTAAAAAAGAAATAAAATCTGGATACAACCCAAATCAAATGCAATATTTAGAGTTGCTTGTAAATTAAGGTTTAGAAATAACAAACAAACAAACTTGGCAATGCCATTAAGTATATAAGAACTTAATTTGTTAACTTTGATGGCTTTTGCCTTAAAAATTAGAAGTTTATATTGTTATTTATTTCTATAAGGACATATAAAATATTTACGTAAATTCTTGGGATAAACTATAACAATATGCAAAACCAGATTTAGTATCATATTTCCATTAACATGTGTATAAAAGTTTAAATGACTGTTTACCAATATCATCCTTTTGGTAAGTTTGTACCCTATTCCTCATCGTCCCAAGGGGGCAAACTCCTTAGAGAGAAGTCATTATACAGTCATAAAGGAAGCTGAAACTGTTAGAGTTAAAACTCCCAAATACAGACCAGTCTTCCTAAAGAACATAGTGAAAAATACACAAAACATTTTTGAAGTAACCTCAAATTCCCCTTCTTACACATCTCTGGTGTTGATGTAATTATAAAGTATACCTCTAAGCATCTTAACAAAATGTTTAATAATGAAAAAAAATGCTCAAGTATTAAGTGTTATGAAGGACAATACTGAATGCACATTTGAGGCTCCAGATTTGATTCTGGTTTGCTTTGTGCCTGGATCTGGGACTTATAATCTCAACAAGCCTTAGTTTTCCAATCTGTGAAATGGAAATACCCAAACACTCTGTACGCTTCACAGTTATTTGTACCTTAGGAGTTAATGTACAATAAGTATACTCAGGTGCTTTGGAAAACTATACAGCACTATATATGTTTTTAAAATTATTCTTATCACAATAAAACACTGGCAAAATCAATTTTTGATCAAATTACACCTGTATAGAATTTGTAAAAGACTAAATATTTTCTAGAGAACTATTTACTAGGGACACTGACAAATCACAGGCATATCAATTGAAACAGTGCCCATGGCAAGCCATTTTGCTTCTTTATATACTTTATCACCACAGAATTCTACTTGTTGTCAAATACAACAGGAAAGATATCAAGCTAGCTAACTAAACCTTCCTGCCAAATCTGTCATTCTTCCATTCCAAAGGCCATGTTCTCTCTTCAAAGCTTTTATATTATTCCATGTTTCTTCCAACATCCCTTTATATCCACCACCAAAGACAGAGGGTTTGCTTGGGTTGCAGGATAAACTGTCATCTTGTATTTGCCAGATCCCATACAGACATATCAAGTAGAAAAAGATACCAAATGACAAGTACGCACACACGTGCACACATGAACATACGAGTGTGTGTGTGTATATACACACACACACACAAAGTGTCCTTCGTTCTTTAGGGAGAAATATATTTCTTATACAGCAGATGACTGTCACTTTAAAAGGAAGTGTATAGCAGAAGCAAAAAAAAGAAAAATAAATCTTACTCACCATCTCCCATAGCCATTCAGATGGTCCAGGGAGCTCTCTCAAACCAACAGGTCAAACAGCACAGCAAATAAATGCAGCTCGGTGCCTGCGCCACTGGGCTCGGCCTGCAGCCTGCAGACACCCTGCAGACACCCGGAGCTCTGTGTGACCCAGGCCGCTGCAGCTCTGCACCGCAATAGCCAACAGCTGCTACTCCACTTCAAAATAAAAGTCTGGGGTCTTGCTGAAAGCCCTCGTCTATTTAGCAAAGCCTAGCAGAGCTTGATCAAGATTATTCTTTAACTGCACATATGAGGTTAGATATACGTTATGGTGTTTCTCCTTGTGCTGGCTGCCTGAAATTTAATGTCAGAAAAGCTCTGAGAGCCAATAAATGCCATCCCACTGGGGGACTTTTAATGCAATCATCAAAACACAAGGCATGTGTTCAGCAATCATTTTCTGCTTCCCTAAAGATATCCATGTAATCAGTAGCAATCACATGATCTGATGAATTAACTGATTTGTGCCTTTTTAAAAGGTTTTCATCCTTTTGCCGTTACCTTTTAATATTTACAACAGAAGACTGCTAGAAGTGCACAAACAGGAAGAGCTCAGTTTCCATGATTAACTGCTCTCATTATGCAAGAAGCATTTCTGGCTGCCGTAAACAAATCACGTCAAAGGCAGCCCATCAAAGGCTGCTCTGTATGCAGACGGCAGGGCCACACGGAACAAAGCTTGCTTCTGGTGGAGGAGACAGAACCTGGCCAGTGCGCAGCTGCAGGGACACCGAGCACCCCATCCAAGCTGCACAACCATCAGCACATTGTCAAGCTCCAAGAAGGCCCTGGAGCTCATGGTCACAAACAGATACATTTTTAAATCAACCTAAGAAAAGGGCTACTTTGCTTTTCACCAAAGGGTATGTTATAAACTAGACTGCAAGTTACCTCATTACCTCTTTTGCCAAATATCAAGGTAATTTCAAAGCCTAATTTCTGTGGTTTCGTTTATTGCCAGCCTCCTAAAACAATGCTTTTCCTAGCAACTGTTTTCAAAGAGAGAAGCTGGGAAATATTTTACAATGATTACATGTCAAGACTGTATTAGGTCCTACACACACTTGACAAATCAGAATTATGCATAGTTTTTTCAGTGAAAAAGAAAAAGACTTGCAGTCACAGCCACCAATACGTCTGTGCTTGTATCTCAGTTAGCATAGAAGCCTGTCTAGAAAACACCAGACCCTGCCATAATCACGGGGGGCCTGCAACTTTCAGTCTTTTCCTTCCTACAGGGCTGGTGTTGCCTTCTTTCAGCCATGATTTGATTAATTTTAAATCCAGTTTCCTTCTAATAGCAGAGCTAATTCCATTGCACTTAAGGATTCTGCCTAACTTACTCCTCGACAAAAAAAAAATGCCATGCATTTCTCACTATTCCCAAATTAAACGACATGCTCAAATCTCTGATAATAGAATTTACTTTGTGTTCTTGAGTGTGCTGAACTAATGCTCTAGAAAATCAAGTCAAAGAGTTCAATCAAAACTTAAAAGCGTAGATATGGCAATAATGAAAGAAATCAGAGACAAAAGCATGAGATGTAAAGTTATGTATCAAGACATGTATAAAGGGAGAAGAGGCAGAAGGAAGAGGAAATAAAGTAACAGACAATTTTTCCAAACAATAAATGTATGTAAGATAGTGTTGGGCCATGTCACTCTCACTTACCACATGCCTCTCCAGCCTAAAACCCTTCCTACTCCCAGAAGTCTACCAAACTCTTCCCAAGGCCTACAAGACCCTCATATAATGGTTCCTGCTTACTTTTCCAATTTTTCTCATACACAGTCTCCCTTCCAACAGAGCCCTAGCCTCACTAGGCTCCAGTCAGCCCTGGCCTTCCTTCCTTTCTTCAAATACACTAAGACCTTTTCCACCTCTCGGCCTTTATGGTCACATTTTCTCTGCCCAAAGCATTTTTCCTACCATGTACCCAATGACTAGCTCATTCTCCTTTATCAAGTCTCAATTCAAATATGTCAACTCTGAGAGACGCTTGCCCCACTATTCTATCTAAAGTGGCATCACTGAGTTACTTCACATCTCCATACCCTATTTACTTCACTTAATGACTGTGTAGATGATAACTTTTAACTGCAGTGGCTCTTAAAAAGTTATACCACCTTTACAACAAATCCTCTGGGTTTTTGTCTGTATTTAGTAAAATGATTTTTTCATCCCCAAACACCCTCAATGAATATATTATAAGAAGTGTGATATTTTATTATTATGGTTTCAGGCAAAGACACATTAAAAATTTTTACTTACCATAATAGTTTCTAGTCACAGAATATCAGATGAAACAAATCCAAAGAGAATGCCATGTTTGGGTGAACTCACAATAATTTGCTTTGCATATGTACACCAAGTAAGAGAGAAAAGAGGTGGTATCTTTAATAGCTCTTCAATCTGTTGTGTGCATGAACTATTTCCACAAGTTTCCATGATGAGCCTTTATTTTGTCCTAGATGTGTTCCTGGTCTATAACTTTATTTTCAAGTTTTAGTTTGAGTGCACAATAACAATGAGCCAAGAGGGACTGAAAATTATGTGGGGAAAAATTGTGCAGAAATAAAAAAGGAGTTGAATAAACCTTCATTACACTATTTTAGGTATAAACTATTTATTTGCCTTCAAATTGCTAGTTATAAAAATTTGTTTTCAGTGCTCAATTGATGTATTTTTCTACCTGTGAAAATTATTCAAGCATCTTGGGTTGGGATGAAACATAACATAATGTTAGTTAGGAAAAATTAAGAAATAACTTTTTCATTTAATGGCTTTTCACTTAGCAGCAAGGATTTTAAGGAATAATTTAATTTCATTAAATTCATTAAACAAAGAGTAGTTGTATTTCTTTCATTACCAACTGTAATCACTCTGGATATCCATTTGTTTACTTGTTTATGATCTATCTCTCTCACTAGAATGTAGGCTCCTCGAGGCAAAAACTTTAACTGTCTTCTTCACTGTTGTGACATAATCCGTCTATATTTTAAGAAGACCACTCTCACCTCTGGGTAGAAAATAGATTCCAGGGGTCAAACATAAAACAGAAATCTATTGCAGTGATGCAGGTAAAAGCTAAAGGAGGGCTTCCCTGGTGGCGCAGTAGTTGAGAGTCTGCCTGCCGATTCAGGGGACACGGGTTCGTGCCCGGTCCAGGAAGATCCCACATGCCGCGGAGCGGCTGGGCCCGTGGGCCATGGCCGCTGAGCCTGCGCGTCCGGAGCCTGTGCTCCGCAACGGGAGAGGCCACAACAGTGAGAGGCCCGCGTACCGCAAAAAAAAAGGAAAGAAAAAAAAAAAAAGCTAAAGGAAACTTAGAGTAGGGTTTTAGCAGTGGAGATGGAAAAAAATAAGCAAATTTGGCATATATTAGAATTTCAGAGGCAAAAATGACTAGTTAGAATGGGAGATCAACGCTAACTAATTCTAATCAGGAAATTTCCTAGCCTGAGCTGATGGTGGTGCCACTGACTGAAATGGGTAAACTGGGGGAAGAACAGTTTTGAGGGAAAGGAAGAGACAACAGGCTTTAACTTTTGGACCTGTTAAGCCTGAGATGTCTCTTAGACATCCAAATGGAAATGTCGTCGAGGCCACAGGCTCCCAGATCTAGAGCACAGAGAGATAAATGAGGGCTAGAACTACATATTTAGGAGTCATCAGCAAACAGTTATCATTTGAAGCTTTTGGTCTGGATTAAATCACTGAAAGAGTGGTTGAGAGTCTGCCTGGGGACAGACAAGGGGAAAAAGAGGCTTGGGCCCTGGGACCTACCAACATGATAAATGGGCTTTCCTCTTATAGTCTCATCCCTTATTAACAGAGCCATTAAAGTATTTTTCAATGACAGCTTAATACTGTCATCAAAATCATCATGACCAATTTTTACACACCAATAAGTATTATAGACTTTAACGTTCACATTTGACTATACTTGCAATATTCAAATTATAATCTCCAAAACAGAAAGGTTTCTGAAAACTCTCTCCAAGAGAAATAAATGCCAGATGCTAACCCTAAACGTCCCTGTTTGTGGAGAGATAATGAAAAGAAAAAGAAATGGGAGCTAAAAGAATAGGAAACAAAAAAATCTTCTATTTTGAAGGTAACAGAAATAACCTCACAAAATACAAGGACAATACTTTCAAAATAAACCATATCCAAATAATAAATATCTTAAATTTTTAGTACGCATTATACTTTTCTTCATAGGGCTGTAACTACAGAGTCTGGAATACATAAATGAGTATGTAGTGTAAATGATATGAAAACACACAATCTTAATTCAAGGAATTTTAACAATTCTCCATCTTCTTGCTGTTTCTGGTTTCTATGGAAATGGACAGTGGTAACGGCTGGAAAAATAAGGACAAGGTACTTAAAACACCTTCTATTTAGAGAAGAGGAGTGAGAAACAGCTGGCAATCAGGGTGAGGACTCGTAGTGCTGAAGTTAATTTATGCTTCTGTAACTAAGTTTGAATTAAGGTAGACACAATCTTTTTAACACTAAATTCTCTCACTCCATCTGCCTTCCTGCAATACAACAAGGCTTGGTCTTGGTTTATCCAGCAAAAGAGAACCAAATTATATTAGTAACTAGCTTTCTTACTATTTGACTATAACAACTCATACACCAAATTTTTTCTCCAACATCATGCACATTACTAAGCTAAGCATACTATCTTTAATATGAACCTACTTTCCCAGGTAGAAGAACCACCTATACTATCTTTGGAAATAGCATATATTCTTCACATGTATGGTTAATTAATACTTAAGGATTGAAGGTAAATGCTACCCAATAAGACCAAACACAATTTAGCAATGTTACAAAAAGAAGAGCAGCCACAAAATCAAATAAATGCCAGATACCAACTCCAAACCTCCTTGAGTTCCAATTTGGTCTCATTCTAATTAAGAAGCCAAAAATGATTACACTGGTGAAGTTCCTATGGCTGTGTCTCTTCACTAGTATGATCACTGATACACTACACATAGGTGTAACAGAGTAATCAACCCTACAATTTCTACTAAAAGCATCTAACTAAAACAACTACTCTGGGATCATAGGCAAAACATTCTCTGACATAAATCGTACCATTGTTTTCTTAGCAGTCTCCCAAGGCAATAGAAATTAAAAACAAAAATAAACAAATGGGACCTAATCAAACTTACAAGCTTTGGCACAGCAAAGGAAACCATTAAAAACACACACACACACACACACACACAGAAAAAGACAACATATGGAACGGGAAAAAATAATTGCAAACGATGCAACCAACAAGGGCTTAATTTCCAAAATATACAAACAGTTCATATAACTCAACAAAAACAAAAAAAAAAAAACTAATCGAAAAATGGGCAGAAGGGGCTTCCCTGGTGGCACAGTGGTTGAGAGTCCGCCTGCCGATGCAGGGGACACGGGTTCGTGCCCCGGTCTGGGAGGATCCCACATGCTGCGGAGCGGCTAGGCCCGTGAGCCACAGCCGCTGAGCTTGCGCATCTGGAGCCTGTGCTCTGCAATGGGAGAGGCCACAACAGTGAGAGGCCCGTGTACAAAAAAAACACACAAAAAATAAATAAATAAAAATGGGCAGAAGACCTAAACAGATATTTCTCTAAAGAAGACACACAATACAGATGGCCAAGAGGCACATGAAAAGATGCTCAGCATCACTAATTATTAAATAAATGCAAATCAAAACTACAATGAGGTACCACCTCACAACAGTCAGAATGGCCATCATTAAAAAGTCTACAATGAAAGCAACCTAAATGTTCATTGACAGGTGAATGGATAAAGAAGATGTGGTACGTATATACAATGGAATACTACTCAGCCATAAGAAAGAACAAAATAATGCCATTTGCAGCAACATGGATGCAACTATAGATTATCATACTAAGTGAAGTCAGAAAGAGAAAGACAAACACATGATATCACTTATAAATGGAATCTAAAATATGGCACAAATGAACCTATCTATGAAACAGAAACAGACTCACAGAGAGAACAGACTTGTGGTTACAAAGGGGGAGGGGAGGTGGGGAAGGGATGGATTGGGAATCTGGGGTTAGTAGATGAAAACTATTACACATAGAATGAATAAACAACAAGGTCCTACTGTATAGCACAGGGATCTATATTCAATATCCTGGGATAAACCATCATGGAAAAGAAAATAAGAAAGAATGTAGAGGACTTCCCTGGTAGTTCAGTGGTTAAGAATCTGCCTGCCAATGCAGGGGACATGGGTTCAAGCCCTGGTCCGGGAAGATCCCACATGCCGCGGAGCAACTAAGCCCGTGCACCACAACTACTGAGCCTGTGCTCTAGAGTCCGCGAGCCACAACTACTGAGCTCACGTGCCACAACTACTGAAGCCCACGCGCCTAGAGCCTGTGCTCCGCAACAAGAGAAGCCACCGCAATAAGAAGCCCGTGCACCACAGTGAAGAGCAGCCCCCACTCAAGGCAATTAGAGAAAGCCCATGCGCAGCAACAAAGACCCAACGCGGCCAAAAAAAAAAAAAAACATACATGTATATACTGAGTCACTGTGCTATACAGCAGAAATTAACGCAACACTGTAAATCAACTATGCTTCAATTAAAAAAATAAATTGGGCTTCCCTGGTGGCGCAGTGGTTGAGAGTCTGCCTGCCGATGCAGGGGACATGGGTTAATGCCCCGGTCCGGGGAGATCCCACATGCCGCGGAGCGGCTGGGCCCGTGAGCCATGGCCGCTGAGCCTGTGCGTCCGGAGCCTGTGCTCCGCAACGGGAGAGGCCACAACAGTGAGAGACCCACGTACCACAAGAAAAAAAAAATAATAATAATTAATTAATTTTTAAAAAAACACAATTACTCTGGGAGTAAAAAACACATTTTGTGCACAGAACATAGAAGGCAAGAGGGTCATCGTACCTTCAACTCAGAAGATACCAAATATAAGGCAAAAGAGTAGTATCATTTTACACAATTAACCCATTATTAAATTTTCACTTACTCCAAAAGAATCAGAGGATAGGTAATGATCAGCAGGATGTAAAGACTTTGTTATCCTAAACAAGTTTTAAGCCACAAAGTCAAATCTGCTGAATCAGTGATATAATAGTTGACTAGAAGACATATTTTAGTGTCTAAAACTTTGCTAAATAATCTTAGAAATGTTTGAGAACTGGAATAACTTAATTATTCTTACCTTTGCAGGCACTCAAAATCACACCACCTGAATTTTGCACTTCATCAAATTTGCCAAGTATCATTTCTAATCTGGGAATAAAGAATAAATTTTATTTGTTTGTTTTACATACAGTTTTAATTAGAAACAATTTCCTTCACCATCTCCCTGAGAAAAAACAATTCCAAGGATTCAGTTAGCTCTATACAACTCTCTTTTACAATTAACTCACTGAAAGCAGACACAAAATGCATCTCTTCAGTAGAGCAAAGCAGTCAAATACAGGTAGCACTCTACACACTCGCAGGTGTATTTGTGAAAAGGTAACCTTCAAGTGTAGGGGTTTACGATGTATAAAATAAATAAGCTACAAGGATACATAGTACAACACAAGGAATACAGCCAATATTTTATAATGACCATAAATGGAATATAACCTTTAAAAATTGTGAATCACTATGTTGTACCCCCAAAACTTATATAATATTGTACCATCAACAATACCTCAATTTTTAAAAAAAGGTAACTTTCACACAAAGTAGTTTCATATTTTCATCATAAAATTATTTCCCCAAACCCATCAAAAATATTCGGTTGGCCAAAAGGTTCATTCGGTATTTTCCATACGATGGCTCTAGTAGCACTTAGTTGTCTTTAACTTCATTTGAAACAATTTTGTTAGACTGTATGTGACAGCTGTCGTACCAGCGTGCATTTAAAAAAAGACATCAAGGGGCTTCCCTGGTGGCACAGTGGCTGGGAGTCCGCCTGCCAATGCAGGGAACGCAGGTTCGTGCCCTGGTCCAGGAGGATCCCACATGCCACGGGGCGGCTAGGCCCGTGAGCCATGGTCACTGGGCCTGCTCGTCCGGAGCCTGGGCTCCACAACGGGAGAGGCCACAGCAGTGAGCGGCCCGCGTACCGCAAAAAAAAAAAAAAAGCAACATTTTCAGCATATTATGCTTTATTATTTCAAGAAAGGTAAAAACGCAGATGAAATGCAAAAAAAGGTTTGGGCAGTGTATGGAGAAGGTGCTGTGACTGATCTAACGTGTCAAAAGTGGTTTGTGAAGTCTCATGCGGGAGATTTCTTGCTGAACTATGCTCCATGTTCAGGCAGACCAGTTGAAGTTGACAGCGATCAAATTGAGACATTGAGACCAATCAACATTGTTCTCAACACAGGAGATAGCCAACATACTGAAAATATCCAAATCAAGCACTGAAATTCATTTGCACCAGTTTGATTATGTTAATCACTTTGATGTCTGCGTTTCACATGAGTTAAGTGAGTTACTCGATGAAAAGTGACAAAAGAAAACGCATGATCTTCCATCAGGATAACACAAGACCGCATGTTTCTTTGACGACTAGGCAAAAACTGTTACAGCTTGGCTGGGAAGTTCTGATTCATCTGCTGTATTCACCAGACATTGCACCTTTGGATTTCCATTAATTTAGATCTTTACAAAATTCTCTTAATGGAAAAAATTTCCACTCCCTGGAAGACTGTTAAAGGCACCTGGAACCGTTCTTTGCTCAAAAAGATAAAAAGTTTTGGCAAGATGGAATTATGAAGTTGCCTGAAAAATGGCAGAAGATAGTGGAACAAAAGGGTGAGTACGCTGTTCAATAAAGTTCTTGGTGAAAATGAAAAATGTGTCTTTTATTTTTACTTAAAAACCAAAGGCACTTTTTGGCCAACCCAATACTTTAGTTCCAACCTTATAATGAATATACTCAGTAACCAAGACATTTTTTAAAATTACATAAAAATCATGCTAAGGAAACTTAAGGCAAACATAAAAACAATGAAATATGTCAGAAATTAAAGTGATGCTGATATGACGGATAATCTGATGTTTTTCCTGTTAACCTATTTTAATTCAACAGCAATTCTATTAGCACTTCTGATTTTATATTCAGATAATACACTTCTACTATCACCTCTTTAAAAAAAGTGTTTCTTATTACAAAAGCAATGTATACTCATTATAGAAGAAAATTAGGAAATATAAATAGGAACAAAGAAAAAAACCACAATCCCACCATCCAGAGAACTTATTTAACTGCATGCTTTCCGATGTTTTATATTTATATATAAATTTTTTTCAGACCATGATCATGGGATCATGCTGACAGCACTAATTTTTACTTTCCAATATTATATCATGCTATGATTTATTCTTTTTTCTTAAATTTATTTATTTATTTATGGCTGCATTAGGTCTTTGTTGCTGCACGCGGGCTTTCTCTAGGTGCGGCGAGCTGGGGCTACTCTTCGTTGCGGTGCACAGGCTTCTCATTGCAGTGGCTTCTCTTGTTGTGGAGCATGGGCTCTAGGCACGCGGGCTTCAGCAGTTGTGGCACATCGGCTCTAGAGCACAGGCTCAGTAGTTGTGGCACATGGGATTAATTGCTCCGTGGCACGTGGGATCTTCCTGGACCAGGGCTCGAACCTGCAGTGGCAGGCGGATCCTTAACCACTGTGCCACCAGGTAAGTCCCACTATGATTCTTAAATTATGACTTAGAGATTTGGGTTAAGTCTTTAATTGCCAAATGTTTTTCTCACATCAATGGTTCTGTCATGATTTCACTTCTAAAACCTTAGTTAAGCCTTGGTCCACATCCTGTCATTTTTTACTTGTAAATTGAGGTTGAAAATACTGTTTGGTCTAAAAAAATTTTTTTTAGTTGAAAACCTTCTAGGAATTCATTATAATGGGATTTCTAAACCTTAACTTCAGCTCTTACCCCCATTAAATTCAACAAATATTCACACATCTGAAAGCACTGCAGTCAAAAGACACAGGTCCCTTCATCCTACAAAGTAAGTTACCTTCCAGAGAATTGAGCAGACACTAGATAGGCTGCCCAGAGACTAGATGGACAAGATGAGACAGGGGAGGGAAAACTGGAATTGGAAGATGGGACTTCAGAATGAAGACCAGACAGCCCAGAAACAGAAAGGAGAGGATTTAGGAAAGCTCTCTGGGAAAAAAGGCAGAACAAGATGTTAAGAAGCATGAAATTAACACTCAGCTATTCAGTAGCAAAAAGGGAGTAGGAAACTCAGGGCTGGAAGCTCTGAGAGAAAAGAGGGTTGGTAAGGAATTGAGGTGGGACAGATAAAATATACAGCAAGGAATGTAGATACAGGCAGCTTTAATGGGAAGAGGGGTCAACTGAAAGATCAGGCAAATATAACAGTAACAGGGAGAAAGAAAGGAAAAAGAAATAAAAAGCTATTATAAAATAATAATACAGCTATTTAGAAAAACAAGCTTATTCATAATGGAGGATCATTACACATATAATCTGATGGAAAAGGAGGAAAGGAACAATGTAAGAGTAGAAAGAAGAGACTGGGATCTTTTAAGTAATTCAGGAAGAAAAAGAATTTAGGAAATTCAACAGACGGCAAATACAACAGAGGCTGGAATATCTAAAACACAACTTAGGAGGCCAAACAACAGAGGCCTGTAAAGCTCTGGAAAGTTCTGATTCAGGATAAGGATAGAGAACAGTAAAGCACTAGGATAAAATTGGAAAAGCAACTCTATCCAAAGTCCATATTTAAGTTTAGAGTCATAATAATAAATCTCAAGTACAATATGAAAGAGGTAATTAGGTATCACAGAACTTATCTTTCTTTATAACAGCCAATTATTGAGATAAAACTCATACCATATAATTCACCCCTTTAAAGTGCACAATTCAATGGTTTTTAATATAAAGCCAGAGATGTACACAATCAATTTCAGAATGTCATCATCATCCCAAAAAACAACCCTGTACCCATTAGCAGTCACTCCCCATTCCTCCCAATTTCCTCAGTCCTACACAACCATTAATCTAACTTCTTTTCTATAGATTTGCCATATCTGGTCATTTCATATAAATGAAATCATCCAATATTCCAGCCACTCTGGAAAACTGTCTGTGAATATCAACTAAAGGTAAACATACCCTATGGCCCAGCACTTCCATTCAAATATATTCCAAGAGAACAAATACATAAGTATACCAAAAGACATGCATAAGAATGTTTCTAACAACATTAATTCATAAATGCTACAAAATGAAAACAACTCAGAAGTCCGTCAACAGTATGGATTCATAAAGTATGACCTACTCATACAAAGGAGAACTATAAGGCAATGAAAATGAACTACAGCTGGATCCAACAACCCAAATGAATCTTAAAGAGATAATGTTAACTGAAAGAAGAAAGACACAAAAAGTATACACTATATGATTCCATTTATATAAAATTCAAACAGAGGCAAAACTAACGTATGGTGATAGAGTCAGGATTATGGTTACTTCTGGGAAGGACAGAAAAGACAAGGATTAAGAAAGATTTGGGGAGGATTCTGGAATGTTGTAATGTTCTACTTCTTCACCTGTGTGGGAGATACATGTGTGTATTCACTTTGTGATAACTTACAGAGCTGCATACTTACAATTTATGCACTATTCTGTATGAATGTCAAAATTGAATAAAAATTCTAAATACTTAAAAAAAAACATAATCTCAATATAAATTTAAAAATATATAATGTAACATATACACATACACTCACACAAAATATGTCAATATATGTTAATACCATTTCTTTCATAAAATGATACAGAATTTATTCAAATAAAATTTTTGTTAACCCTGGAAGTAGAAAGCAAATGAATAAGTAAACAAAATGCATATTTTTTAGATGACCTTATTACCTAAGGTGACCTTATTACCTAAGATGACCTAAAAAGTAATTCATACTGGAAATAATCTACATGGTAAGAGAGGCAGCCAGATCTGATGAGACTTATGTAAACAGAACACACCACCACCTATGAAGTAGTCTTGCTCCTCCTGCCACCCCTCACCAAAAATCTGATCAAGTCTATAGATCCAACTACCAATTTACAGGATATAAAGACAGAAGAACACATTAAACCACACCACAGGAAAAGAATTAGTAATATCCAGGATATGGGAAACTTTTCAGGGTAAACTACCCAACTTATTCAACAAATAAAACACAAGGAAAAAAGTACTTGGAAGTACACAAAGATTTAAACAGGCTTGTAATACATAACAACTAATTGTTGGACTTTATTTGTATACTGATTCAAACAAACTGTTAAAACATATATATATACAACATTTATAAAACATTATGACATTTATGAAAATTTGAACCCTAACTGGATATTTGATATTACAGAATTATTTGCAAAAAAATGTAAGGTGTGATGATTGCATTGTGGTTGTGATTGGAAAAAAAAATTTTTTTTCCCTTTAGAAATATGTTGAATAACAAAAAGGACCTACTGTATAGCACAGGGAATTATATTCAATATCTTGTAATAACCTATAATGGCACAGAATCTGAAAAAGATCATATATATGTATATATATGCATATAAACTAAATCACTTTGCTGTAAACCTGAAACACTGTAAATCAACTATACTTCAGTGAAAAAAAATTTTTAAATATATTGAATAATTACAGATGAAATGTTATGAGTTGGATTTGCTTGAAAATAATACAGGACAAGAGTAAGTAGGTAAGGGTGTAACAAACAAAACTGTCCACAAGTTAGTTATTGAAGATGGATAATAGGTACGTGAGGTTCATTATACTATCCTGTCTAGAACAGTATAGAATCTTAAGAATTTTTTAAACAGTAATAACCTATATGTCCTTTTATATCTTTTGAATATTAAAGCATTCCAGAAAATTGAACCTATTTTAAATAAGCACATGAAATTAAAACCTTTAAAACCATTGGCAAAATAATAAATTTAGCAAGACTTACCTAGCAAGGGGAATTCCTCTCTTATAAAGGTCCACTCTCACTTTCTCTCCCACATGTCTATAAATCTCCACCACAGCCAATATTGCAGCATCTCTAACCTGCCAAATAATTCAGAACTTTAAAAACTTACATGAGACAATAAAATACTTCACCTCAAGGTAACATTAAATTCACAGACCAACTCGAAGCTCCAAGTTGGTTTTAATGCCTCTAAACCCCTGGGAAATTATGGCAGGTCATTAACAAAAACCAAGATGACCTGCCAAGAAACCTTGTAAAAGTTTTACAGAAATCTAAGAAACATGCAAATAAATGTGGCTTTTAAAAAATCTTCTATTTGTAATAATATTGTATAAAGAACTGATAATAACTATATGACTACAAATCATTATCGTGGTTAACATATTTTCGTAGAATAAAACTGCCTTTCAAGAATGTGGCCTGAACGCAAACAGATAATTATACACCAATGTTCACAGCATCATTATTCACAATAGCCAAAAGGTGGAAACAACCTAAATGTCTACCCATGGATGAATGGATAAACAAGATGTGGTACATACAATGGTATATTATTCAGCCTTAAACAGGAATGGAAGGAAATTCTGACACATGCTACAACATGGATGAACTGTGAAGACATTATGCTAAGTGAAATATGCCAGATACAAAAGGACAAATATTGTGTGGTTCCACGTTTATGAGTAGTCAAATTCATTTGGAGAGAAAGTAAAACGTGGCCACCAAGAGCTGAAGGACTGGGGGAAATGAGGAGTTATTGTTTAATGGGTAGAGAGCTTCAGCTTGGGAAGATGACAAAGTTCTGGAGATGGGTGGTGGTGACGGCTGCACAACAATGTCAGTGTACTTACTGCCAATGAACTGTACACTTAAGAAAGGCTGAAATGGTATATTTTATATTGTGAATATTTTACCACAATTAAAAGAAAAAATAAATGTGGCCTAAAGACGGGAATGTGGAAGACAGCTTTTAGTTCCTTTGCATAGCTCACTGTCGAAGGGCAAATGAAGAGACAGTAGAACTCTCTACAAACCTCTAGAGGCGCAGCTAGGGCCTAAAAGCAAGGAAATATCCAGGGTCATTCCAAATGCCCAAGTTGTGCCAAAAGGGTTACAGCCAAGATTCAACTCCACCACAAAGAACAAGATCCAGAACACACCCCTGTTTATGCCTATAGTATTTGAAGCTCAGGGAATGAAATTTCCAACAAGTGATATACCACTGGCACAAACAGGGTTATGACTGTTGCAAAAGTTGTTATGCAGGAATGAAAAGGAAGCTGACAATCTGCCCTCACAACTAGCTTATAGGAGGACTAGAGAAGGAAATTCAGGTTCTTTGTTACTCAATCTTTCAAACTCAAGAATTATCCTTTAAGTCCCATCTATCCTTAATACTAGCCAACAGCTAACAAACTTAAGCTACGTTTGTGAATATAATGTATTCTTAAAAACTAAATGTGGTAGACTTTAAAAGAAAAAAATGAAGTGGAATCTTGATTTTACCACCCCCCTCCACCCTCTCTCTTCTTTTTAAAAATGGAACAAGAGCATTAGAAAACAAGAGGTGGCTAAAAAATTAGTCAGTGCTTAAATGTAGATAAAATTTTACCTGACTGTTGGAATCTCCAAATAGGATACACAAATGTGGTACCAACTTGCTGAGGACTAGTGGCTGAGCCCCAAAACTAAATATAATTTGAAAAAAAAAATAAAGAGAATTTGGTTTTAATCAAACAGTAAACAAAATATCCTTATACTTTTATCTGTCTCGATAAGACAAATACGGTGGAGAGCACAGGCACACATCATTAAAACATGAAGGATATGAGACACAAGCAAAACCTAATTCTAAACAATGTGAGATATGTAAAATTGAATAATCATGACTGACAATGAAAACTGTCAACACATGATCCAACAGAGCAAAATGTTCAACCAATGGCACTCTTAAACCTAGCAACCTATCAATCACTTAGAAAATTTGAGCTTTTGCATTAAAATACTGGTTTTTTAGACTCTGGGTCTCAAACAAATTTGCATTCCAGTACAATAAGTAAATTAAAAGATCTTTATTTATGCTTATTAATATTTTGATGAGGTCATTGGTTGAAAGCAAATGACAAGACAGCCAAAAACCATGAAAGTTGTGCAGGCTGAATGCACTTACAAGCTCTAGATGGCAGAAAGGACCATAGAGGAGTAAAAGAAAATAAAATGAAGGTATAGTTAGAGAAAAGGAAGTAGCACTACAAAAAAAGTTGAAAGCTACTATATATTACCTATCTTGTTGCAGAGAACTTGAAAAAATCATCCAGAAAGAGAACAAAAGCCCTAGTTTACAATTTCTTCAGGCTGGAGTTCTGAGCTCTGTGGCATTTATGCTGTCAGAGCTCTGCACACTGCTGTCAGCTTCACTGTCTGGTTACCTGGGGGAGTCTTATTCAGTCTATGATTTTGGTAACCACCTGCACTGCTCTAGAAAACCTAGGGCCAATTGGCAAAAGCGGGCTGGGGAAAATGGCTACAATTGTTGAAATACCACTGAGTTTAAAAAAATTCCAAAGTGGGTCCAGAACAGAGGTAGATCCTAAGTTATATCAGCGTATCTGTTATATGACCATCTACTTGGTTGGCAACTATTAACATACTAAAGAGAAAAAAAGAAACTCTTCTTATCAATGACTAATAATTTTAAATTAACAACATGAAAGATAACAACATACATACAAAAAAATTAACAGATAAAGCTATCAAATAGAAAAACTCTGGTGCCAGAGATAAATTAATAACTATTTAAAATTTGTTATTTCCATAGCTTTCCTTGAGCTTTGTGAAATGGATTTTGCTTTTTCTTTTTTAGAAAAATGAAAAATATACTCCAGTAATCATAAAACTTACATGTTTAATGTTTCAATAAGACACAGACACACGCCTTCTCGAGATCGAAAATTCTTGTGCTTAAAACCAGAAGCCAACTGTTCCCAAATGTACTATTTGAAAGAAAAGTAAACATGTATAACAAAAAATTAAATTACTCATGTTATAATCTTTTATCTATTCCCAACTTTACTACCAACCTTATTGGTAGCTAAATTTTCCCACAGATTTCTCTACAAGTTTTTCTAAGCCAAATTTGCACTGATGCTGCTCTCACCCTTTTTTTTTTTTTTTTTTTTGCGGTACGCGGGCCTCTCACTGTTGTGGCCTCTCCCGTTGCAGAGCACAGGCTCCGGACGCACAGGCTCAGCGGCCATGGCTCACGGGCCCAGCCGCTCCACGGCATGTGGGATCTTCCCAGACCGGGGCACAAACCTGTGTCCCCTGCATCGGCAGGCGGACTTTCAACCACTGCGCCACCAGGGAAGCCCTCTCACCCATTTTTAAATATCTTAATCACATTTTCAATTTTTATTTTATATCTTTCACTTTAGATTTCAATTATTCTCAGAAAAACTGTGTCCAACATTTAAAAACCTTAAAATTTCCAAGGACATATAATTTCTTCTAAACTTTAGAAACCTTCAATAACAATGTTACCATTATAAGCCTAGTAGTATTGTAAGCATTTAAAAGGTCCAATGTTGCCTAGCAACTAGTACAGACTGTCACATGGAACAGGCTTTTTCAGCATTTTATAATTCAGGGGTTTTTTCCTTTTAACACTGGATCCAAATACAGAAACATAATCATTCTATTGCTACCCACTATAATCTTTTTTTTTTGAAAAAGCATAGATAAACCTATACAAACAATCTAAAACAATTATATGGGTTTGTTATAAGAAGGAATTCAACTTTGTTTTTCTAAACGTGTAGCCAATTGTCCCAATCAATCCTTTCTCCACATTTAAGAAACACCACCCTTACCATTTACTAAACTAATGTGTACATACACACATACACACATACTCTCACACATACACACAAATCCCTACTCCTGAACTCTATTCTCCCTGGACTATATTCAGCTCTACTAATATTATTTCCCTCTGCCAAACTTTGTGGAGGGTAACTTGGAAGTTTACCAAAAAAGTCTTAAATGTGAATAACCTGATCCAGCAACACTGTCTCTGTAACTCTGTTCTATAATTACATTTATGTCCAAAAACACATGTACAAGGATGCTCTTTACAGCACTCATAAGAACAGCATGTCAAAAACAAGTTAAAATTTGAACTGCTAAGCAAGTGTCAAAGAATACCCATCAAATTATAAGGATTATATATATATCTTTATACTCTATGGTATAAAAACTCTGAGGAAGTTTACTTTCACTACTATTTGGATTTTTTATAAAACATATGTAATACAATTCTTAAACTGTATTTTAAATAACAATTAGTATCACTGTTATTTTGTAAATTCTGGTTTTTTTCCCACTTAACATGAGCTACTCTTATTTTTTTTTAATAAATTTATTTATTTATTTTTGGCTTCATTGGGTCTTCATTGCTGCACAAGGGCTTTCTCTAGTTGTGGCGAGCGGGGGCTACTCTTTGTTGTGGTGCACAGGCTTCTCATTGCGGTGGTTTCTCTTGTTGCAGAGCACGGGCTCTAGGCATGCGGGCTTCAGTAGTTGTGGCACACGGGCTCAGTAGTTGTGCCGCACAGGTTTAGGTGTTTCACGGCATGTGGGATCTTCCTGGACCAGGGCTCGAACCCGTGTCCCCTGCCTTGGCAGGCAGATTGTCAACCACTGTGCCACCAGGGAAGCCCCCGGCATGAGCTACTCTTTAAATCTTTGTTTACGTGTCAATTTATTTTTACTCCTCTTTCAAAATACGTCCGTAAGGGCAATTTTTTTCTACCATATTCATAAAACACAGGTCACCGTCATCTAATATATGCCTTATATAATTAGTAGCCATCTGTTAAAATAAGAAATTTTCTCCTTGTTTCAGTAAGAGTTGCAGAAATTCATATAACATTCAGTAGTTCTCAAAATAAGCTTTCTCACTGAACATTGTATTATTTGTAGGTAGCAAAAACCAGAAAATCCTAACAAATAATATAATCAGTACATTGTCAAATCACTTAAATCTATGAGTTAGCTTTTTGAAAAAGCATTAAAAGGAAAGCAAAAAATCAAAAAGTTAAATATTGACACTTTATCTTAAATTTCAACTTCTTTAAAGCATTAGCAATAATTTACTGTTTAAAATTTTAGCTTTTATGTCCCTGGGGTTTTACTGACTTGCAGTGATTACCATCTATCTTTACTGTTATTTAATCATTAATTAGCAAAATCTGAATTCTAAAATGTAGGCCTACCATAGGTGGTGCTACTTGATCCATTAACTTCAGTATCAGAGTCTGAGCTTCATCTCGAACCTTGTCTTTGGCATCTCCCATTCTGTCTATTAAAGCTACAATAACTAGAGAAATTAAGGGGGAAAAGAATAAATATTTATAATTCATCTCCATTATAAACTGTATTTTACAAAATTACAAACATCAACTATTTCCATAAATGAAAAGTTATGAGGTAAGCAAACTGTTTCAAGTTCTTTACCCATGAATACAATCAAAAATAAATGAGAAGCAAGTTTCAAAAGAATACATAGAGTATGACATCCACTTATAATAATAATGTTCAAAAAACAGGCAAAACTTAATATTATTCTGTTTAGAGATACATATAGACAGTTAAGCTCTACAGACCAACAAGGGAGTGATTATCCCAAAGGTCATGACAGCAGTCATCTCTGGTAGAGGGTGGAAGGTGTCATCAGGAAATGCAGAGGGAGCATATAAGGAAGTGGCAGAGCTCTAGTTCTCTGACCTGGGCACAGGCAGGTGTTGGTTTTATAGTTATTCTTTAAATTGTACATGCTTGATACGTATTATTCTATATGTACAACATATTACTCAAATGACAAAAACAAAGCATGGGTCCATGGGACTGAGGTCTTTCCCTATTATGTCCAAGACTTTGACACTATTCCATGCAAGGAGGCAGGAAAGGCAGGTTAGAGTCCATTCTTAGAGAGTTTTCATGAAACAGGTTGCTGTAACTATAAATCAATAAAGCACCACAAAGAAATCACATCTTTTAGGTGTGGCGGGAAGGAAACGGGAGGGGGGATAGAACTGAGGTTATAGTTTCTAAAGTCAGCCCATAGGGCAAAAACATCTCATAGTCAAAATTATCTTTTTGTAATCCCTTAAATTACCACTACCACTCAGTGTAGTATTACTAGGTGTGTGACCAAACTATTTAATCTTTTTGTCTTTATCTCCTCAACCCATAAATATGTGCAGCAGTACTCACCTCAGAAGATTACTGAAATATATGTAAACAACTCAGAGAGTGAAGGACACTGGGTAAGCATTCAATGTGTCTCTAGTTTATTTACAGACACACATAATTAAATGTGTATGTAATGTAATGCAAATGTATGCTGCAATGTTAACATTGTCTATAACATAACAACCAGAACTGATATAATAATCAACAACATTTAAGGAAAGAAGGAACACATCCTTCAGGAAGAAAATGATTCAAGCGAGAAGCCAACCATACAAAATGGAAAGATCATCCAAAAATCTAAGCTTAATCAAGGAAATGATTGTGTAAGAAAACAAAGTCCTTGTCATAAAAATCATAAGCCTAATCATGAGGCAACTGAAGTATCTGTCAGTTGAAACAATATAAATCCTTCTCATTTTGCTTAGATGCATTGTTAACACTAGAGAAATTCACCTATATCTACAGGATTGGCTATTGTGGGACTCATTCTGATAGCTTCTGACAGACAGAAGACAATACTAAACACTAGTAAATGTTAGATATTATTATGTACTAAGCACTGAATTATCTCACTTAATCCTCATAACAATCCTATGAAACAGAGTAGGCCCGTTTGATAGAGAAGGCCCAGAGCGATTAAATACTTTGACCAAGGTCACACAAGTAGCAAATAGTGAAATCAGGATTTAAGTAATCTACACAGTGTTAGGCTACAGTTATAACTACTTCCATTTATTTGTGACTGAGGTGGGGTGTGTGTGTGTGTGTGTGTGTGTGTGTGTGTGTGTGTGTGTGTGTGTGTGTGTGTGTGTGTGTATTAACAACCACATGACAATAATGAAAAAAAAATAGACACTTCATTCCTGAGAGGTAGAGTTTAACTCCAAAACAAAATAAAGGGACTTCTCTGGTGGTCCAGTGGTTAAGACTCCGTGCTTCCACTGCAGGGGGCACGGGTTCAATCCCTGGTTGGGGAACTCAGATCCCGCATGCCGTGAGGCGCAGCCAAAAAAAAAAAAAAAATTTTTTTTTGGCCCAAACGGGGCTCACTTCAATTTAAAAACTAAAATTTGTAAAACATAAACAACTAAAACAAAAAACCTCACACTACATAAACTTAAGATTTACAGCTAGGGCTTCCCTGGTGGCGCAGTGGTTGAGAGTCCTCCTGCCGATGCAGGAGACATGAGTTCGTGCCCCGGTCCGGGAAGATCCCACATCCCGCGGAGCGGCTGGGTCCATGAGCCATGGCCCCTGAGCCTGCGCATCCGGAGCCTGTGCTCCACAACCGGAGAGGCCACAACAGTGAGAGGCCCGCGTACCGCAAAAAAAAAAAAAAAAAAAAAAAAAAAAAAGATTTACAGCTATTAAATTAAACAAAAAATTTCATAATTTTTTTCCTTTTTAACATATAAACTCTTGGAGTCAAACAGAACAAGATTTATTTCTGGCTCTACTGGTTATTTAATTATGCAAGATAGTAAACTTCTCTTAACTTCAAAGTTTCTTTGTCTGTAAAATAAGGAGGGATCCAGGTCTATACCTCACACAGCTAGTGAGAGAATAAGTAAAACTGGTAAAAAGCACCTGTGGCCAAGCCCATAATAACCATTCAGAAGTGTTAGCACTATTCCTTAAAGATCTGTAGATAATGAACATGCAATCAATAATTATTGGGAATACAAAACAGAGCTTTTCACTCTAAACTCTCAAAAAGAACTTGTTAAACAAACAAATACATCTATCATAGACTGGAATTTGGACAGTGAAAACACAGAATAAATCTGAAGCATAGGTGTTAGCATATTTTATTCTCTTAGCATTGTACAAGATGCAAACCATTGTACAAGATGCAAAGCTGATGACCAGGCATCCTGACTGTTCTAATACCCTTTCTACAAAACCATTTTGGACTAAAACTATCTGTTTAAGATTTGTAAAATATGAAATCCTTTACTGTTGTCATAAAACCAGGCTTGGGGGAATCATAAAACCAGGGTTGGTGGTCCAGTGGTTAGGACTCTATGCTTTCACTGCCTAGGGCGCAGGTTTAATCCCTGGTCAGGGAACTAAGATCCCTCAAGCTGCGCGGTACGGCAAAAAAAAAAAAAAAAAAAACTTGGTTGGTGATCAGTGTTAAATGTAAATTGTATTTTTTTTTTTTTTGGTTTGAACATTAAATTTTTCCACGGTACATGTAGTCACAAGAGAAATTTTAAATATATTAAAGAATTACATTAATAGAGTCCATACTTTTTTGGTACTTTGTCTAAAACTGACCATGAACCTCAATTTTCCTAAAACTCACTTTTAATGTAAAAAGATAAAAAATATCTGTAATGATAATAAATAACCTAAGTGTACCAAAAGGAAAACAATATCACCACATCAAGTTACATATATCTAAGGTTACATTATCAAAAAACCCCTTCAGCACATAACTTAATTCAATTCCCTCCTTTTACAGAAAGGCTCCTAAAATGGTTTGGCTAAGATCTATGATGGAGTAAAACAAGAAAGCTAACTCTGGGATTCTTAGTCTAGTACTATATCTCTTTAAGAGCACACAGATATCCTGTAGCCTCTCTTGTAGAGCTGTCATACAAATTAGAAATAATTATTTGAGAATAATCTTTCATATATGTAAAGTAAAGAAGCCCAGTAAATGGATAAAAAGTGGGCATTCAATAAATGGTAGCAAAACTGGGATGAAATTTTCCTATTATATCACACTGACTCTCAAGTAGTAACAAGTTCAGGTTTCACTAAGAAAAATAATGAACACTTAGGGTTCAAAATGAAAACAATACTAACAGTAAATGCACACGGATAACCAGAAAGTTAGGAGATTAAAAGATAAAGTTATACATATGAGAATATGTAGATATGTGGGAAACATACAGAAAACACTAACCAACAAAAACAACTTAATGCAATTTATTAATATTTACAGGTATAAGAATCATGAAGTAAAAAAAAATTCAGTATATGGTAAGATTAATCTGCAAACCTCCCAGATATTGAAATCAGAAGTAAATCGTTAAAACAGAAAGGAAGGGGGCTTCCCTGGTGGTGCAGTGGTTGAGAATCCGCCTGCTAATGCAGGGGACATGGGTTCAAGGCCTGGTTTGGGAATATCCCACATGCTGCAGAGTAACTAAACCCATGCACCACAACTACTGAGCCTACGCTCTAGAGCCCACGAGCCACAACTACTGAGCCCTCGCGCCTAGAGCCTGTGTTCTGCAACAAGAGAAGCCACCGCAATGAGAAGCCAGTGCACCGCAATGAAGAGTAGCCTCCGCTTGCCACAACTAGAGAAAGCCTGCACACAGCAAAGAAGACACAACACAGCCATTAAAAAAAAAAAAAAAAATCCAAAAAAACCCCAGAAAGGAAGGACCATGGAGAAGAAGAGAGGATTCCAAAAAGAAATAACAGCAGAGCAGAGGCATAAACAAGCTAAGCCAGAACTAACAAGAGTGAGCAAATTTTTGATTAACAACAGTGGAGAGTATTTACTGACAATCACAAATAAATAAGGCTGCTGAGGTGGAGAAGAGCCATACACGCTGAGAGAACTGAAACACCAAGGACAGAAAAACAGAAATAAGTTTTGAAAACAGGACAGTCCTGGGAGGCAGCAAACTAGGGTTCTGGTCCTAATACTCCTACTGCCTCAATATGAGCAGTCAGTAGGTATATCAAACCCCATCTGGCCCTCCTTGTGTCTGAAAAATAAGTGAGATACGTGATACCTAGAATTACTCTCAAGTCTAAAATATTGTCTGTAACAACTAATAATAGGGAGCTACTCCAGGGCAGGGGTGACAAACAGAGGTGCCTACAGTCAGGGAGGTACCAGAAATGCCAAAAATGAACCAGACCTAAGAACTGCAGTATTCCAACCTCTGTGTATTATAACTGAAATTCTCAGTTATGAGGAAACAAGAGGAGATGGGAGGGACTTATGGATTGGAAAGCTCATGACCCAGACAAAAAGGAAGCTACGACAGAGCTTCTGCCTTTATTTACACGTGGAAATGGAAGAGCAGGGTTGCCACACTGGCCAATTTTTCAAGACAGCTACAAATATGAATTTTGACTAACAATGATTCAAAATACATTAAGAGAATACATAAGCAAGTAACACATGTTTGCAAAGCACAGTTTTTAACATCTATCATAGGATTTTAAGCAGGAGACTGACATCTTAAAAATCATCTTTTCAAAAGATATTCATACAAAGATTGAATTGGAACCAGGTATTGATTAAAAAGGAAATAATAGAGATAGAGAAAGTCACTAAGATGCTTCTGCTGAAAGGATAGACAATAAAAATAAAAGAAGAAATTGGCAGAATTTAGTGGCATACTGAACATGAAGCTGACCAAAGATAATTTGAAAATAAGGGTGATGATACATTATGAGGCATTAACTTAATCCATAGAAGAAATCACAAACATCTGAGGTTACCCCTAAATATATTTCTATATAATAGGACCAAATCCACTCACTGAAGCACTCCAAAAGGCACACAAAGGTCACTTAGGTTTAAAAGATAAGTCAAAGCCAACTTTGCAATCTAACTACTATACAAAGAGCTTTATACTAAACACATCGTTCTGGACTGCAAACACACTGTAAGTAAGTGCTGCTCAAAGTACAGCCAGCAGCCCAGGACCAGTCTACAAACTACTTGTGGTAAAGAAATTGTAAGTTTTTCTAAAACAAGGTTTGGAAACAATCTGACCAAAGTAAATTATACATTTGTTGAATCTACCAATAAAAAACTGAGCCTTGTAATTTTTTCATTTCATTTTGCTGTAATTTATTTGTATTGTATTTTATAAAATATTGGTCTGCAGTAGACTAGCAATGAAAAAACTGGTCCTTCACCATAGATAAGTGAAAAGTGGTGCTGCGAATTATATTATAAATTATTAATATGTTACAAAAAAGTAAAAGATAAGTTAAAAATTTGAAAATACAAAGTAAAAATCTATTAGCAGTATATTTGGTAAGTTTTTTGCCTTTGTTTTTGTCTTAAAAGGAACATATTTATTTAAATAGGCTTAAAATCTTTTTGTTCGGCAAATTAAAATGCTAAGTGGCAGATCTCTGGGTTGTATAAAATTACATTTTTGCATTTACAAAGAACTAATTCTGTTAAAAATTATGAGAAAAAAGTATGTCAAACCCTACAATAATTTTTAAATAAAGTTAACTTACCCATTGCTACATAGGACTTAAATCGTGTTGATAATCTGTCCACGAAGGCACTTAAAATTTCCAATCCCATTAATGACACCTACAGATTGAAAGAAATTTTAATGAATACAAATTATTGATGCATATTTTATTTTATTTTTTATTTTTTGCCATACACGGGCCTATCACTGTTGTGGCCTCTCCCGTTGCGGAGCACAGGCTCCAGACGCGCAGGCTCAGCAGCCATGGCTCACAGGCCCAGCTGCTCCGCGGCATGTGGGATCTTCCCGGACCGGGGCACAAACCCGTGTCCCCTGCATCGGCAGGCGGACTCTCAACCACTGCGCCACCAGGGAAGCCCACTGATGCATATTTTAGTATCAGTATGTAACTGCTGACATAAAGATCTTCATATATTACCAAGTTTTTTAAAAAATAAGGAGATTGAGATATTCAGGGTGAACAGTCATGAGGGTAAGGCACCCTATTCTCAAATGGTTCAAAAATAATAATAATGATGATGACACACAAATGCAGGAAGATAGTGATATAGCATATTTGGCAAAATATTAATAACTGGTAAATTAGGTGAAGGGTACACAGGAGTTCACTGACTATACCTGTCACTTTCCTGTAATGTTGAAATGTTTCTTAAATGAAACAGTTAAACAAAACAGCACATTTAATTACAGAGGAATTCTAGCTTCTGTCTGGGATAAAGAAACTGGAAAAAACCATCACTCCCACCATAAACAAGAAAAAGCCAAATAATCTACAAAACCATAACTATTCTTGAATTCATCAGAAAGCTAAGGTTGTAGAATAATCATCTAGGTTGAAATCTTTAGGAAAGACAGGTGCCAAGGAGAATGGGACATAAGCAGTAGGTCACATGTGGCAGAGGACAGATGGAAAATGAAGCTGAGATGCAAGTGCGTAAAAAGAATTCAGCTATACTCAACTCACTGTTAATAGTTGAGTGTGGGTTAGCATGAAAATACAGAATCCCTATTAGCTTCAGACACAAGGAGAGTTCACACCCACTTGACGGCTCTTTCTCCACAAACCTCCACTGGACACTCATAATTAAGACTGAGGACAGGGCAGGAGATAAGAGAAAGTCTCTTGGTGGTTACAGGTCTCGTAGGAAGGGAGCAGCTGCCTCTGCAGGAAAAGCACAAACCTTTCCCGTTTCCTTGTCCTACAAGAAACGACAGTTTGAAGCTACTGAGGGAAAGACAACGCTGTTACCCTCTAGACAGAGGTAAAAACTCATACCTATTAAGTAAAGAGAAAAGGAAAAAAAAAAAGGCTTCTACTTCAAGGGTAGAAGCAAAAAACCATGCTGGGCTCCGATGATTAAAGGTTTCAGCTGAGGAGGGGCAGGATTTCTGATAAAGCCTTGCCCCCAAGATTCAGGGACAGAGGGTTCCTAAGACTGAAGCTGGACCAGGAAAACAGCTGGACCAGCCCCACTACCCATAAACCAGCCAGCAAGAACAGAATAAGAAGCAACGGCAGTCTACCACTGGGGAAGAAGAAAACCCTTCTATGAAGCATGAGAAAAAAGAAGGCCTAAAGTGTGGGGGGGGGTGGCGCAGAAACATTGAGGACCCAATAATTCCACTCCTAGGTATATACCCAAAGGAATTAAAGCAGGACGCGAACAGATGCTTGCATGCCAATGTTCATTACGCATCATTCATTACAGCCCGAAGGTGGAAAAGCCCAAATGTCCATCAACTGATGAATGAATAAACAAAATGTGGTATATGCATTCAATCAAATATGATTTGGCTATAAATAGTAATGACTGACACATGCAACAACATGGATAAACCTTAAAACATTATGATAAGTGAAAAAGCCAGACACAAATGGCTACATGTTCTGTGATTCAATTTATAAGAATGTCCAGAATAAGCAAATCCACAGATAGAAAGTAGATTAGCGGTACTTAGGACCAGCGTATATGGGGGATAGGAAGGTAACAGCTAAAGCTACTAGGTTCTTTTTTTTTTTTTTAAACATCTTTATTGGAGTATAACTGCTTTACAATGGTGTGTTAGTTTCTGCTTTATAACAAAGTGAATCAGCTATACATATATATATATTCCCAAATCTCCTCTCTTGTGTCTCCCTCCCACCCTCCCTATCCCACCCCTCTAGGTGGTCACAAAGCACCAAGCCGATCTCCCTGTGCTGCTTCCCACTAGCTATCTATTTAACATTTGGTAGTGTATATATGTCCATGCCACTCTCTCACTTCGTCCCAGCTTACCCTTCCCCCTCCCCGGGTCCTCAAGTCCATTCTCTACGTCTGCGTCTTTATTCCTGTCCTGCCCCTAGGTTCTTCAGAACCAATTTTTTTTTAAACGTCTTTATTGGAGTATAACTGCTTTACAATGGTGTGTTAATTTCTGCTTTATAACAAAGTGAATCAGTTACACATATACATATATCCCCATCTCTTCCCTCTTGCGTCTCCCTCCCTCCCACCCCTCTAGGTGGTCACAAAGTACAGAGCTGATCTCCCTGTGCTATGCGGCTGCTTCCCACTAGCTATCTATTTTACATTTGGTAGTGTATATATGTCCACGCCACTCTCTCACTTTGTCACATCTTACCCTTCCCCCTCCCGGTATCCTCAAGTCCATTCTCTCGTAGGTCTGTGTCTTTATTCCTGTCTTGCCCCTAGGTTCCTCATGACCATTTTTTTGTTTGTTTTTTAGATTCCATATATATGTGTTAGCATACGGTATTTGTTTTTCTCTTTCTGACTTACTTCACTCTGTATGACAGACTCTAGGTCCATCCACCTCACTACAAATAACTCAATTTCATTTCCTTTTATGGCTGAGTAATATTCCATTGTATATATGTGCCACATCTTCTTTATCCATTCATCTGTTGATGGACACTTATGTTGCTTCCATGTCCTGGCTATTGTAAATAGAGCTGCAATGAACATTGTGGTACATGACTCTTTTTGAATTACGGTTTTCTCAGGGTATATGCCCAACAGTGGGATTGCTGGGTCGTATGGTAGTTCTATTTTTAGTTTTTTAAGGAACCTCCATACTGTTCTCCATAGTGGCTGTATCAATTTACTTTCCCACCAACAGTGCAAGAGGGTTCCCTTTTCTCCACACCCTCTCCAGCATTTGTTTGTAGAATTTTTATGATGGCCATTATGACTGGTGTGAGGTGATACCTCATTGTAGTTTTGATTTGCCTTTCTCTAATGATTAGTGATGTTGAGCATCTTTTCATGTGTTTTTTGGCAATCTGTATATCTTCTTTGGAGAAATGTCCATTTAGGTCTTCTGCCCATTTTTGGATTGGGTTGTTTGCCGTTTGATATTGAGCTGCATGAGCTGCTTGTATATTTTGGAAATTAATCCTTTGTCAGTTGCTTCATTTGCAAATATTTTTTCCCATTCGGAGGGTTGTCTTTTTGTCCTGTTTATGGTTTCCTTTGCTGTGCAAAAGCTTTTAAGTTTCATTAGGTCCCATTTGTTTATTTTTGTTTTTATTTCCATTTCTCTAGGAAGTGGGTCAAAAAGGATCCTGATGTGAAGCATGTCATAGAGTGTTCTGCCTATATTTTCCTCTAAGAGTTTTATAGAGTCTGGCCTTACATTTAGGTCTTTAATCCATTTTGAGTTTATTTCTTTGTATGGTGTTAGGAAATGTTCTAATTTCATTCTTTTACATGTAGCTGTCCAGTTTTCCCAGCACCACTTACTGAAGAGGCTGTCTTTTCTCCATTGTATATTCTTGCCTCCTTTATCAAAGATAAGGTGACCATATGTGTGTGGGTTTATCTCTGGGCTTTCTATCCTGTTCCATCCATCTATAGCTCTGTTTTTGTGCCAGTACCATACTGTCTTGATTACTATGGCTTTGTAATACAGTCTGAAGTCCGGGAGCCTGATTCCTCCAGCTCCACTGTTCTTTCTCAAGATTGCTTTGGCTATTCGGGGTCTTTTGTGTTTCCATACAAATTGTGAAATTTTTTGTTCTAGTTCTGTGAAAAATGCCATCAGGGTTCTTTTTGAGGTGATGAAAATGTTCTAAAATTGACTGTGCTGACTGTCATGCATACCTACAAATATACTACAAAAAAAATGAGCTGTACACTTCAAATGAGTGAACTGTACAATATGTGAATTATATCAATAAAGCTATTTAAAAAATTAAGTGAAAGTGCACCAATAGACACACTCATACACAAAATTTAATAGATGATAAAAGCAGTATCTCAAATCAATAGGAAAAACATGAACTCTTAGTAAGATCTGACTTAGGAATCTACCCCGGAGATATACCAGCAAAATTATGAGAAGACACACAAAGATTATTGCAAGAGACTGGAAACTATCCAATCATTCATCAGTGGTATGGGACAGATTCAAAAAATTATGGTACATCCACACTAGAGAGTACTATGACACTTTAAAAATAAAAATGAGGGCTACCCTACTTCTGTTGTGCAATGCTCTCCAAGATATATTAAGTGAAAAAAGCAAGTTGGAGAAATGCATGTGTATATTTTAAAAAGGGGACTACAAATAGATTGTTATAAATGTTTATTTAAAATATAGCAACAATGGAAAGATAATCAGAAAAAAATTTTATGGTTGGCAATAGGCTATAAGGAACAGAGAAAGAAACCACACTATTTTGAATATACCTTCTTTGTAGCAATAACTAATTTCATTGAAAATCAAATAAAATAAGTAAACCTAAATGTATACTCAATTAGTAGCATAACCACACAGAAGACTATTCCAAGTGACTTATAATACAGCAATTTGACTATTATCTCTCCAGTGGGATATACCCTAAGGACAAAAATGAAACTCTGCAAAAAAGAAACTGTCAATGTTTTGAGAAATTCTGTTGATAGAAGGAGATACAGATGGAAGATATATAATAGTAAAAACTACAGTCCTGAATCTGAATTAGAATATCAGTATGAACTCATGATATATTTTTCTTTAAATTAAACCTAACCCTGTGCATTGAAAAAAATCTGGAAACAATGATCAGATGAGTAACAATAAGTTCCATTAGTACCCACACTGTAGTTTCCACATACCATTTCCCACAAAAAGGAACCAAAGCTTCTTGGAGAAGTGGCTGATTCCAGGGCAGGAGCAGAAAATATGATCTCATTATACCAGATAGCAAAGACTCTATCAAAGATTATTAGGGTCATGTGATAGAACAGCTTGGATATTAATAAGGATAATAACTGGGGACTTCTCTGGCAGTCCAGTGGTTAAGACCCTGCCCTTCCACTACAGGGGGCTTGGGTTCGAGTTCGATCCCTGGTTGGGGAACTAAGATCCCACATGCTATGCAGCGTGGCCCAAAACAAAACAAAACAAAACAAAAAAACACCAAAGAAACCAGCCTGAACATTTAAAAAAAACGGGGGGGGATAATAACTGTATTGTCTTGAAATGCATTACATATAGTTAAATTCAAGAGTTCATAATGATAACAAAAACTATCTGGTCAACACTGGAGGATACTAGTCATTTTTACCTCATTATTTTGACAATTAGTAAATAAAGAATCATACGAACTATAAACTATAGTTTATATATAAACTATACCACTGGGTAACCAAATACTAGTAAACAGTGGAAGTTTCTCTTTATAAAAGTATTCCAGCTAATGAATGAAGGAATGACATAATTAGAATATCATATTGCAAACCCTAATGAATAAGAGATCTAAACACTGAACATTAATGGCTGCTACCATCACAGAACAAGACCTTACGTGCCTTCCTAATGTTACATGCCAGCTGGTGGAAGAAGAGCACTACTTATGAAGTAGTCTTGCGAAAAAAAAAAAAAAAAAAAAGACTGATTCTGATCAAACTTTAGATCCAACTACCAATTTATAGGAAATACAGAGAAAACATCATAGGAATGAAATCAGCAAAATCCAGACCGTGGGAAACTCTACCACAAACAAAAGCCAAGAATTTTTTTTAAAAGGCACTGAGGGAGAAACAGATTAAGAGACTTAATAAACATGTTAGGACTTCCCTGGTGGTACAGTGGTTAAGAACCCACCTGCCAATGCAGGGGACACAGATTTGATCTCTGGTCTAGGAAGAGTCCACATGCCGCAGAGCAACTAAGCCCATGAGCTATAACTACTGAGTCCACATGCCACGGCTACTGAAGCCCGCGCACCTACAGCCCATGCTCCGCAACAAGAGAAGTCACCACAGTGAGAAGCCTGCACACTGCAACAAAGAGTAGCTCCTGCTCGCCGCAACTAGAGAAAGCCCATGTGCAGCAACAAAGACCCAACCCAGCCTAAATAAATAAACAAATAAACATGTTAACTGAGGTAAGCAGAAAAATGGCCTCCCAATGTGTTCACATCCTAATCCCCAGACCTGTGAAAAGATTAACTACATGGTAAAAAAAACTTTAAAGATGTGGTTAAGGATCTTAAGATGGGGAAATTACCCTAGGATTATCCTGGGCCCAAGAGTCCTTATAAGAGACAGGGTGGAGAATCAGTCAGCCAGAGGAGATGTGATGACAGAAGCAGTGGTCAGAAAGAAAGATCGGGAGGATGAGACACTGAGGGCTTTGAAGATGGAAGAAAAGACCATAAGCCAAGAAATGTAGGCAGTTTCTAGAAGCTGGAAAATTCTCTAAGGTCTCCAGAAGGAATACAATCCTGCTGAAACCTTGATTTTATATCAATACAACCCATTTCTGACTTCTGACCTCCAGGACTGTAAGAAAATAAATGTACTTTGTTTTAAGATACAAAGTGTGTGGTAACTTGTTACAGCAGCAATAGAAAACAAATATATTAATGAATCACAACATGTGAACCTTATTCAGATCCTGATTTTTCTTAAAACAACTAATTTAAAAATTTGTACTACATTTTTAAAAACTAGAAATTTAAACCCAACATATTTTGTATCAAGGAATTTTTTATGTATAATAGTATTGAGGTTATGCTATTTTTTTAAAGAGCACTTATTGATATCTTTGAGACATTAATAGAAAGACTTAACTGATGAAACAATATATTTGCAATTTATGATAAATTCAATATTATAAAGATATCAAATCTTCCCCCCAAAAGATGACATCCAATGTAATCCCAATAAAAAGCCACAATTTTTTGGTGCAACTTGACTAGCTGGTTCTAAAATTCGCATGGGATAGTAAATAAAGACCCGATAATAGCCAACACATTCCTAAAGAATCTGGTGAGTGAATATGACACAGCAAACATCAAGATTTACCATGGAGCTACAAATAACTTTCTTGAATTTCCATTTAGACATCTTTCAATTTAGCCTGCATCTTGGCTAAGGATCCTTTCAGTAGAATACTAAAACCCTGAAAAAAGAAGAAAAAACAACTAGAGCAGTATTCCAATTTGCTCCTCACCAATTTCTTAGGAACTCAAATGCCTCCATTCAGATCCTTTAAAAAAAAGAGCAAAAATAATGTACTTTCTAACATGTATATATAAAATATAAAATAAAAATATAAACATATTATATAATATAAAATATTTAAAATATATAATATATGGGAATTCCCTGGTGGTGCAGGGGTTAGGACTCGGCACTTTCAGTGCCAGGGCCCAGGTTTGATCCCTGGTCGGGGAACTAAGATCCTGTAAGCCTCGTGGCTCAGCCAAATTTTATATATATGTATGATTGTGTATATATATGTATGTGTGTATGTGTGTGTGTGTGTGTATATATATATATATATATATATAGAGAGAGAGAGAGAGAGGGACATAAAAGCACAAATAACATACCTTTTAACAGGTAGAAAAACAGAAACCCCAAAAAGCAAACTTTGGGCTACAACCAAGCTTAAATTTTACGGTGTTTTTAAGCCACAAAACTGAAAATTTTTTTAAATGTATGGGGAATTCCCTGGTGGTCCAGTGATTAGGACTTGGGACTTTCACTGCCAAGGCCTGGATTCAATCCCTGGTCAGGGAACTAAGATCCTGCAAGTGGCATGGCATGGCCAAAAAAAAAAAAATTATGAAATTTTATTAACCCCAAGAAGTCCCAGAACCTTTAGGGTCATTTTCCTATTCTTTCTTTCTCTCTCTCACTCCCTTTTTACCTCTGAATTACAAGTGGTTGAACATCTTTGAGTAATCTGACATCAATAAACTCACACGCAAGTTGTCATCTTGGTGACAGAGTTTTAATTCAATATAATGTTTAATCTTCAAAATGATTTAAATCAGAAATGTTGTCAACCAACAATAGAGCTAAGTAATTGCATGCGACAGTAATTACCCCCAATTTAAGAATCACAACTGGGACTTCCTTGGCGGTCCAGTGGTTAAGAATCCGCGCTTCCACTGCAGGGGGCAAGGGTTTGACCCGTGGTGGGAGAACTAAGATCCTGAATGCCGCGCAGTACGGCCAAAAAAAAAAAAAACAAACCACCACTTTCCATGTAAAAGTCAGAAAGCCTGACAACAAGAGTTCTTGAAATCTAGGTAGGACATAAGCTTAATTCACAGTCATAGATTTTTTCCACCATAGGTGCAACAGAGGAAAGGCATGTGTTATTCATAACAAGCATACTTTTGTAATGCTCCTTCTCTCATTAGGAAATACTGTAGGTGTACAGGACTTTTTTTTCCCCACACAAATTAACTCAGCATCTAAGAAAATGAGTAAAAGAATGGGATAGAATAATTGGCAAGTGAACATGTATGCACAGATCAAATAAGTAAAACATGATGGCTTACAAATTTTGAAAACCTGAACAGAAATATCAGGTTTTTATATAAATATATTAAAAAACTAAGTAACTTAAAGATACTGATAAATTCTAGGTAGGGCAAGGGGGACAAGACAGGAAGTATAACCCAATATTTCCACTGCTAGACACATAACCAAGAACAATTATTGGAGACACACAGTATTCTTCCCTGCAGCTCTGCAGCCCAAAGGTATATGGCCATACTTGGTAGCCCTGCTGCCAGTCATTTAAGTAAATAAAAGCCCTGTTTGAAGTTATCAGAGGCTAACACTTTTGTGTGTATGTACACAGTTTTACTATATGAGGTTTCCAGGAATGCAGCCAGCAGATAAATCAAATGTGCTTTCACACACTTTCACTGATTCTACAAATACTGAGAGCCTGCCATGGGTACAAATGCTGGAAGGTGGGTACATACAGTAGTGGGAATCTTAATAAATTCTAGTTCCTTCAGTTTTCTCAGTGAAGCAGGAAGCAAGGCCATCAGCTGAAACTGATGATGGAAGCAGAACTATTGATAGGTCTGAGGGGAGAAGAACAGATGAAAGAATGAATGAACCAAGAAAACATAGGAAGATTGCCAGGCTCCAAAGAGGACCCACTTGAAGGTCAGGAATTTAAAATGAAAGCAGGAGCTTCCCTGGTGGCACAGTGGTTGAGAGTCCGCCATGCAGGGGACACGGGTTCGTGCCCCAGTCCGGGAAGATCCCACATTCCGCGGAGCAGCTGGGCCTGTGAGCCATGGCCGCTGGGCCTGTGAGCCATGGCCGCTGAGCCTGCGCGTCTGGAGTCCGTGCTCCGCAGCGGGACAGGCCACAACAGTGAGAGGCCCGCACACCGCAAAAAAATAAATTAAAAAAATGAAATCAGTTAGAGGTTTTGTGTTTTTCTCCATCCACCTTCAGTTGCACTGGTGCAGGTGCAGGGTAGGTAGAGTTCGATTAACTAGGATTACATTTTATCAAATGAGAACCACAAAGGAAAAGTGAGGAGGGAGAAGAGAATTAAAAATGAATGTAAGGGTGTGATTGACTGACTAGGATATTTAAACTCAGACAAGAGGGATAATGGGACAGTTAAAACTTAAATGAATTGGATGTCACATGGGGTGGTCAATCTCTTTAAGATGGTATAGTCAAAGAAATAAGGTTCAGAATTTATAGTCACAGAATATCACAACCACCAACAGTAATGCCGCTGGTGAAGTCTGCATAATGAGCAACCACGTACCTGTAGTGGTCTGAATCGGCATTTATAGCAATATGTACTGATGCAGCCATCTGACTAGCATTATGTCTTCCTGGGTAGTCAGGCTGGCACATTTACATATTGAAACATTTTATCTCATTATAAATTATGTGTAATTTTCCTTTATAGTACAGTTAGGTCATTACTGGGATTTTTTAAAATGATGTGTATTGAGTATTATCTATAAATTTTATTTCAGGATTGTAAAGGGGGCATTAAAAGAAGGCACTGAATCTGACAGGGTTCAGAATCACCACCCTACAGAAACTCCCATGCACATGTACAAGGTGACAATGCAAAAGGACAATGCAAACAGGAAAAAGTTAAAAACAACCTGGATGTTCTTCCTATATGGCAGGTAAAAGGAAGAGACAACATCCATATATACAGATAGACTTCAAACTAAAAAATAGTATATTGTAAGAAATTGATGGTTTATAAGATATACAATCAAGGTGATGCTAACATTGAAAAGTGTCATCCTTCAAATGGCAAAAGGACTGTGATTTTGGATTTTAAGACTTGAAATCCTAGCACATTACTAGCCCAGCACTAGTTATAATATAAATGGTACTTACTGTTTTCTCCATTTTTAGGGTTAACTTGTTATAGTTGCAGATAGATAAAATTAAAAAGTGAGAGTAGAGCTGACAAATGATAGGATATTGAAGAGGTTTACAAAAGTATAGAAAAGGAAAGGAAAATCCTGATCTCCCTTGGTTTAAGTACTCCACCAATATACCAGGTCTAGGACCTACGCCAAGATACTTTTATCTTCTTTTCTACAAAATGAGGAAATAATACTGACTTTCTAAGGCCACCTTAAAGATTAAAATGAGATAATGGAAATAAAGCACTTGAGACAATGCCTGATACTAAGGACTTTTAAAATGGTGGGTATCATATTTAACTGCATTTTATAAGGGACACTTTATTGCTGTTGTACCATTTTAAAATTTGGGAACTCATGAAATCACAGGACTATCCTTACCAAAGTCAAACACCAGAGCATATATATTTCATATAATATACATACCTATTCCCACATTTTTAATCTTCAATTATGATTTCTCCACTGGGATGAAGACCCCAACCGTCCATTTAACATCTCAACTTGGATGTCAAACGACCTCCTCAAACCTAACTTTTTACTTCCTTCACCCAACTTGCTTTCTCAGTCTTCCCCATTTCAGTAAATACTACCCTCTATTGGTGCTCAAGCAACGCAACTACCCCTAACTGCTCTCTCTCAATACTCATATTCAATGCAAGTGGAGGTGCTATTGGCTATACCACCAAGTCACATACCAAATCTTCCACTTCTCAGTACTGCCACTGCTACCAAACAAGCCTTAGCCACCATCGCTCTCCTTCTTCTTATGCTGCTTTACTGTCCACTGCCCACAAAGCAGCCAACCCTCTACATAAAAACCTCTGCCAATTTAGAATAAAATCCTACGAAGCTCTTTCTACCTGCCTCCTCAACTTCACCTTTCTGAACACCTCACTCACTTGTAAACTCTAGCCATGCTGGCCTTCTTTATGTTCCTCCACAGAACTAGGTTCTCTGCATTTGCAGTTTCCTCTCCCTAAAGGCATTCTTCATTCCTGTATTTCTTTCCTGTCTGTACTCAAATTTCACCTCACTTCCTTTACTTCCAAAATAGTCTCATCTTCTCCTCATTCTTTCACATCAGTTGATTTACAAACACTTGTTACATGAAACTATTCAATTTTTATACCAACTGTCTCCAAGACAGCAGTGATCTCACTCTTCCCTCCTTTAAATCACTCTCTCAGTGAGGTCTTCAATGACCAACTATTTAAAATTCCAACATCTGCATCCTGCCCAACACTCCTATTCCCTTCACTGCTTTTCCCCAAAGCATTTACCACCATCTAACATACTACAGATTTTAGTTATTTTATCTTGTTTATTCCTCTTGCCCCCACGAGAATCTAAGCAAGGATTTCTGTCTTTTTTTCACTATTGTATCCCAAGTGCCCAGAAGATTGTCTGCACATGGTAAGTCCTCAATTAATATCCAAATGAAGCTGAATGAATAAGCATTTCTAGTCTTGTTCACAGGTGGGTCTTCAATATCTGGAATAATACCCAGCATATAAGTATAGTCACTCAAATTCACTGTTATTAAGAAACTCAAATTCTGAAGTACTATCAAATCCAAAGAAAAACTATATTTTCTTCAGCATAACTTGAAATTTAAGTAATTTCTATTTGTATGTATGTTCAAAAAATTCCATGATACATTTTTTTCAAAAGATTTAAATATTCATTGTATCTTGAATAAAAAATGATGACCTAGCTTGGTAACTTAGTTTATAAATCCCAAATAAACTAATTAGAATGCCCTCTCCCTAACAATGTCAGAAAAGCTCTTATACTACAGAATTCAGTAGAAAGGAGAGAACTAATGATTCAAGGAGAGATCAGAATTAATGAATTAATGTCCTTGAGAAGGCAAGAGGGCATGGGATACACATGCCTTCATACCCACGTGGGAGGATTGGTAGAAGTGGGAAAGATAGATAATTTGTTCACTATAACAGAGAAGACAGAGTTATATGGGCACAGCTACAAGGAAGTATGTAGGTGAGGATGTGGGAGTTCTCTTCGGATTTCTGAAATTGTCTCAGGCTATAGTATCTACTGAGGACCATGGAGAGAATGTGTAGTAAAGAGATAAGAACTTGAGTCAGATCCCTGAAGGATTCTAACTCTTAAGGATCAGTTAAAGGAAAAACATAACACTGAGTAGAAGTAGTGCTTAGAGACAAGAAAAAACAGGATACTGTGGTATCACAGAAGCCAAAAATATGTTTCAAGAGATGGGACTACTTAACTGCCATTCACTGATAGTACATCTGAGGAGTGAAATGGCCCAAAGCCAATTCAACCACAGCCAGCGTAGAGGTGACACATCAACCTTCACTTGGGAAGGATAGCAAGCATTACCAAAGAGCCGACTTTCTACAGCAGCCTAGGCTGTAACACAAAATCACCTATCTTGAGTGTGTATGCTCTTCTTACAGTATAAGTAAATTTAGCTTGTTTCTTCCAAAGAAATAAGACTAATCCCCTAAACGGTAATGACATATTCTTAAATATTAACTTTTCCCAAAGTTTTAAAAAATAATAAAGAGATAGTATATAATGGAGCACTGAAGTGGTTAATTCTCAAACTATTATTCTTGTAAAACGTCAAACCCTTCCAAAACTCATATAAGTTTCACCATTAAATCTGCATAATAATTTTAGAGTTTGCTTTTCTTCTCCATGATGATAATGCTTTCAAAGTACAGCCTATTCGCTGGGTTATAAGGATCTATTACTAAGAAGAATCACTTCATCCACAGGACGTTTGGGCCAACATTTTAAAGCAATACTGCCACCAGAAGACTAGAAAGAAAAGTTACTGCCAAAAACCACAGTTCAGGCTGATTACAGAATATTTAACTGGTCTCCCAACTTGGCTACATTACAACCTGCCTACTACCGGCTCTTCAGAAACACTCATTCCTTCTTGTACCTCATCCTTTTATTTTTTTTGTCAGCATCAGCTAACCTTCTACGGCACGGTTTCAAATCCGAGTCAGTCCTCAACTGCGGCAAAACAAAATGACAGCATTCAACTGCCTTCCGTCGGCCATAACGAAAAGCAAATAAATAATGCCATGAGGTCAGCATCTTTTCATTAGATTTAACAGTAAACTTAATCAGGCATGCTATTAAGCTCTAAAGATGCCTTAGACACGAAAAGCACAACCTTCCAGACACACACACACACACAAACTATATAAGAAAAAAAGAAACAGGCGATTAAGTAGGATAAAAATCACTAATGAACAGGGATTAACTTGACATCTTTCAACTTAAAATTTGTATCCTCATGTCCTACGTCTTGGTCTGGGTAGTGTTTACATAGGTACGTAGAAATGTAAAACGTCTTCGAACCTTTTATGCATGTAAATGATCACTGATTTTTTAAAATACGTGATGAAACATCATATCCCACTGACAAGGAACTCCGCACGGTGCGGTGGCACGGAATCGCTGAATTTGTCACTGTTCACAATTGTGGAAAAAGTTGGTCGTGGTGGGAAGTCGGTCTCCGGCTCGAGTTCGGAGAGGCAGGCTCCCCGGTGGGGGCGCGTCGGGGGACCCCGAGTTCGCGAGGCGGTTCCGAGGTGACCGACGCCCCCCCGAGGACTCGCCCGGCCGGCCTCGTACATCCGTGATTAAAGGGCCGACGGGGGAGGGCGTGCCCGGCCAGGCCGCGCCGCTGCCGCTTACCCGGTAGTTGCTCGAACCCACCCAGCCGGTGAGAGCGTCGACCGTCTTGCCCACACAGCCCAGGTCCTCCTCCAGGTCTGGGATGGCGCCGGGAACGCCGAGGTAGAGCAGCAGCTCCTGGCCGACCTGCAGGCGGCCGCCTACGTCCTTCTGCTGCACCTGGGCGCTGAAGTACTCCATGCAGCGGGGTTCCATGGCCGCGACCGCTCGCCCGCCCGTGAGGGACCAACTTTCGCCGAGCGCCGCCCAGCCGCCAGAGCGGGGCCCCACGGGAACGGGAGGGACGCGCTGGGTTCGGCCGAGGCGCGGCTCGTGGGGCGCGGCGGGTACAGCGTCAGGCGCGGATCGGCCCCCAAACTAGTCAAACTCGGCGCCCCCCGCGCCCCAACCCGCTTCAGAGGCCGCGGCCGCCGGCGACGTCAGCGCGCGCTTGACGTCAGCGCGACGCCGGCGGGCGAGCGCCCGCCCGCCTGTCCGGACTCTAGCTTCGCGGGGGAGGCGGGGGCGGAGGCGGAGGCAGGGGCGGGAACCGTTGGGGACAGTGGGACCCCTGCGGGGAATTGGGGTCGGACCGTGTTGGCACCCCCGGGAAGCCGACAGTTCTCTGCAACCCGCCATCTCAGCAGCCTGCCCTCGCCCTGTAAAATCGAGAACACTTCCAGGTTTTCCTCCACTTGAAACCAATACTTTGGAAAGTTTCTGGTACTTGGAATTCCACTTTCCCAGCCCCACTCCCGGGTTTTTGGGTTTGTTTTGTTGTGATGGTGGTTGTTGTTGTTTTACTTTGTAGAATACACTTCCTTATTTAAAAAACAAAAAACAAACACCATGACTCCTGCTTCTGGTTGGGTCACCATGTGATGCTTTTTTTTTCTTTTAACTAAGGTTTAATTTGCAGAGTAAAATGCACAGATTTTAAGTGTTCAGTCCTTGTGCTTTGGCAAATGTATTCACCAGTGTGAAGAGCTACCATCCTAAAGAAGTTGGAGCACATTTTCATCACCCTAGGAAGTTCGAGGAACATCCCAGTCAATAACCACTGCCTTGCCAAGCGTTTCTAATCGGATTTCTATCACTGTAGCATAGGTTTCCCTGTTCTTTAATTTCATGTGACTTCACACAGTTTGTACTCTTATTGACTCGGGCTTCTTTCTTTTTTTTTTTTTTTTTTTTTTTTTGCGGTACGCGGGCCTCTCACTGCTGTGGCCTCTCCTGTTGCGGAGCACAGGCTCCGCGGCCATGGCTCACGGGCCCAGCCGCTCTGTGGCATGTGGGATCTTCCCGGACCGGGGCACGAACCCGTGTCCCCGGCATCGGCAGGCGGACTCTCAACCACTGCGCCACCAGGGAAGCCCTTCTTTCTCTCTTTAGCATACGTTTTAAGGCTGATCCAGTGCTGTTGGTGTGTCAGTAATCCCTTTTTATTGCTGAGTAGTATTCCATATATGGAAGAACCACAGTTCGTGACCCAGTCACCTGTTTATAGACAGTTGAGTTGTTACATTTTTCAGTTTTCCAGCTGTAACCAGCCATAACCATTAGTGTACAAGTCATTGTGCAGAGACAGGCTTTCATTTCTAAATACCAAGGACTGGAATTACTAGGTCGTATGAGAAGTGTATGTTTAACTTTAGAAGAAACTGCTAAGCTGTTTTCCAAAGTGGCTGGACCATATTACACTCCCACCAGAAGTACTCGGAAGTTCCAGTTGTTCCACATCCTCCACAATATTTGGTATGGTTGGGGTAATTAGTTTTAGCCATTTTAGTGTGTGTAAACTGCTCTATAATACATTCTAAATGCACATTGGGACTTCTCTGGCAGTCCAGTGGTTAGGGCTCCGCGCTTCCACTGCAGGAGGTGCTGGTTTGATCCTTAGGGAACTAAGATCCCGCATGCCCTGCAGTGTGGCCTAAAATAAATAAATAAATAAAAATTTAAAAAAATAAATGCACATTGTGTTTAGTTTCCTGCCAATTATTTCCAGCCACAATTTAATAATTATTTTATGTATCTGTCTCCTCTATTACACAGAAAGCTCCAAGATCATTTGTGTTTTCCCTTGGATGGTGTTTGGCAAATAATGGGTGCTCAGTCAATTTAAGTTGAACAAGTGAATGAATGTAATGAAATGCTTGAAATGTTCACAGTAACAAAATAATAACAACAAAAACAATAATAATACACTCTCCAGATTCAAAAAAACCTCTCTTCTGTGTTTACTCTGAGGTTTTTTCTATATTTCTCTGTTTCTCTTTGTATTGTAATGTAAAGTTTCTTCCATCTTTAATTGACTGTAATCTCCCTGCAGTTAGGCCTCAATCAAGTAAACTGTAGTAACTGTTCCTTGAGTGTCTAAAGGTTCTGTTCATATGGGTTACAGAAGAATATAAAAAAAGGGTCCAACCCAAAGAAGTTTGTTTTCTAATTGCCAGGGACCAGGTGCAGTATGTGGTATAGGAAAAAAAAAAAATGTAGGAGGCTCTGGATTCTAGGTTCAGCCCTACCTGTCCCTGTGACCAAAAGTTACTGCTGCCCTAAGCCCTCTGTTGTCTCCATTCACCCTTCTGAACTTGTGTAACTCAAGGTCTTTAAGTTGATAACTAAATAGTCTTCACGTTATAAAATAATATTATGGCATTTGAGTAACATTGGAAGTACCTATGAAATGTTTAGTAACACTGGTTACTATTACCTATGCATACCCTCTGTGTGTTTCTTTAATTCATCGACAAATATCTTCTGAAAGCGCGTTATGTGCTACACACTGTGCCAGGGTCCACAGATACAAAGTTCATTTAGATCTGGTCTCTACCCACAACAAACCTAAGTACAGACAAGAAAATCAACATTCCCAGGATGCGAGGATGGGGTAAGCAGAAGGTATTTGGAAGCCTATATGAGAGGCTTCTTATCTAGATGGCACTGAGAATGGGGGTGGGAGAGGTGTAAACCAGGGAAGGCTTCCTGGAGAGGTTTATGTATAAATTGAGTTTTGAGAACATATAGGAATTAGCTAATTAAAGAAGTGATTTTTTTCATATGCTCCAGCAATCCCACTCCTGGGCATATACCCAGACAAAACTATAATTAGAAAAGATACATGCACCCCTATGTACATAGCAGCACTATTTACAACAGCCAAGATGTGGAAACAACCTAAATGTCCATTGACGGATGAATGGATAAAGAAGATGTGGTACATATGTATATACAATGGAATATTATGCACCCATTAAAAAGAATGAAATAACGCCCTTTGCAGCAACATGGATGGCCCTAGAGATGATCATACTAAGCAAAGTAAGCCAGAAAGAGAAAGAGAAATACCACATGATATCACTTATATGTGGAATCTAAAATAAGACACAAATGAACATATCTACGAAACAAAAACAGACTTACAGATATAGAGAACAGACTTGTGGTTGCCAAGGGGGAGTGGAGGGTGGAATAGGGAAGGACTGGGAGTTTGGAATTAGCAGATGGAAACTATTATATATAGAATGGATAAACAACAAGGTCCTACTGTAATAGCACATGATTCAACATTCTGTGATATTCAACATTCTGTGATAACCCATAATGGAAAAGAATATGAAAAAGAATATATATATGTATAACTGAGTCACTTTGCTGTATAGCAGAAATTAAACACAACATTGTAAATCAACTATACTTCAATAAAATGTTTTAAAGTGTTTTTTTGAGGAATAACATGTTTATCTACAAGATGTAGTCTTGACTATTTAAATTTAACATTGTTATTATCATTACATACCTACTACAAAATCTACTTATTTCTCTATAGCACTGTTGTCTGTCCTCAGTTAAATATCGTTAGAACAGAAAGTTCTCAAGCCTTCTAGTTCACAGCACTTTAGTATCAGTGATTTTTCACAGAACCTTAGACCAAAAGAAACACCTAAGAAATACATCTACTGAATAGTAAGAGCCAAACAATAAGTATTCACATCCTAACATCTTAGTAGGCATTTGAAAAGAAAGTGCATTTTCATTTCATTCTTAAATAAGCACACTTACTTATGAGATATCTGCACCTGTTAGTACACTGCACAATTTCTCAAACCTGGGAATCAGACTGGACATTGCCTGTGGTACATTGCTTCTCATGTAGCACTGGCTTTTTATCATAGCAACAACAGAAAACACAGCCTTGCAAAAATGGCATCAATGAAAGAAATGTACCACAATCTAATGTTGAAACTTCTAACTCCTTGGAGCTAGTAGTTCACTCCATGACGGACAGATGCCAAATATCACCATTTCCTTTTAAAGTTCAAGCTATCCTAGAAGGCTCTTGTTGAGTTTATGGCAGCACCCTGGGGTACTTGAGCACACAATTTAGGAATCTTGACCGACAGATATCTGACGATGCCCAAGTTATCAGAGAGACAAAGAGAACAGGAAATGAAAATAGCAGCTCATGAAGGAAGAAAGCGTGGGTCCAATGAGAACTGGGCTTCACAAACGCCATTGCCTGAAGAGCTCAGCTTGACACATGTTAGGTCTTTTAATCCTCCAAGCAACCCTATGTGGAAGGTATTACATCCCCATTTTAAAGATGAGAAAACTAAGGCTCAGAGATTAAGTCTCCAGCCTCACTCATGATTTCAGATTCATGATTTAAACACAGGATGTCTGGCTTCTCCCAAATAGATAATTTTAAAGAAAAGAAAACAAACAAACAGAAAAGTTTGGAATTTACTACCAAAATAATAACACTCCTTGTATCAATATAACACAGTCTTTCTTTGAATATCCATACAGTATTTCCACCGAGAACTTGCTTTTCTCTGAACTGCTGTTAAAAAGAGAAGAGCAAGCAGGCACAGAAAATGGGTAGAAATATTAGGGGGAAAAACAGCATAAGAAACATCTACACTCTTTCGTAATCAGTCACTAAATGTATCTGGGAGCACAAGTCTATTTTTAACTGGCAACTAGACTGAAATAGATCATTTAAATACAGGAGACCGACTTCCTGACCTATTTGTTCATTATTTATGATAATAGTGGAAACTTTGAGTCGACTTTCTTCTGACACTGGACTTTATTTTCCACATGGAGACTGACAGACAAATCACGACACTGCTAGTTTGAAACCATACTTCCAATAAATACCCATCAAGAAGGGCATTGTGTTAGGTACTACAGTGGCAGTGGGGGCATTGGGTGGCTCACCAAAGATAGATCACAATCTCTCCCAAAGGTTAAGTGGGATATGTACACGAGTGTTCAGAGAAGCTTTATTCATAATAGCCCAAACTGGAAACATCCCAAACATGCACCAACTGGAAAATAGATGACTGTGGTATATAGCCATACAATGGAATTCTACAAGGCAATAAAAAACAAACTACTGATACACTCAACAGTGAGGATGAATCTCAAAAACACCATGTTGGGCACAAGAAATCAGACCCAAAAGAATATATACTCTGTGATTCTGTTTACGTAAAGTTCTAATACAGGGAAAACTTACTGATGGTGATAAAAATTAGAAGAGGTGTTATCACAAAGAATGGGAGTCGGTGGGTATTGACTAGGAAATTGACTAGGGCCTGAGAGAACTTTCTGCAGTGATGGACATGTTCTATATCTTGACCTGAGTAGTGATCATTGCAGTGTATGCATAGGTATCAATTCAACAAGTTGTGCACTTAAGACTAGTACATGGTATGTTTACTACATGTATGTTAAAACTAATAAAAAGTAGGGGAAAAAAGTTAAGTCTAAAGAATTAAAAGGAAAACAAGGGATAAAAGAGTTATAGTCTATTGCAGGGCTATCCAATAGAAATATAATACATATGTGACCATAAAATATTAACATATGTAATTAATTTTTTTCTAGTAGCGACAGTTTGAAAAGTAAAAAGAAATAAGTGAAGTTATGTTTAGTAATATATAGATTATATTTCATATTTTATTTAATGATATTTTAAAACAAGATTGAATAAAGTTATAGCTGATGTTTTCTTACATTGTATATTTAATAATTTTATTTATTATATTTAATATTTTATTAATATTCAAATGTTATTTAGAACTGTGATCAAAATGAAAAATGTTATTAAAATGTTTTATATATTAGACAGTGCAGGTCTATTGAAAATAGCACCAATTTAGAATTAGAAAACTCAAGTTCTGATATTACTAGCTGTGTAAACTTAAGTTATCTGTTAACTTCTCTGAGCTCCAGTGTTTCAGTCAAAATAAAGGAAATTAGGGGGAATTCCCTGGTGGCCCAGTGGTTAGGACTCGGTGCTTTCATTGCCAGGGCTCGGGTTCAATCCCTGGTCAGGGAACTAAGATCCCGCAAGCCACGTGCTGCAGTCATAAATAAATAAATAAAGGAAATCAGTAATGACTGTAGGGCGAGAGGCTCCTACGTAAGTCTCACATATGTCTTGTTGGGTATGCCACGAAAGCAAGGCCTTAACTATTACCAACCAGGGTTCTTGGCCTTCCTTAATCAACAGAGATTGATAAGAGGCCATACAAGAAATCAGGCAAGGCTTTATTGGGTACCCTGCTGCAGCAGGGGGGAGCAAAAACAAGTAAGAGGTGCCCTTGCTCACTCCTCCAGGGGGACGAGCAGGTTCCTTATATGGGGTGAGGGTAGGGGTATGTCATGGGTCGGGCTGGAGGGTTGGCTTAGGCGGTCTGCCCACCCCTTTGGTGGTGTTGTGTGCAGGGGGCATGTGCAGTACCCTGCTTTTGCTCCCGACACACTGTTTTTGCTCCTGGCTCTTCAGAAGTGGCAGTTGGGTTTTTTGGTCTTTTTGTATCTTATTGTCTATAATTTGTCCCAGTTGCACATGGGCACAGTTATTTTTAGTCCCTCACAGTTTCTCTGTATTTTGTTGCTCAAGGAGACATTTGTCCAGGTGCAAGCACTGCAGTAAGGGGTACCAGGTCCCAGGTCCCAGCTTGTCTCGTGGCCTCTCTTTACCTGGTATGTTTTCAGTGAGCAACCTTGAGGGATGAAATAATGTCTCTCTCCAAGACAAAAAACAGGTTTACTTAGTGCTTGCTCTAAAATGGAGGATTCTCCAGCTTCTGTTTCTCTCCTGTAACACAACCCCATGAAATTTGGGAGGTAAAGGGGAACCATTGCAAACATGAAGCTTGCACTGTGTATTTTGCCATGAGTAGAAAAGGCTTTTGTCTCTGACCCAGAAGTCTTGGGTCTTCTGTTAGCAACTAGGAAACAGCAAAAGACCAAGTTATTAGCTTGTAAGTAAGGTAAAACCAAGTGCCATCACCCACCACAAAGACATTCTTTTCATTTTTTGGTAAAAATCAAATGAAATCCATTGAGAAGTGGATACAAAAAGAAAATATATGAAAAATAATATATATGGATAACTGAATCACTTTGCTGTATGGCAGAAATTAACACAACATTGTAAATCAACTATACTTCAGTAAAAATTTTTTAAAAAAAGATTCCATCAATGTAGTAAATATTTGAAAAACAACATTAGGTGGCATACAATTAACCCCTAGACAAATGAAACACAAGTATTAAGGAAGTCCAGCTAAAAAGATCAGACAAAACTTCACAGGTTGCTCTGGAAATTAATGATGAAATAGACCTACCTGTCGCAGCAATATTTGTTGTAAAATTATTTCTATGAGTAAATATTTTCTCATACATTTCCAATATAAGAAAGTCAAAAGTGGATTCCCAATGAGCAGAATGCTTTGTTGAAGAAAGGGGCTAAGATTTAAAATGGGCATAAGTTTCAAGATGAATTGAGAGTTACAGAGTTTCCATCACCCTGCCTATTAGGAAGGCTCTACCCAACTGTACCACCAATGGCTTCAATTCTCCTAACTTCCCACTATGACTCTGGGGTACAGAAGGACTTATTTATGTAATACTTCAAATGGGAAATACCTTTGGTTTTCCTACCATTTTTAAGAATTTGAGTTAAGTTCTCTAAGGGATAACTCAAATCCAGAAGGAACTTAAATGCTTCTTGGGGAGAAAAATTTAACTCCAAACTTTCAACTCCAAAAATATATATATTACGATGGTAAATGTGGGAATAGTCATAAATGGGTATGGTCCAGGGTGGGAAATATTATTCTCACATGGCAGATTTAAGAGACACTTTTTTAGATAGGAGCAAATGAGGTGAGTGGGAGTATGGATGTGATTTCAGCAAGGAGAAGCAGAGAAGGGATCCCAGGGGCAAGAAGCAATCTGGATGTAGAGGCAGGAAATGCCAGGCTGAGCTCAGCAATCATGGCGGGGCCAGTTTGGCTGGTTCCTGGGACCTATAAGGAGGAGTTCTTGTCAGAATTTTTAAGCCCTAAAAAGGTTTTGTCACATACATTCAGTAAGGAAAATAAACAATATCCCACTTTTTCATGGCAGCCAATCTTATTTTCATAAAAGCCTGGAAAAATGTAAAATTTTATGTGTAATGAATGATAGGAAATTTCGGTGGTTTGATATTATCAGGGTGTCCAGTGATGTTTTCCCATCCAATATATCAAAGGTAAGAAAGCCCTGAAAATATCACTGGGAGACATTGCATTAATGTGAGACTTCTTGCCCAGTCCACAAGGATACACCCAGCCAGTATTTTCAAAAATAAATTTCCCACCTTATAAAACTGTTTTTAATTTTTTTGTGTGATAAAGAAAAAAGATCTACTAACTCCCATAAAATCAATTCCTGCCCAGTTGCTTCTGATGGGATATTTTGTTACAAGTGGCACTTTTTCATTTCATTTAGCAGTGAGTTTTCTAAGAAAAAAAGCACCAAAAAGTTTCTGTGCTGAAACTCTGGTTTCTGTCTGATTGTCTTTACTAGTTATTACTAGTTATTAATTACTGAGTAACAAATTACCTCAATTTAATGGTTGAAAACAACAATATATATTCATAATCTCACAGATTCTGGTGGCCAGGAATTTGAGAGCGGCTTAGCTGGATGTCTTTGCTCAGGCTTTTTCAGGAAGCTACACTTAAGACGTCAGCCAGGGCTGCTGTCATCTGAAGGCTTGACAGGGTTGGAGAATCTCCCTTCAAGGTGGCTCATGCCCATAGTTGTGGGCAGGAGGCCTCAGCTCCTCACTGCATTAATTTCTCCATAGGGCTGCTTGATTGTCTTCATGACATGGCAGCAGACTTTTTCCAAAGTCAGAGATCCAAGACAACGGAGAAGGTGACAATGTCTTTTATGGCCTCATCTCAGAAGTCACACGCCATCATTTCTCCAATAGTCTTATTATTTACAGAGATGTGGGAGGGGACAATACTAGGGCATGAAAACTGAAGGCAAGAATGGGGATTATTCTGGAAGCTGATACCACACTATCTTTAATTGTAATACTTTTAAAATATTGATAATTGTATTTTCAAATGGGAACAGGAATCAATAGTGAAAAGGAGTAAGTTTTTTTTTTTTTTTTTTTTATGCGGGCCTCTCACTGCTGTGGCCTTTCCCGTTGCGGAGCACAGGCTCTGGACGCGCAGGCTCAGCGGCCATGGCTCACGGGCCCAGCCGCTCCGCGGCATGTGGAATCTTCCCGGACCGGGGCACGAACCCGCGCCCCCTGCATCGGCAGGCGGACTCTCAACCACTGCGCCACCAGGGAAGCCCAGGAGTAAGTTTTAATAGTAAGTCTGAAGCAGTGAGAACAGGAGAAATTCAGAAAAACCTGAAATTATCGAAGTTACTGACAGCTCACAACTACCCAAATTTCCCTGTGCTTATTTTGACAGTGATGTATTCCAATCATCATTTTAACAAGCCAAAATCCATCTAAAATGTAGACAGATATAATCAGATGTTTAATACAAATTTCTATTATTGTGGATGCGTGAATGAGACTAAAGGTTTGTATATGGTTTTTTGAGAAAACTGAGTATTAATTGCCTGGAACCATTATATTTGAAGTGACATTTAAAAATCAAACTTGCAAACTTTTTTTAACCATAAAGAAAGAAGCCCTGGCTACAGCATTACAATAAAATTCACACATCAATTAAAAATTTCATAAAGCTCCCAGAATGACTTTTAATTACCTTGGAAACTGATGTTTATTTAAAAAATATGAAAAATTAGTGACATGCTACATGGTAGATATTTCCAAATCTGTTTAGGTCAAAAGAGGTTGCCAATCTGGAAAATGCATTCTTATAAAAATAGCACAGTTAATAAACACACCTGAGTATGATTTTTTTTAGTCATATGTAATCCAGTTCTTTTTCCTATAGTTGAGTGAATGCACGGTTATTATTAATTAGGGAATTGTTTACTATATTTGTAATGGTGATGTCTGTGAAGATATGTGTTGATAAAATAACTGATGAAAATATTTTCAACCAAATACCACACAGCATTTTCTGGAAATAAAAGTATGGGAATATGCAGAGATGAAGCCAAATATATTATGGACGGAACTCCAGAAGTGGTAACCCACATCAAGTCTCCTGCTACAAGAACACGTTTTTGCAAATAATCTGTTTTTGTATTTTTTCAAGGGCTAGTAAAGAAGTAAACGTTGTTTTAAAAAAATAGTGGTTTGACCATTTCTTCTTTTATTTTTATTTATTTTATTATTTTTTTTGCGGTACGCGGGCCTCTCACTGTTGTAGCCTCTCCCATTGCGGAGCACAGGCTCCGGACGCGCAGGCTCAGCGGCCATGGCTCACGGGCCCAGCCACTCCGCGGAACGTGGGATCTTCCCGGACCGGGGCACGAACCCGTGTCCCCTGCATCGGCAGGCGGACTCTCAACCACTGCGCCACCAGGGAAGCCCCATTTCTTCTTTGGAATAACATTTATAATGAACATGTTGATTTTGAAAGCCTTCTTTACTATGCAGAGGCACACTGGCTTAGTCAGGAGTAGCAGCTGGTCAAAGTTTTCTAACTTAATATTGAATTGTTATTTTTGTTTATAAAAAAAGAAAGAAAGAAAATGCCATGACAAAGAGTAAAACTTGGATTAAGTGAATGAATTCATTATAAGTGCACCTTATCAATAAAAGTGGCTCACAAAGATGAGTAATTTGCATTTTAAAAGCTAAACGCTCAAATGACAATTACAAAGTAAAGCTAATATTTTCACTGCATGTGACAAGACTACTGGAGCAAAAATAAAGTCTGAGTTAGGAGAGTTCATGGTGGAACTATTAGTTGTTTGAGACTTCTGGTTCATTTACATTAGATTTTTAATATTTATTTATTTACTTACTTTTAATTTTTTTTTTTTTTGCCATGCCCCACTGGCATGTGGGATCTTGGTTCCCCGACCAGGGATCGAACCCGCACCGCTTGCTGTGGAAACGCGAAGTCTTAACCACTGGGCCGCCAGGGAAGTCCCTACGTTAGATTTTAAAGATTGGCAGTGAACTAAAAATCATCAGTCAGCTTTCTTCAGTGACTGAAGAAAAAGGTTTTTGACAAGTAAATATCTTAAGACAGTGGTCCCAAACCTTTTTGGCACCAGGGACCAGTTTTGTGGAAGACAATCTTTCCATGGACAAGGCGGCGGTGGTTGGGGGAGGACTGTTCAGGCGGTAATGCAGGTGATGGGGAGCCGCAGATGAAGCTTCGCTCTTGCCTGCCACTCACCTGCTGTGCGGCCCGGTTCCTAACAGGTCGCGGACTGCACCTGTCCGCAGCCCGGGGGTTGGGGACCCCTGTCTTAACAGAATAAGGGAACTGGAATGATCAGAAATGTGTTCCATCTGCCGATACACCGAAGCAATTCAACCCTGTGGTGCACTACGGTAGGTACCTATACATTTGTTCTGCCTAACACCCTTTCCCATCCACCTTTGGGTTGCAACCACTTTTCTTTTGGGTGATGGGGAAGAGGGACCAACTGTTTTTGTTTGCCCTGACTCAGTTTTAGCACTTACAGTTTTGTGTATGGGAAACTTTATAGTGCTGCAAAAACAGGAAGCATGGTGTATGAGATGTGGAGTGGTGACAGGCTCCTTTCTTCCCAGATGTAGGTGTGCCACTTGATCAAGGTGTGATCACTTACTGCATCCTACCCACGTGGTCACAGTGATTGAATGAGAGATGGATTTGAGCAAAGCTTGTCCGTCTCCGAGAGAGGTAACAGGGAAAATGAACACTTTTCAATTTGTACAATTCACCATGACCACCATTTTGATTGCCATGTGGAAAGATCCTTCCCTAGAAGTGGAGCGTGTGATCATTTGACCCCTGGAAACAGCCACAGATGAAGCCAGCTACAACCCTGGACTTTAAACTTACTAAACTATAAATTTCCTTCTCGGCTTCAGCTGCTTTGAGTTGATTTTCATTTTTCTTTTTTTTTTTTTAACATCTTTACTAGAGTATAATTGCTTTACAATGTTGTGTTAGTTTCGGCTGTATAACAAAGTGAATCAACTATACATATACATATAACCCCATATCTCCTCCCTCTTGTGTCTCCCTCCCACCCTCCCTATCACACCCTTCTAGGTGGTCACAAAGCACCAAGATGATCTCCCTGTGCTATGCAGTTGCTTCCCACTAGCTAGCTATCTTACGTTTGGTAGTGTATATATGTCAGTGCTACTCTCTCATTTCGTCCCAACTTACCCTTCCCTCTCCCTGTACCCTCAAGTCCTCTATGTCTGTGTCTTTATTCCTGTCCTGCCCCTAGGTTCATCAGAACCATTTTTTTTTAGATTCCATATATATGTGTTAGCATATGGTATTTGTTTTTCTTTTCCTGACTTACTTCACTCTGTATGACAGACTCTAGGCCTATCCACCTCACTACAAATAACTCAATTTTGTTTCTTTTTATGGCTGAGTAATATTCCATTGTATATATGTTCAACATCTTCTTCACTCATCCGTTGATGGACACTTAGGTTGCTTCCATGTCCTGGCTATTATAAATGGTGCTGCAATGAACATTGTAGTACATGACTCTTTTTGAATTATGGTTTTCTCAGGATATATGCCTAGTAGTGAGATTGCTGGGTCATATGGTAGTTCTATTTTTAGTTTTTTAAGGAACCTGCATACTGTTCTCCATTGTGGCTGTATCAATTTACTTTCCCACCAACAGTGCAAGAGTGTTCCCTTTTCTCCTCACCTCCTCCAGCATTTATTGTTTGTAGAATTTTTATGATGGCCATTCTGACTGGTATGAGGTGATACCTCATTGCAGTTTTGATTTGCATTTCTCTAATGATTAGTGATGTTGAGCATCTTTTCATGTGTTTGTTGGCAATCTGTGTATCTTCTTCGGAGAAATTTCTATTTAGGTCTTCTGCCCATTTTTGGATTGGGTTGTGATTTTTTTTTTTTTGATATTGAGCTGCATGAGCTGCTTATATATTTTGGAAATTAATCCTTTGTCAATTGCTTCATTTGCAAATATTTTCTCCCATTCAGAGGATTGTCTTTTTGCCTTGTTTATGGTTTCCTTTGCTGTGCAAAACCTTTGAAGTTTCATTAGGTCCGATTTGTTTATTTTTGTTTTTATTTCCATTTCTCTAGGAGGTGGGTCAAAAAGGATCTTGCTGCGATTTATGTCATAGAGTGTTCTGCCTATATTTTCCTCTAAGAGTTTGATAGTGTCTGGCCTTACATTTAGGTCTTTAATCCATTTTGAGTTTGCTTTTATGTATGGTGTTAGGGAGTGTTCTAATTTCATTCTTTTATATGTAGCTGTCCAGTTTTCCCAGCACCACTTATTACAGAGGTTGTCTTTTCTCCATTGTATACTCTTGCCTCCTTTATCAAAGATAAGGTAACCATATCTTTGTGTGCATGGGTTTATCTCTGAGCTTTCTATCCTGTTCCATTGGTCTATAGTTCTGTGTTTGTGCCAATACCATAATGTCTTGATTACTGTAGCTTTCTAGTATAGTCTAAAGTCAGGGAGCCTGATTCTTCCAGCTCCACTGTTTTTTCTCAAGATTGCTTTGGCTATTCGGGGTCTTTTGTGTTTCCATACAAATTGTGAAACTTTTTGTTCTAGTTCTGTGAAAAATGCCATTGGTAGTTTGATAGGGATTGCATTGAATCTGTAGGCTGCTTTGGGTAGTATAGTCATTTTCACAGTGTTGATTCTTCCAATCCAAGAACATGCTATATCTCTCCCTCTGTTTGTATCATCTTTAATTTCTTTCATCAGTGTCTAATAGTTTTCTGCATACAGGTCTTTTGTCACCTTAGGTAGGTCTATTCCTAGGTATTTTATTCTTTTTGTTGCAGTGGTAAATGGGAATGTTTCCTTAATTTCTCTTTCATATTTTTCATCATTAGTGTATAGGAATGCAAGAGATTTCTGTGCATTAATTTTGTATCCTGCTACTCTACCAAATTCATTGATTAGCTCTAGTAGTTTTCTGGTAGCATCTTTAGGATTCTCTACGTATAGTATCATGTCATATGCAAACAGTGCCAGTTTTACTTCTTCTTTTCTGATTTGGATTCCTTTTATTTCTTTTTCTTCTCTGATTGCTGTGGCTAAAACTTCCAAAACTATGCTGAATAATATTGGTGAGAGTGGGGAACCTTGCCTTGTTCCTGATCTGAGAGGAAGTGGTTTCAGTTTTTCACCATTGAGAATGATGTTGGCTGTGGGTTTGTCATATATAGCCCCTATTATGTTGAGGTAGGTTCCCCCTATGCCTACTTTCTGGAGAGTTTTTATCATAAATGGGCGTTGAATTTTGTCAAAAGCTTTTTCTGCATCTACTGAGATGATCATATGGTTTTTATCCTTCAATTTGTTAATATGGTGTATCACATTGATTGATTTGCGTATATTGAAGAATATTTGTATTCCTGGGATAAACCCTCCTTGATCATGGTGTATGATCCTTTTAATGTGCTGTTGGATTCTGTGTGCTAGTATTTTGTTGAGGACTTTTGCATCTTGTTCATCAGTGATATTGGCCTGTAGTTTTCTTTTTTTGTGACATCTGTCTCTGCTTTCGGTATCAAGGTGATGGTGGCCTCATAGAATGAGTGTGAGAGTGTTCCTCCCTCTGCTATATTTTGGAAGAGTTTGCGAAGGATAAGTATTAGTTCTCTAAATGTTTGATAGAATTTACCTGTGAAGCCATCTGGTCCTGGGCTTTTGTTTGTTGGAAGATTTCTAATCACAGTTTCAATTTCAGTGTTTGTGATTGATCGGTTTATATTTTCTATTTCTTCCTGGTTCAGTCCCTGAAGGTTGTGCTTTTCTAAGAATTTGTCCATTTCTTCCAGAATGTCCATCTTATTGGCATATAGTTGCTTGTAGTAATTTCTCATGATCCTTTGTTTTTCTGCAGTGTCAGTTGTTACTTCTCCTTTTTCATTTCTAATTCTGTCGATTTGAGTCTTCTCACTGTTTTCCTTGATGAGTCTGGCTAATGGTTTATCAATTTTGTTTATCTTCTCAAAGAACCAGCTTTTAGTTTTATTGATCTTTGCTATTGTTTTCTTTGTTTCTATTTCATTTATTTCTGCTCTCATCTTTATGATTTTTTTCCTTCTACTAACTTTGGGTTTTGTTTGTTCTTCTTTCTCTCGTTCCTTTAGGTGTAAGGTTAGATTGTTTATTTGAGATTTTTCTTGTTTCTTGAGGTAGGCTTGTATTGCTATAAACTTCCCTCTTAGAACTGCTTTTGCTGCATCCCATAGGTTTTGGGTCCTTGTGTTTTCATTGTCATTTGTTTCTAGGTATTTTTAAGTTTCCTCATTGATTTCTTCAGTGATCTCTTAGTTATTTAATAGCATATTGTTTCGCCTCCATGTGTTTGTATTTTTTATAGTTTTTCCTCCTGTAATTGATATCTAGTCTCATAGCATTGTTGTCAGAAAAGATACTTGATACCATTTCAATTTTCTTAAATTTACCAAGGCTTGATTTGTGACCCAAGATATGATATATCCTGGAGAATGTTCCATGAGCACTTGAGAAGAAAATGTATTCTGTCATTTTTACATGGAGTGTCCTATAAATATCAATTAAGTCCATCTTGTTTAGTGTGTCATTTAAAGCTTGTGTTTACTTATTTATTTTCTTTTTGGATGACCTGTCCATTGGTGAAAATGGGGTGTTAAAGTCCCCTACTATTATTGTGTTACTGTTGATTTCCCCTTTTATGGCTGTTAGCATTTGCCTTATGTATTGAGGTGCTCCTATGTTGGGTGCATAAATATTTACCATTGTTATATCTTCTTCTTTGATTGATCCCTCAATCATTATGTAGTGTCCTTCTTTGTTTCTTGTAATAGTCTTTATTTTAAAGTCTATTTAGTCTGATTAGGGAATTGCTACTCCTGCTTTCTTTCAATTTCCATTTGCATGGAATACCTTTTTCTATCCCCTCACTTTCAGTCTGTATGTGTCCCTAGGTCTGAAGTGGGTCTCTTATAGGCAGTATGTATACAGGTCTTGTTTTTGTATCTATTCAGCCAGTCTATGTCTTTTGGTTGGAACATGTAATCCATTTACCTTTAAGGTAATTATTGATATGTATGCTCCTATTACCATTTTCTTAATTGTTTTGGGTTTGTTATTGTAGGTCTTTTCCTTCTCTTGTGTTTCCTGCCTAGAGAAGTTCCTTTAGCATTTGTTGTAAAGCTGGTTTCGTGGTGCTGAATTGTCTTAACTTTTGCTTTTCTGTAATGGTTTAATTTCTCCATCGAATATGAATGAGATCCTTGCTGGGTAAAGTAATCTTGCTTGTAGGTTTTTCCCTTTCATCACTTTAAATATGTCCTGGCACTCCCTTCTGGCTTGCAGAGTTTCTGCTAAAAGATCAGCTGTTAACCTTATGGGGATTCCCTTGTATGTTATTTGTTGCTTTTTCCTTGCTGCTTTTAATATTTTTTCTTTGTATTTAATTTTTGATAGTTTGATTAATATGTATCTCAGCGTGTTTCTCTTTGTGTTTATCCTGTATGGGACTCTCTGCGCTTCCTGGACTTGATTGACTATTTCTTTTCCTATGTTAGGGAATTTTCAACTATAATCTCCTCAAATATTTTCTCAGACCGTTTTTTTTTCTCTTCTTCTTCTGGGACTCCTATAATTCAAATGTTGGTGCATTTAATGTTGTCCCAGAGGTCTCTGAGACTGTCCTCAATTCTTTTCATTCTTTTTTCTTTATTCTACTCCCTGGCAGTTATTTCCACCATTTTATCTTCCAGGTCACTTATCTGTTCTTCTGCCTCAGTTATTCTGCTATTGTTTCCTTCTAGACTATTTTTAAGTTCATTTAATGTGTTGTTCATCACTGTTTGTTTGCTCTTTAGTTCTTCTAGATCCTTGTTAAATGTTTCTTGTATTTTCTCCATTCTGTTTCCAAGATTTTGGATCATCTTTACTCTCATTAGTCTGAATTCTTTTTCAGGTAAGTTGCCTATTTTGTCTTCATTTATTTGGTCTTGTAGGGTTTTACCTTGCTCCTTCATCTGTAATATATTTTTTTGTTGTTTCACTTTTTTTTTTTTTAATGGGTGGGGCTGTTCTCCTGTCTTACTGGTTGTTTGGCCTCAGGCAGGCGTCCAGCACTGGAGTTTGCAGGCAGTTGGATAGAGCCGGGTCTTGGTGCTGAGATGAGGACCTCTGGGAGCCCTCACTCTGATTAATATTCCCTGGGGTCTGAGGTTCTCTGTTACTGCAGCGGTTTGGACTTGGAGTTCCCACCACAGGAGCTTGGACCCAACCTCCAGCCTGGGAACTAAGATCCCGCAAGCTGGTCGCTGGGGGTTCCTCCCATCCCCTTAGGTGTCCGTCATCCCCCACTGGTGCCTGGTAGGTGCCCTAGTTGTGCCTGAGTTGATTTTCTATTGCTTGCAACCATAAAAATCCTACAACCTATAAGCATGAAGACATATTTATTAAAATTTTAATCAACAGGAGTCTGAAAATGTACTATTCTACCTCTTTGTCAGTATTCAGGGCATCTCTGTTTAATGGTTATCCCACATAGCTCTTAAAGCAGGTAAAAAAGGTATATCCATACATTTAACTGTCTGGATTCGAGAAATATTGTGACGTCAGCAGCAAAAAGAAATTGCCTAGTATGAGCTGTCAGGTCTCTGTTATTCAGTCTAATTATCCAAAATTGATGCAGTAGCTCTCATCAATTAACCAAGGACCAAGTAGGAAAAATCCTTTGAAAACTTTCCTGATAACAAGAAGTGTGAAATGTTTCTTAAGTTAAAATAAGCATGGCCGTGTTATGGATTAGAATATAAAGCTGACATAAAATTTTAAGAGCCCGGAATTCAAAGACATTTCTTACTTGTGCCTGGTTGCTTTATTTTATATATCCCAGGGCACATGTTCATTTTCCTGAATATTTAGGAAAGGTATTTCTGTAAAAAACTTAGCAAGGTCTCACAATGGAAATAGAGACCCATTAAAATTTTTTAAAAAAATACAGAGATGTGACCAGAGCTACTAACAGCAATAAGTAAGATGGTCTGGAAAAAGAGGAGGTTAGAGATAAGACCCCTTAGGGGTTCAGTGCAATTGTCTAGACAAGGAATAATGACAGTCTCAGGAAATATAAATGAGTTTCTGCTTTGGTTTCTACCTGACCCATGCAAAGCACCAACCATAAAAGGGAAAGTACATACTAAATACTAAACAGTCAACATGTATAAAGCGCTTCATTTAACAAACTCCCAGGCAACATTCATCAAGAGCCAGACACTATTCTAAGCGCTTTACAAATATTAGCTCATTTAGTTCTCATTACAAATTTATGAGGTAGATCCTATTAATATCCCCATTGTACAGATGGGGATACAGCGGCAAAGAGAGATTAAGTAACTTGCTCGTGTTTACCCAGCTAATAAATAGCAAAGCCAAAATTTGAATCCAGATAATCCGACCCCAAATCCCTTAGTCTTAACTGCAGTGCTATACTCATTTTGGGAGGGAAACATAATTTGAGAGTTAATACTCAAGATATACTATTTAAGGCATTATTTTGAGAGTGAAATTGTAAACAAGTGAGCAAAGAGATGATATATAGCCCTGAATCATTCAGAACTCATAGATGGATTTGTGGAAGAGAATTCGACCCATGTGCAAAAAAATTGGTAAGCACAGCAAAACATTTTTTTTTTTAGCAGAACATTTTTGAGGTTGTAATATTAGTCCCACCTTGTCGATGCTTAGGCAAAAATAAATAAATAAAATGAAAATGTAAGAACATGTGTTTATCAAGGCAAACTTCAGTTAAACGTATGCAAAATATCTCTGGAAATCTATATCGTGGTTTGAAAAATATGGATACATTTTTCGAGTTTTGCTTTGGCACTTAGGGAGAGGTGAAGTGAAAGGTATTTTAATTGTTTGTCTACATGTGGCAGGAGTGAGAATTCTGAGGTTTCCAGAGAACAAAAGACAGCTTGGTTAATGAAAGACCACACAGCTAATGAATATTTATGAATGGGGGAAGGAAATTTACAAATCACAATATATCCTCACTTCCACCCCTACCTCTCCCCCACCCATTTCAAGCTATGGAAGCAGAAAGAGAACAGGATGTCTGTTTCTCACTTGGTAGTTTCAAAATCCTTAAGGAATGAAAATGGCTCAAAATAAAGACAATGTTTGGGAGGGGAAAAAAAAATGTAATAATGTAAGAGCCAACTCCTGTCTTCTTACTAAATATGATTTTACAAGTAGAGGGGAAAGGAGAGAGGGAAGGGATACAGGGAAATGATGGAAGTTTAAACAGAGATGAGACCTTGCACCTTGCTCGCCCCTGGGCAGATCCTGGAGACCCACTTCCCAGACCCACAATGTTCCAGTGTAGCATGGGAGGAGCAGAAAGAACAGTGGGCCCTAAAGGTGTCTTGAGGGTAGGAATGAGGGACAACTCAGCAGTGAACAGCTCATGCCTGATAACCTAGGTATCAGATGCCTAGCGATGTCTCCATCAGGGGTCCTACCAAATTCCCCAAAAGGCAGGGATTTAGATGCAACTTAGGGGAAAAGCGGTGGTAGGGGAACGCACAATTTGACCAAGATTAAATTTCCACCACTCCAGTGGAATGGAGGCTTACAAGAACAATTATGCAGGAAATTATACAGGAAAAAAAAGAAAAGAAAAGAATGTAGTGTCTTTTGCATATCTGAACATGTTCCTTAAGATTTGTACCCATTACACAAGCACAGAGTGTCACTGACCTGCATGCTATCATATGCCCATGGGATATGAGTGGCACAATGAAGGAATGAAGTTACATGGCAGGGATTCAGTCTTTCAGAAGACAAAGGATCCTCTTAAGAGCTTTCTTAACACCATGGCTTCCTTTATCTTCTCAACCTCACATGCTCAACTTCCCATACTGTTTCTCCCCAGTTAATAGGTGCTCTACTTCCAACTTTTTGTTTGGAAATCTTATGTGTCCTCCAAAACCCAGCATTTAAAACTATGAAGCTGTGAGCACTCCTTCCCAATCTCTTTGAGATTCCATATTCAATATTTTCTGCTTGAATAAAAAAAACACTCGGCCTGGACTTCCCTGGTGGAGCAGTGGTTAAGAATCTGCTTGCCAATGCAGAGGACATGGGTTTGATACCTGGTCCGGGAAGATCCCACATGCTGTGGAGCAACTAAGCCCATGCGCCACAACTACTGAAGCCTGAGCGCCTAGAGCCCGTGCTCTGCAACAAGAGAAGTCACAGCAGTGAGAAGCCTGTGCCCAGCAACGAAGACACAACGCAGCCAAAAATAAATTAAAAAAAAATAACACTTGGCCTCATATTATACTACTGTCTCTCCATGTCTCATCTCACTAACTAGTTTGTACTTTTTGTGAGGGTATGGACTGTATTATACACATCATCATGATTATCATTTTTTTAAATTATTCTCTTTATTTTATTTATATTTTTATTGAAGTATAGTTGATATACAATATTATATAAGTTACAGGTGCACAATATAGTGATTCACAATTTTTAAGGGTTATACTCCATTTATAGTTATTGAAAAATATTGGCTATATTCCCTGTATAATATATCGTTGTAGCTTATTTTATACATAATAGTTTGTACTTCTTAATCCGCCACCCTTATACAGCGCCCCCTTCCCTCTCCCCACTGGTAACCACTAGTTTGTTCTCTATATCTATATGAGTCTGCTTTTTTGTTGTATTCACTAGTTTGCTGTATTTTTTAGATTCCACATATAGGTGACATCATACAGTATTTGTCTTTCTCTGTCTGATTTATTTCACTTTCATGATCATTTCTTTTTCTTTTTTTTGGCTGCACCGTGCGGCGTGTGGGATCTTAGTTCCCCAACCAGGGATCAAACCCGTGCTTCCTACAGTGGAAGCTCAGAGAATTAATCACTGGACCACCAGGAAGTCCCTCATGATTGTTTCTTAATAGTATCAAATACATAAGAGGTATTCAGTGTATGTATACACACACACACACACACACACACACACACACACACAGATATATGAAAGAATGAATTTCCAGGGTGTCTATGCAACAAAATAGAATACCTAGTGTCTTAGATTCGGTTCTTCCAGAAGCAGACTGAGCTACAGATTCAAGCAAAAGTGCTCTCAGGGCAGACTAGTAAGGGAATGAGGGAAGAAGGACAGGGAAGGAGAGGCAGATGAGAAAAGGGTACAATTTTTGGTGAATTGCTGGACTTGGTCTGTTGCTGTAGGGAGCTCTGGAGCATAAATTATACCTTGAGTTCCTGCAGTCTTGAGGCTAGGGAGCTGGGCTTTGTTCATGAGTCAGTGGTTGGCTACCAGCCACCTTGGGGGATGGGCACTCCCAGGCATCACTAACCTTCCAACTGGAGGTGGCTCCACTAGCACAGGGGCAATCCTTTGAAGAAGATTGCTGGTGTAACCTGAGGAGATTCTGAGGGGTTCTGAGCAGGGTACCTATGTGTTCCCCGAACCTGGTACCTATGTGTTCCCCGAACCTATGTGTTCCCCGAACCCAGGGTACCTATGTGTTCCCTGAACCACAGTCTTTTAGGGCATCTTTGATTCACTTTGAACAAGATGTTCCTGTTAATCTTTGTTTTTTTAGTTTGTTGATTTTTTTCTTTTCTGGTCCCTTTGCTAATCTATATCCTACCTCCTTTGTTTGTTTATACAAAACAATAAAAAAAAATTTTTTAATATTCTTAAACAAAACCAAATACCAGATAGTCTAAAGATTTATGTCTAAAAAAGGAAACCATAAACGTCCAGGACGAAGGCTCAGAGCTGCTTTGGGAAGCAGGGGCTTGAGAAGGTCGCATTGCTCTGCAGAGGAAATGGAAAGAATTTTTTATGTTTTCTTTTTTCTTCTGAGAGGGCAAACGCAGAGGAGAGAGGAGTGAGTACAGAAACAACAGATGTAGCCAAAAGACTCCTGAGAACCAGAGTGTCTGACGTTTGATTTTTAAGATTCTTGCGTGGCTCCCTAAATAGTCATTGTAGACAGCTATATACTCCAAACCTTGGGTAAATAGGAGCTGCTTTGGGTACAAAAACTAGGGAATGGGTTGAAAAGTAGAGATGAAGGAACAGCCCCAAGTTGCACAATGGAGAACAAGCATTCAGGGGCGGTAGCTAGCGCCAGCCGGGCCGTGAGACGGGAACTCCGCAGGGAATTCACAGCGGCCTTGACAGAGGCACTGGATTTCTTTTTCCCCAAGGCATGGAATATGACCAAGCCAATCTTCTCTAGATCCTTCTGATAACTGAACTGTACTGAGGAAGCTAAAAGCACTTCAAAGTACATTTATGAGGTGCTTTTATAAAATAATATGCAATCATAGTATGGGAGAAGTAAATTGGGTGAAAGCACAAAATAAGGAAGAGACAAAGGCAGAACCAGAACCCAAGAAGTTCCCAGTCCAGGCTTCTGTTATATATTTTTCTTCCCAGCAGCAGTTTGCAATGGCATGAGCAGAGTTACTGATTGCACCTGGTGCTTCTCTGAAAACCTTAACAGTGAAACAGGGAGTCTCAAAAATGGGTTCCTTTAAATCCCCACTGTGTCATACATGCTTGAAAAGCAGGAAACTTGGGGAATAAGAGAAATATATAGTCACCATAACAAATTTCATGTTTTATCCAAAGCAGTAAAATGAGTGTGTACCCTACCAGGGGGCTATGGTGACAACCAGCTCTTAAGAGTGCATAGCTATGCAGAGGTTGGGGTTGGGGGAGGGGGCATTGATGCATGAAGTGATCCCTGGAAGGGTGATGAGTGAGTTGGAAAATGAGACGTGGAAGGAAAGATAGCCCAGAAAGGGGACATTAATGAGTAAGTTACTACAGAGAGTAACCAGAGCTCAGTTCCTCTGGGGACTGTGCAGAATACTTAGAATTGTCTCACAGAGAGGCAAGGAAGTTGGGGTATTTATTGACCAATTCCTGAATCTCTTTGGTTGAAGGTTGTTCTTGGGGTCTTAACTCCACAGCATGCCCTCATTGCCAGGGAAAACCATCAGGGAGAGAAATTGAGGACTTGAACTTATAAAACTGTCTGTAAGTAGGGACAGTGAGAGTTTTGAATGTCCTTTCCCTGGCTTATTTATTAGTTATGTGACTTTTATTATCTGTACTTCAGTTTATTCACCTATAGAAGCATGGTGATAATAATCGAAACTTATAGTGTTTTCACGAGAATTAAATGACAAAAGACATGTATGTAAAATGCTTAGAAAATTCCCAGGAACCAATTTAATAATACGATTATCATGTTCACTCTGCCACGTTCGTTAACTAATTTGTTAAATGAGTTATAGCTACCTCTCATTCTTTGGGAATATGATAATTTATTTGGCATTAGTTGTCTTTTTTTTCTAAAGCAATCTAATGGTTTTTTCTTAACAGATTCTCAGCTTCATTCAATCGTGAATTTTATAATGTTCATAATGAATAGCTATAAAGGTTGTTATCCATGAAGCAGATGACATATAAAGGAATTTCTATACAGCTTGAGCTGCAGATCAGGTTTTATATACAGTCAGGTTTTTATTTTTATGTTTTGGTTTATTTTCTGATGTTATCTCTGCTAAAGGAAATGACCAGAACTCTGCTCCAGATCACCAGGACTGGCACCATGTTTCGGGTGTCACTGTCAGCTACCGCTAGATATTATGATCAAGGGTGAACCCTGAAATTGGAGCAATTTCTAACTGATACCATTTCCAGCCTTCCACAAAGTCAATGAACATATACACAAAACTGGAAAGGAAGATATTTCAACTTGGAAAACAGAAAACAATGGATTCCTAGGACTTCCCTGGTGGTCCAGTGGCTAAGACTCTGCGCTCCCAACGCAGGGGGCCTGGGTTCGATCCCTGTTCAGGGAACTAGATCCCACATGCCGCAACTAAAGATCCCGCAAGCGACAACGAAGATCCTCCATATGGCAACTAAGATCCGGCGCAGCCAAATAAATAAATATTAAAAAAAAAAAAAAAAAAGAAGAAAGAAAAAGATGGATTCCTGGGACTTCCCTGGCGGTCCAGTGGTTAGGACTCGATGCTTTCACAGCCAGGGCCCAGGTTTTATCCCTGGTCACGGGGAATTAAGATCCTGTAAGCCACAAAAAAAAAACAGGATTCCTAATCTACTCTTTGGTTGCTTTTTGCCTTGGATTTCTTCATGTTCAGGTACAATGTTTAGGTGTGGTTTATAAATGTGCCCCATGGTATGCCATCTATTTATATGTCTGTGTTGTGCACAGAAAGTCATCCATTGCTGAGAAAGTACTGAATGCTCAGAGATTGATCTCAGTTTGATTTTCCTGAGAAATTGCATCCTCAATATTAAAGATTGTAATACATTGGCTGTGTGAAAGCCTAGTGAAGAGAGTAAATATATCCCTGAGGTGTGCCACTCGAGCAAGCCACTTGAAAGCTGGCATTAAAAATGGCATGCAGAAATCTGTTTAGGTGATCCTTCATTAAAAAGACCGATATGAACACTTCTCCCCTCAACAGTAAAGATGCTTCAGTAGGGAAACTCAGTTATACTTGCTGCTTTTTTCTCCTCTTATTTTTTGGCAGCGCCATGAAACTTACAGGATCTTGGTTCCCCGACCAGGGATCGAACCCGGGGCCCCCGGGCAGTGAGAGTACCGAGTCCTAACCACTGGACAACTAAGAAATTCCCTTTTGTTGCCTTTTAAATGAACAATTTTTAGAGCAGTTTTAGATTCACAGCAAAATTGAGTAGAAGGTATAGAGATTTTGCATATACCCCTGGCCTCCACATACACACAGGCTTGCCTACTATCAACATCCCCCCACCAGAGGTGTACATTTGTTACCATCCATGAATCTACATTGATACCTCATTAACACCGTAGTTTATGCTGGGGTTTACTCTTGGTGTTGAACATTCTATGGGTTTGGACAAATGTATAATGATATGTATCCACCATTATAGTATGGTACAGAAGCTTCACTGCCCTAAAAATCCTGTGTGCTCTATCATCCCTCCCTTGCCTCAACCCCTGGCAACCACTGATCTTTTTACTGTCTCCATTGTTTCTGGGAATCATACAGTACGTAGCCTTTTCAAACTGGCTTCTTTCTTGTGGTAATACGCGTTTAAGTTTCCTCCATGTCTTTATAGCTCATTTCTTTTTAATGCTGAACACTGTCCATTGTCTGGATGTACCATAGTTTATTATTCATTCACCTAATGAAAGACATCTTGGTTGTTTCCAAGTTTGGGCAATTATGAATAAAGCTGCTATAAAGATCTGTGTGCAGGTTTTTGTGTAGACATAAGTTTTCAGTTCATTTGGGTAAATACCAAGTAGTACAATGGCTGGATCATAGGGTAAGGATGTATTCAGTTTTATAAGAAACCGTCAGACTGTCTTCCAAAGTGTCTGTACCCTTTTGCATTCCCATTAGCAATGAATGATAATCCCCGTTGCTCCACATCCTCGCTAACATTTGGTGTTGTCAGTGTTTTGGGTTTTAGGTGTGTAGTGTTATCTCACAGTTGTTTTAATTTGCATTTCCCTAATGACATACAATGTGGACCATCTTTTTATACCTTTATTTGCCATCTGTGAGGTATCTGGTGAGCTTTCTATTCAAATCTTTTGCTCATTTTAAAATCAGGTTGTTTTCTTATTGTTGAGTTTTAAGAATTTGTATATTTTGGAAAACAGTCCTTTATCAGACATGTGTTTTGCAAGTCTTTTCTCCCAGTCTGTGGCTTGTCTTCTTATTCTCTTGACAGTTTCTTCCACAGAGCAGAAGTTTTTAATTTTAATGAGGCCCAATTTAACAACTATTTCTTTCATAGATTGTGCTTTTGGTGTTGCTTCTAAAAATGTTATCACCATGCCCAAGGTCATCCAGATTTTCTCCTTGGTTACCATCTAGGAGTTTTATAGGTTGACATTTATTTTTATGACCCATTTTGATTTATTTTTTTGTGATGGTTCTAAGTTCTGTGCCTGGATTTTTTTTTTGCATATGGACACCCAGTTGCTTGTCATCATTTGTTGAGAAAGATTATCTTTTCTCCATTGTATTGTCTTTGCTCTTTTGTCAAAGATCAGCTGACTATATTTATGTGGGTCTATTTCTGGGCTCTCTATTCCATTTCATTGATCTATTGATCAATTGATCTATTCTTTCATAGTGTCAGTCCTCTGTTCTTTTCCTTTAATATTTTGTTGGCCATTTTGAGTCTTTTGCTTCTCCATATAAACTTTATTTTTTTAACATCTTTATTGGAGTATAATTGCTTTACAATGGTGTGTTAGTTTCTGCTGTATAACAAAGTGAATCAGCTATAAATATACATACATCCCCATATCCCCTCCCTTTTGTGTCTCCCTCCCATCCTCCCTATCCCACCCCTCTAGGTGGACACAAAGCACCGAGCTGGTCTCCCTGTGCTATGCGGCTGCTTCCTGCTAGCAATCTATTTTACATTTGTTAGTGTATAAATGTCTATGCCACTCTCTCACTTCATCCCAGCTTACCCTCCCCCCTCCCTGTGTCCTCAAGTCCATTCTCTACGTCTGCGTCTTTATTCCTGTCCTGCCCCTAAGTTCTTCAGAACCTTTTTTTTTTTTTTTAGATTCCATATATATGTGTTAGCATATGGTATTTGTTTTTCTCTTTCTGACTTACTTCACTCTGTATGACGGTCTCTAGGTCCATCCACCTCACTACAAATAACTCAATTTTGTTTCTTTTTATGGCTGAGTGATATTCCATTGTATATATGTGCCGCACCTTCTTTATCCATTCATCTGTCAATGGACACTTAGGTTGCTTCCATGTCCTGGCTATTGTAAATAGAGCTGCCATGAACATGGTGGTACATGACTCTTTTTGAATTATGGTTTCCTCAGGGTATATGCCCAACAGTAGGATTGCTGGGTCGTATGATAGTTCTATTTTTAGTTTTTTGAGGAACCTCCATACTGTTCTCCATAGTGGCTCTATCAATTTACTTTCCCACCAACAGTGCAAGAGGGTTCCCTTTTCTCCACACCCTCTCCAGCACTTATTATTTGTAGAATTTTTATGATGGCCATTCTGACTGGTGTGAGCTGATACCTCATGGTAGTTTTGATTTGCATTTCTCTAATGATTAGTGATGTTGAGCATCCTTTCATGTGTTTGTTGGCAGTCTGTATATTTTCTTTGGAGAAATGTCTGTTTAGGTCTTCTGTCCATTTTTGGATTGGGTTGTTTGTTTTTTTGATATTGAGCTGCATGAGCTGCTTGTATATTTTGGAGATTAATCCTTTGTCAGTCACTTCATTTGCAAATATTTTCTCCCATTCTGAAGGTTGCCTTCATATAAACTTTAGAATCAGTTTGTTGATATCTACAATATAATTTGCTGGAATTTTTACTGAGATTGTGTTGAATCTACAGATTAAGTTGGGCTGAACTAACATCTTGACAATATTGAATCTTCCTATTGATGAACATGGAATATCTCTACATTTGTTTAGTTCTTTTTTGTATTCTTTTATCAGAGTTTTGTAATTTTCCTCATATAGATCTTGTTGCTGATATTTTTAAAGTACGTATATGAAAACATACTAGTTGCAAGTTTATCATATTTAAATTTTTTCCAGCTATTCCCTTATTTTTATGACTATATTTATATTATACAGTAAAACACAACCAAGCTATTGGTCCATTTCAGAAAGTTTCCAATAAACATCAATTAAGTGGTGAAAAATAGCTACAAATGATAACAACTTTTGATCAATACTGACATGGAAGAAAGAGTTCTTTGGATATTGCTCATCCCCAGTAAGAATATAGCTCAATGACCAGCACAAATTATACTAACATTGACACTTAAAGCTAGTCACAACTTTGAATCTCTTTTGTGAAGCTAGCATATTAGGTAAAATAATTTTTTTCAGTGTCAAGGTCAAGAAGTACAAAAATACAAAGAAGTGTTGTTGAACTGTTCTGAATTAAAGGAGACTAAAGAGACATGACAATTAAATGCAATGCATGGTCGTGGATTGGACCCTGGACTGCGGGAAGAACAGCTATAAAGGTCAATATTGGGAAAATGCATGAATTTTAATATGGGTTAGATGATAGTATTGCATCAACGTTTCATTTCCTGCTTTTGATCATTGTCCTGTGCCTATATAGGAGGATGTCCTAGTACTTTGGAAATAGACACTGAAATATTTAGAAGCGGAGGGCATGATGTTTTCAGTTTTCTTTCCTTTTTTTAAAATTTCTTTTTCTTTCCTTTTTTTAAAACTATAGTCACCATGCTGTACATGTATATGTATAAAAATGTACACATACATTTTTATATAGAGGGAGATAATGAGAAAGTTAATACAGGAAAGTGTAAACAAACTGGGTAAAGAGTATATGAACAATCTTTGTACTCATCCTGAAACTTTTCTGTAAGTTAGAAATCATAACAAAATTAAAAGTCACCAAACCAAAAAAAAAAGCTTTAAGTCCAAAAAGTTTAAAAATTATGTATTTGACGTATTTTCCTGACTTCATTCTAATAATTCAGACTTTTTTCAGCCCATTCAATAGACTATTTGGCCTAAGGATGTAAACATAAGGGGAAAACAGTTTAAAATACTACATAATCTTCTCTTAATACATGGCTGCTAGATAGAAAATATAAAATTGAAGAGAAAGAAAGACTTCATCTTAGATTCTTATAATCTTTTGTTTCACTATTCGTGAAGTTAACTCTGATGGAAAGATGACAGTGTAAGTAGATTTTTTTCTTCAATGAAAGAGACCTCGGAGAAGATGATATGTCTCTGTCTTCATGAGAAATGGGAAGTGTTTAGAGGTAAAGGGGCATATCATCAGCAACTTACTCTCAAATGGTTCAGAAAATGAGAGAGAGGAAGGCTAATAAAGTAAAAGGCTAATAAAGTAAAAGTGGCTTAAGGTTAACAAATGGTAGATTGAGATGAAGAGTGTATGGGAGTCCTTTGTATCGCTTTCTCTCTCTCTCGCTCTTTCTTTTTTTTTTTTTGGTTGCAACTTTTCTGTAAGTTTGAAATTATTATGAAATACAAGATTACAGAAAAAGTCCCTGAACATATATTATGAGTTATCAGATGGTCCTCCTCACAGCCCTTCCTCTCTAGTGCCAGAACAAATTCCAGATCACACGATCTGCTTTCTGAGGCAGCTGTCCACATGGGCATATGTCTGGATCCACCCCAGTTGGCAATGCATATTTCTGCAGCCTGCGTCTCCAGCCCTGTGACTACCTGCCAGTGAGCCTGACTCAGGCTAGGACGTCACTACCCTGAGAAACTCAGTTGGGACTGGTCAGACTGGCTAGGGTTTCTGGCCGTATATACAGCTAGGCAGGCGAGTAGCACCAACAGGCCCATTAAAACATATGTGCTGTTTAGTTGAAGCTCTGAAAACAAAACAAAACAAAACCTAGTTTGCTTCAAAAACAGGAGACTAGACTGAGGTTTTCTGTTTGCTGGTAGATCCTGAGCAGCTGAGCCTGCTGATCCTTGCAACGGTTGCCTGAAGCCTGGCTGGCAAGAAGCACTGTGGCCTCTTCCCCAACCCCGGTCTCTGTGATTACAGTTTTTATTTTCATGATTTCCTTCAGTATAAAATCAAGGTCAGGGAGCACATTCTTCCCCACAAGGACAGTGATTAAAGCAGTGTGTGGACTGACATTCAGTCTGACCTTTTTATTTGCATATCCTTTCTTGCTTCCTATACAGCTGGTATGTCACACTTACTGATATGAAAGAACATTTTCCAGACTCTCAATATTATTATAAATATTAGGTAACATTAATTAGAAGGGGAATTTATTTGATTGGATTTAGGATATTTAGTATATCACAAATGGGGTAGCTAAGAAGTGTGTAACTTGTAGTTAACAGAGGATTTGAAAGGAAGACATACATTCATATGGTGATGTATGCTTAGTGAAAATTTTTTGTGAATAATTTAGTGAAAAAATAATGCATTGAATCAGTAGAATTAGATAAATATGTTTTGATCACCATGATACTTAAGGGCACAGGCATTGATAATGAGGAAGAAGTAGTTCAGTTTCTGCACTCTTTTAGTCAAAAAGTGAAGTGAGACAAGAACTGAGATTGTACCAAGGGGAACGGAGGCCTTGACTGAGAACAGATTGCATAACCTTATGAGTGCACACAAAGCACCTCTGCCTATGCTAATTACATTATAACGAGCAAAACCACGTGAAAATAACATAAGTTGTATACAAGAGCCAATGGGACACTTGTAAGGATTATTGGGCATAACATTTAGAAGGAGTTTCAGGAAAAGATAAAGCAATTAAATCATCTGGGGGAAAGGCATAGATTTTATTTAATTTATTTTTTTAAACTGTATTTCATCAGTCTTACCTAAGTCATATAGAGAAAAGAAATTCTTTCCAGTAAGCCTGTTTCCCAGAATGCAAAAACGTGTGTGTGTGTGTGTGTGTGTGTGTGTGTGTGTGTGTGTCGGACGGGGTGGGTGTGGGTGGGAGTGATTTTCCTAACTCTCCCTGTTTCCCAGGAGCTCAGGTAAAGTTAAAATTTGGCGGTGTCTTTGGGGCAATTTCATCCACTCTGTGAGCCCCCCTTACTTTATCCTCAAAATGAGACCTTAGAGACTTTTAGGCGAGGAAATCTAATGACCCTAGGACACTCAGGAGCACAGAAATAGCTCAGAAGCTTCAGTTCCGGTAGCAGGTAAGAAGCCGGAGAGCAGGGCAAGGAGCAGAGAAATCAACCAAGGGAGGGTAGTTACTATTAAAGTCTCCCGAGTACTCCTTAGTACTAAAGTACAAATTGCAGAACCTTTTAGACACTTGACTTCTTGGGGAATCAGAAAGACCCTCGCTTTCAGGGAGAACTACGGTTCCTCTGTGGGCATAGATTTTAGGTAAAAGGGATACACTGTACCTGTGAGTTCCTAGCACATTATTGACCAGGGGATTTTTGCAGAAACTAATGCCTGTGGCCGGCGATTTGTTATGTAAGTGAATATTGAAACACCCACGTTTGAGTAAATATCAACAACTTTTTTTGCACTTAATGTGTTTATTTGAAACTTTGTACATGTCTTACTAAAGCATTCTAATATTTCGTTAGAGTGTGATAGGCAGTATAGCAGGCATCCCTAGGCAGGGGAACAGAACATCTATTACAAATATACTGTGTTTCACTTCGCTTTCCCCTGGAAGAGCAGACTCTATACTTTCTGGCAGCATTTTTTTTTTTTTTTAGTCCTGTGGGTATTATTTCCTCTAGAATATGTTCTTTTATTTTACCTGATAGTCGACAAGGTGGATCTTTGCTGGGGGCTCTTTTAGAAATGCCACAAAAAGGACCAGGTGCGGGACTACCACTACATTCACCAGGATGGTCAGTTACCCATTCTCTAGCTACTGCCAACAAAAATTGTTTGTAAGTCATTTTATTCTGTGCATTACGGCTACAATAAATTTTAAACACATTGAATAAATTACAATTACTCAAATAGAAACCCACTTTCTTACACCATTTTCGAGTTTTCCGGAGGATGCTGAAGTTTGCCAGATATTGATCAGATCAGCCAACTTCTTTCATATATTTATTATACTCTAATATACAAGTGGGCTTAGTTATCTGATGGCCAGTCCTCCTGTCTTCCTTGCCTGTAGATGCTATGGAGGCGTCATGAGTAGTTGTCACCATGTGGACTAGCTTCTAGTCTTTCCATATAAGAAGAATCACTTCTCCCTTCCATAAGAATGTCATTTCTGGGACTTCCCTGGTGGCAAAGTGGTTAAGAATCTGCCTGCCAATGCACGGGACACAGATTCGAGTCCTGGCCTGGGAAGATCCCACATGCCGCAGAGCAACTAAGTCCGTGCCCCACAACTACTGAGGCTGTGCTCTAGAGCCCGTGAGCCACAACTACTGAGCCTGCATGCTGCAACTACTGAAGCCCGTGTGCCTAGAGCCTGTGCATCAAGAGAAGCCACCACAATGAGAAGCCCACACACCACAACGAAAAGTAGCTCCCACTCGTCGCAACTAGAGGAAGCCCACGCACAGCAATGAAGACCCAACGCAGCCAAAAGAAAAAAAAAGGAAAAAAAGAATGTCATTTCTCCCCTCTGTAGATTTTTAGATTTCTCCTTTAATTGGTTTGGTAGACCACGATTCTCTCTTATAGTCCCATAAACTCTGGTTTTATTTTTCAACAGTGCTTCAGATGTGGACACACTGTTGTAATAATTGTCGTGGTAAATATGGTGCCATGAACCAAGAAAAGGTTGTAGGACTGATGATATTGTTTCTTGCATTTTCTTTCCTTCACCCATGTAAATCTCAAGGTTGCATATATATCCAGTTTCACTTTTGCTAACCATCCTGACCAAAATTCCATATTTTGTAAGTTTTCCGGGATTATAGTTTTGAATCTGAGTCATCCTCTCCAATTTATCATTGCCTCTTCAAGTGATAGCTCTTGTTTGAGTATACAGATCGATTGAAATTTTGGTAGAAAAGAATCCAGAAGAGGTTTAACTTTTAAAATTCTGCCTGCAGGAAGTGGAGTTTCCGAGTTATCGTTAAAGTGAAGAGATGTCATTATTTGTTCGAAACCTCTTCTCGTCATAATCTTCGGGAAGATAGGTGTTTCAAGTAAGGGATCAGTCAACCAATATTCTTTCCAGTGTGACTTTCTTATTTGTCTCATCAAAATTATTAATCCATTGGTTATAAAATTCCACAAGACTTGGGTGTACAAATATTCAACATTCTCCACTGGATTTAACCTCATCTCAAGCCATTAAAAAAAATTCTCCTAAAAAAAATTTATGAATCCAAGAAACTTCATGTCACTATTGGTTACATCCGTCCATTTTAAAGTCTTATCATAGTTTTTATATGATTTTTCATTCTGTTGGTGATACAAGTTTGTTTGAGAAGCAACCAACTTGAGAAAGTCATTACCAAAAATTAATTCTGTTATTTCACTAACACTTTGTGGGTTATTACATTCAATAGTTATACCTGACACACCTGTAAAGTCTTCTAATTTTCGTGAAATGTTGTCTTCAATCCATTCTTCTGTAGAAGTAAAGGAGCATTCTCCAGCATCGTGAGTTTCATTTTCAGTTTCCGTATCAGAATCAATCACTAAGGTTTTTTGTCTTTTTGCTTGGTCAAATATTCACAACGTTCAAATCAGAACTATATTCGGAAGAACTATCATCTTCTGAGACACTAGCATATATGTCGCTTGGACAGTCAGAGAAAGTATCTGCATAATTTTCACCAAAAAATTCCTCTTCACTCAAAATTTCACGGTGCTTCATTTTTGAAAATTTTACAGTAATAAACTTGCGTTTACAATATACACAAGGTTGGAACAAAAACCTAAGAGACCAAAATGCAAATGATAATGACAATCATGAGTTGTCTAATGAACGCTTGATCAATTTTAAGTTCTAACAACTTCGCAGGGCGATGTTAATTGTATCACTCTCTAAAAATGTATGGATCTCTGGTCAATAACGTGAGGGTAACAAAACCCGTATTAATTATGTCTCCGGTCAGTAATGTGCTACGTATCCTGCCACTGCACATACCTATCATTTCTCCCACTGGCATAGCTACAACCTGTGAAAATCAACCGAGGATCTCTGGATCCACATGGCCTCGCCTGTCTTGCTTCCCAGTGCTACTGCATGGAAAACACCTGGAAATGGAGACGCCAAGCTCTCTCTTCTCACAGATTTTAAGGATTGCTTTTGATATGCACGTGAGAGGAGCCAGCCACTCCTCCCCGATCCAGAGGAGGATGAAGATGAAGGTGAGATGCGTCAAACTTAAAACACAAAATGTTCTCCTGGAATGTGGGTTTGAGATGATAAACAGAACAAGAAGTCATTGAGCACTTTTCCCTTGTATATGCCAAGAGCTGACTCCTGCTCTGCATAAATAGTTTTGACCAAATAAAGGGCTAAATATCTATGAGAATGCATACAATATGGCCATTTATTTTCTATGTACCACAGTGCCATTTAATAAATAAATGTTGCCAATAGTTCATTTTGCTAGCTCTCCAAGCCTAATGCTTGTCATTTCTTGGGTGGATAGCTAAGATTTTTGATGATAATTTAATTTACTCCTATTTTGTTACTCACAATGAAACTTTGAATGATGTTTTTCTAGTTTTGCTCTCTTCCCCTGTGTTTGTAACAAGATCTATTAGCTACATTGTTCTGAAATTAGATAGTCATGGTGACACCTCTGCAAATATACCCCAAACCACTGAATTGTACACTTTAAGTGGGTGACTTTTATGGTATGTAAATTATATCTCAATAAAACTGTTCTTTCAAAAAAAAAGTGCCAACTTTTTGTTTAATATTGCGGTTAAAGAACAGAGAGAGACTTGCTTATGAAACATAGCTCACATGGGTAAAGGAATTATGATTGGATAATATCCCTGCCAATCTTTACTGCCCTAAAGACAGGTTTTTTACGGGGCTGGAGCAACCATCTTCTTTGAAGATGAAGCAGGTGTCTTACGGAGAGGGAAATCTCCCTTTCCCAAAAAAAGGTGGGGGATCAAATCTTGCTTGGACGTCTCACAAGCAGAAGGCTGAGATTATTTAAGAAAAGGACTGAAAACAATGCAATAGTGCCTAAATGTTGTACATTATGGTTTTTATAGAGCAGTAGTTCCCAAACTTCACAGCACATTGGAATCACCCAGGGAGTTTTAACAATATGAATGCCTGGGTCTCACTTCAAGAGATTCTGATTTACTTGGCCTGAGGTATGGCTGGGGTTTGGAATTTTAAAAGCTTCACTAGTGATCCTAATGTGCAGACAAGGTTGAGACACACTGCCGTGGAGAAAAAGGAGTAGCAGAATATCTGACTAGTTTATTAGTCCCTTGGTGCTCCGAAATTTCCACTTACTGCTCATTTTTAAAAGCTTAAATTTATGCCTAGCCCAGATGAGTGATGTTCGCAAGGGCCTAGAACAGCTAAGTTATTCTTAGTGGCTGTGTTTAGGATACTATTTTCATTACTAATTGTAAGCTTCCGAGAACCATATCTCCATGATTGATATAATAGATGGCTTGGGGATACAGAACACACAACACAGAGCATCAAAGCTCTTAAGTTTAACAAAAGTAAACAACCACATAGAAAGAACTCAGAACACCATGGCTGAGATAAACTAATCTGGTTAATTGAACTTTAGCCAAAATGAGTTGTCCTTTAAGAACTATCTAAAAGCTATCTTTGGGAATTCCCTGGTGGTCCAGTGGTTAGGAGTCTGTGCTTTCACTGCTGAGGGCTCGGGTTCCATCCCTGGTCAGGGAACTAAGATCCCATAGCTGTGCGGAGAGGCCAGTAAAGAAAAAAATACATAAAATAAATAAATAAAAGCCATCTTTTCATGTGTGTGTGTGTGTGTGTGTGTGTGTGTGTTTCTTGTTTGTTTGTTTGTTTTTTGCGGTACATGGGCCTCTCACTGATGTGGCCTCTCCCGTTGCGGAGCACGGGCTCCGGACGCGCAGGCCCAATGGCCATGGCTCACGGGCCCAGCCGCTCTGCGGCATGTGGGATCTTCCCGGACCGGGGCACGAACCAGAGTCCCCTGCATTGGCAGGTGGACTCTCAACCACTGCGACACCAGGGAAGCCCAAATAAAAGCCATCTTAAAGACTGTTAATGATTTTGAAGAACCAGCTTTTTGAGAAAGTCACAGTTAATCCTTTATCTTAAAATTATGAATAACGTGACATTACTTTTCCTCAGAAACCTCAAAGTGCTTGAGAATCACAGACCAGTGCTCTTGGTATCTCAACTTCAGAAACACTTGCAGTGGTTCATTGTTTCCATCAACAGTGAATTATACCTAACACCACACCTGTAGTGCCTGTATGGCTCCTTTGACTTTTTTTAATTTGATTTTTAAAAACCAAACTTTTGGGGCTTCCCTGGTGGCGCAGTGGTTGAGAGTCCATCTGCCAATGCAGGGGACACGGGTTCGTGCCCCGGTCCGGGAAGATCCCACATGTCGAGCGGCTGCGCCCGTGAGCCATGGCCGCTGAGCCTGCGCGTCCGGAGCCTGTGCTCCGCAACGGGAGAGACCACAGCAGAGAGGCGCCTGCGTACCGCAAAAAAAAAAAAAAAAAAAAAAAAAAACCAAACTTTTCCATGTAAAATGTGCGTAGTTCTGTATACATATTATAGTACAATAAAAATTTTTTTAAATTATACTGATAAGTAATGTAAAAAGTCAAATAGGTCAGTAAACCTGATAGCAAGAAGCAGCAATCAGCTACCTCCTACCCCCTTTTCCTATTCTTGCTTTCCACTTCCCAGGAGTAACCTCTCACTTAGCTGGTTTTTTAGTATTTATTGCCATATTTCTAATTACCAGTTTATGAGGTTATTTCTTTGTTTTTCAAAGCTAAACATTAGCTACCATCTTTTCAAAATGGAAATTGAAGACTTATTTTTCTTACACTCCCATCTTCCTCTCCTCATCTCCGCTTCCTCTCATCTCATTTTCCAGTTATAATTACATCACGATTTGTGGTTAGCTGAATATTTATGGTTTATTTTATTATGGACTACGTAACTTCTGTTTACTATTGAGCCACATAGAAAACTGTGATTGTATTTCCTTTCTTGTGTAACTTTTTGTTCATTCAACCTATGAATATATAACTGCCTCAGTTTTTTTTGTTTGATTGTTTAATATTTTCTACACTGATCATTAATTTATCCTCAAAATCTTTGTCAGAGTGGTAAAACTCCTCCCCATGACCATAAACACTTAGTAGTTTATCAATTCAACTGTTTTCTTTAAAGGCATCCTTCCTGGAGCCCTCTGTCCTGTTCTAGTCTAGGGTGGTGCATTTCTGGGTGGGTTACACAGCAGCCATGAGACTTCATTTCACCATAAGTTAAGGAATTCCCTTCTTCTGTCCCTGGTGTCGTGTTTCCAAGATTTTCCCTTTCTTGGTTTACACCCTTGCCTTGTAAGCACATCCTCCACTGAAGGATAAATTATTTGAGACCTGGCATCTCTGATTGTGTATTTATTCTACCTTCATACTTCGGTGGTTCAGTTATAGAATTTTCGTAATTAATTTTCTCTTTCATTTTGGAAGCCATTGCTCGAAGATCTTCTGGAGTCCATTCTTTTTGTTGAGAAGCTTTATAATGCTTTATTTCTTTCAATTGCAGGGAAATTTCAGGTGGATGTGTCTTGAAATGGTTCTTTGTAACATGTTTTGCTGAGCACTCTGTTGCAATCTGGAAACTGAGGTCCAGATAAGATAAAACATTTCTTTGAAAAGTTTCTCATTTATATTGCTCTGTTTTTTCTGTCCAGAACTATTTGTTAGACATTAGACTTCCTGGATTAGTTGCGCTCAATAATTTTCATATCTTTTTTTTCCTTCTATTTCCAATATCTTTGATTTTTATTCTACTCTCTAGGAGAATTTTTTCTATCTTATTTTCCAAACTATCTATTGAATTTTAAAAATTGGTTGTTATATTTTTATTTCTAGGAACTCTTTCTAATTCTCTTACTGTACTTTTAAGAAATCTGCTCTTGTGTCATAGATGTAACTTCTTCTGTTATCTCCCTGAAGGTTCTTAAAGATTTTTTCCTGTTTCCTGCATATCCTATTTACCTTAACTTTCTTTTTTTTATGTCTTTCATTATAGGATGTTTCCTTAAATGTTTATTTAAGCAGGATAACAAAAATCTATTGGAAGCTTTGTATGTGTGAGTCAGATAACTAGGGGGTGATCAGGCAAGAAATAGATGTTTGATTGGCACTTCACCAAATGTCAGGACCTGTAGGTTTTTTTCCTTTTGGCTAAGTCAGTTTTCCCAGAGAGTAATCCTTCAACATCCTGCTTAGAATGAGGTTATGGGTTGAACTGTGTTCCCCAAAAAATATGTTGCAATCCTCAACTCCAGTACCTCAGAAGGTGACCTTATCTGGAAATAGGGTTGTTGCAGATGTAATTCATTTAGATGAAGTCATACTGGGTAGGGTGAGGCTTTAATCCAATATGATGATGTCCCTATAATAAGATGAGACAGAGCGACACACAGACAGGAGAGAACCACCACGTGAGGCTGGAGACGGAGGTTGGAGTGATGCATCTGCACTAAGGAATACCTTGGGTTACCAGAAGCTGGAAGAGACAAAGAAGGATCCTAGAAGCTTTGGAGAGAGCATGGCCCTGCCAACACCTTGATTTCGAACTTCTAGCTCCTAAACTGTTGGACAATACATGTTTAAACCACCTAATTTGTAGTACTTTGCTACAACAGCCCTAGGAAACTAATACAGATGCATAAGCCTGGTTTTCAGGAATCAGCAGGGAAAGGATGCTAGAGGTTGATCCCATTCAGTATCTAGACTTTTATTTATTCCTCCCTTCTCACTATGGCACTTTTCCCCTGCCCTCAGCTCTGCCTCAGATCCTCTTTCTCTCAATTTTTCCAGTATCTAAGCCTCCACTGTTATGCTACAGTGGAGGAAGGATATCCTTCTGTTGGTACAGGGTGGGGGAAGTCACCTTTTATTCTAAACTGGTGTTTTAACTGCTCTTTATACATATAATCCCAATCCTCCCACATTCTCATCCTACCTTTGGAAGTACTTGGTCCTTCTGAGTTCAAGTCTTCTCTGAGGTTTTTGCCCTTCGACTAAGTTTGTTCTAAACTGCTCCCCCCACAGTTGAAGGGTAAGTAGGCTTTCAGCTTTTTCAGTGCTGTTAGGTCTGCTTTTTTGGTTGTCAATATTTTGGGTTTTATTTTTTATTCTTATGAGTCTATATCTTTAAAAAAAATCATCTATGATTATTTCGGTGAGGATTCAGGAAGGAGCATAGAAATGGATGTGCTCAATCAAGCATGTTTAGCTGGAAATCCAACCATATAACTTTTTAGAGGATCTAGTTGCCAGCTAAGTAGAAATAGAACTTGTTCAACTTGATAAAACCTACAGCTAATGTAATATTTAATTATATATAATGGCAAAGGTATATAATAAGTATATAATATACTTAATGGCAAAAGATTGAATGCTTTCCCCCTAAGATCAGGAACAAAACAAGTATGTTTACTCTCACCACTTTTACTCAGCATTGTATAGGAGATGCTAGCCAATGCAATCAGGTAAGCTTTGCTTTTTGGAACTTTCTGGAAAAGAAAATGTTTTTTTCTGAATACTTTGAGATTGGTCAAGTCTGTGGATGTGGAACCCGTGGATACAGAAAGCCAACTGTAGTTAATTGTATGTCAAGTGTACCTCAATAAAGCTGTTAAAAATTCAGCTCAGAGAAAGATAAATATCATATGATATCACTTGTATGTGGAATCTAAAATAATAATACAAATGAACTTATTTACAAAACAGAAATAGACCCACAGACATAGAAAACAAACTTGTGGTTACCAAAGGGGAAAGGGTGAAGGGAGGGGTAAATTAGGACTTTGGGATTAGCAGATACACACTACCATATATGAAATAGATAAACAACAAGGACCTACTGTACAGCACAGGGAACTCTACTCAATATTTTGTAATAACCTATAAATGGAAAAGAATCTGAAAAAGAATAACTGAATCACTTTGCTGTGCACTTGAAGCTAACACAACATTGTAAATTAACGATACCTCAATTTTTTTAAAAGTGCTGCAATAAAAAAAAAGACTCAACTCCAGTCATTTTGGTGAGGTTTCTGGATGCAGCAGAGAAAGAGATGTGCTTCATCCTCCATGTTTAACTGAAAATCCAATCACATAACTTTTTAAAGAATCCCATTCTCATTTCAAGAACATACAAAAAAAATGTTTGCTTGCTGTATTTCTCTCTGTTACTCATTTATACTCCCATTCATTTATGCCTCATCTTGTTCCCAACCCAACCAAGTTCTGGGTTGGGTACTAGGGATGGGCTCCAATGCAATGAATTACCGAAGGTGCCTGGAATGTTATTGCCTGAGTTAAATCAAGTACAAATCTGTCCCTGAAGCAAGAGAATAGACCAAGCAATGTTTCAAGTTCTTTTCTTTTCAATAAACGCATTGAGTAGTCATGTTATAAATGGTTACTCTCGAAAATGAAGGAGGCAAGTAGATTAGATAGTGTGTCTTAGCATTTGCAGTTTCATAATGTGCCCCCTCCCTCCTCACCCTTTTGTCCAACTCTTATTCAAGTCTTAATAGTATCAGAAAAATACCTCGACTCTACAGGTTCCTGGGATGGGTGGAGTGAGCATGAATGATGTACACATGTATGGTATGCCCAGGACATGTGTGGGCATGTCAGAGGCATGCCTATACCATGATTGGTGAATCTAGATTGGAATTCTTTTCCTCAGAACTGCTTTAATCATGTATTACTTCTTTTTAATAAAGGGAGCCTCTGGTTTTACCAGTTATATTTTCCTTACAACTCCAGTAGACAAATAATGGTTTTCATTTTAGATGTTTTTGTTCTCACAGTTGAAAGGGAAAGTCCCAAAATGATAGGGAATTTTTCTTGTATATATTTCAGAAACAGAAACTCCCAGATCTCAAAGATCCTTAAAATAGAAATCAGAAGGCTCCAGTCTGGACTAGTACCTTACAAATGAGGTAAAGCAATTTACTAAGTTGTTAAAAGAAGGAAAAGAAAGAAAATTGGGGAGAATGAGCCCTTTAAAGGTAGTGTCCGTGTTTTATTACCTCTGTATTCATAGTGCCAAGCATAATAGGTAGACATCTGTTGTGCATCTATCCTTTGGGGTGTCATTTGCATTCCACTCCTCTTACTCTGATACCAGACCACCTCTTTCCTGTGGGGAAGTCCTATCATGTGGATCTGGTGAGATTCTCAGTGTTCGCTCCCCCACAGGTGAAATTTCTTGGCTGAAATTTTCTATTTTTTCATTTGTCTCAAGCATGTTCAAAATTTCTCATTGAACCATTCTTTATGATGGTCTCTTTAAAATCCCTGTCGGATAGTTCCAATGTCTGTGTTATCTTGGTCTTGTCATCTGTTTGACTGTCTTTTCTCATTCTAGTGGAGATTCTCCTGACTTGTGAGAAAAGGATTTCTTTTTTAAATTAGTTCCAGACATCCTGGTTATTATGTTTCGAGATCCGTCTTATCTAAATCTTCAGTTTTAGCAGGTTTCCTCGGACACCACACCAGTGGAGGAACGGTGATGCTGCCTTTCACCGCCATGTGGGAGTGGAAGCCAAGCTCTCCACATCATCTCCACGGAAGCTTTGGAGGATGGAGGGCTTTTTACCTGGATGACTAGTGTGAAAGTCCTGGCTCCTCACTCGGCCTTCTCTGACACCACTCCAGTGGTGGGGAGAGGCATGGAGGAGCAGGCCTCATTCCAGCAGGGTGAGGATGGAAGTCTAGGCTCTCCACTCAACCTCTGTTGACAAGGGTGGAGGTGGGGCCTCAGTTTTTCCTGAGGCATTTGCCTGCAGTAGGGCCATTATTGTCTAAAAGTTTTCAGTCTTGCCAGACTGCCTCTTTCCTGTCCTTTGGCTAGGAAGAATGGGTTTTTCTTGGACTTTTTTCTTTTTTAATCTACATCTGTTGGCATTTCTAGGTTTTAGCTTGTCCAGGACCGAGCTGAGAATATGAGGGAAAAAGAAAACCTAGGGAACTCAATGCGTGTCAATCCTTGAGTCCTGAGGTCCCTAGCCATTCTGTTTTCTTTGTTCCACCTTTCAAAGCCATCTTTATTTGTTTTAAATATAACGTCCAGGGTTTTTAGTTGTACTTAGTGGAAGGAATAAGGAGAAGTGTGCCTATTCCATTTTTCCCACAACCAGAAGTCTCTTTAGTTTAATTTTCATACCTAAAAGACCAAGGTGGGAATCTTATCACTTGTATTTAAATCCCAGCTGTGCCATCTTGGATGATTCTTTTTTTTTGAAAAAAAAATTGTTTTAATTGGAATTTTTAAAATAAGTTTCCTCTCAATGTTACAAAACTCATTTTGAGAATGCCCAGCCAAAGCTTATGTTCAGAATCAGTGAGTTATAAGCAGAGAGCAATAATTATTTATTTACATAAAAGAACATCTGAAAGGGTGAAAATTCAGAAATATAAACATATGTATGCTATATATTGCTGAAGGACAGGCATGTGGCTCAAGTAAAAATTTTTCTGACTTAAATTAATCATGCAATGTGGTATCCTAGATTAGACCCTGGATTATATAAAAGACACTGGTAGAAACAAAGGTGAATCCCAAATATAGTCTGTAAATTAGTTAATAGTATTGTAGCAACGTTAATTTCTTTTTTTGTCATTTATTTTTAAATTTTTAAATTTAATTTATTTTTTTATACAGCAGGCTCTCATTAGTCATCCATTTTATACACATCAGTATATACATGTCAATCCCAATCTCTCAATTCATCACACCACCACCCCCAACCCCTGCCCCTTTCCCCTCTTGGTATCCATACGTTTGTTCTCTACATCTGTGTCTCAACTTCTGCCCTACAAACCGGTTCATCTGTACCATTTTTCTAGGTTCCACATACATGCGTTAATATACGATATTTGTTTTTCTCTTTCTGACTTACTTCACTCTATATGACAGTCTCTAGATCCATCCACATCTCAACAAATGACCCAATTTCATTCCTTTTTATGGCTGAAAAATATTCCATTGTATATATGTACCACTTCTTCTTTATCCATTCATCTGTCGATGGGCACTTAGGTTGCTTCCATGACCTGGCTATTGTAAATAGTGCTGCAGTGAACACTGGGGTGTATGTGTCTTTTTGAATTATGGTTTTCTCTGGGTGTATGCCCAGTAGTGGGATTGCTGGATCATATGGTAATTCTATTTTTAGTCTCTTAAGGAACCTCCATACTGTTCTCCAAAGTGCCTGTATCAATTTACATTCCCACCAACAGTGCAAGAATGTTCCCTTTTCTCCACGCCCTCTGCAGCATTTGTTGTTTGCAGATTTTCTGATGATGCCCATTATAACTGGTATGAGGTGATACCTCATTGTAGTTTTGATTTGCATCTCTCTAATAATTAGTGATGTTGAGAAGCTTTTCATGTGCCTCTTGGCCATCTGTAAGCCTTCTTTGGAGAAATGTCTATTTAGGTCTTCTGCCCATTTTTGGATTGGATTGTCTTTTTAATATTGAGCTGCATGAGCTGTTCATATAATTTGGAGATTTATCCTTTGTCCGATGATTCATTTGCAAATATCTTCTCCCATTCTGAGGGTTGTCTTTTCATCTTGTTTATGGTTTCCTTTGCTGTGCAAAACCTTTGAAGCTTCATTAGGTCCCATTTGTTTATTTTTGCTTTTATTTCCATTACTCTAGGAGGTGGATCAAAAAAGATCTTGCTGTGATTTATGTCAAAGAGTGTTCTTCCTATGTTTTCCTCTAAGAGTTTTGTAGTGTCTGGTCTTACATTTAGGTCTCGAATCCATTTTGAGTTTATTTTTGTGTATGGTGTTAGGGAGTGTTCTAATTTCATTCTTTTACATGTAGCTGTCCAGTTTTCCCAGCACCACTTATTGAAGAGACTCTCTTTTCTCCATTGTGTATCCTTGCTTCCTTTGTCATACATTAGTTGACCATAGGTGTGTGGGTTTATCTCTGGACTTTCTATCCTGTCCCATTGATCTATATTTCTGTTTTTGTGCCAGTACCATATTGTCTTGATTACTGTAGCTTTGTGGTATAGTATGAAGTCAGGGAGTCTGATTCCTCCAGCTCCGTTTTTTCCCTCAAGACTGCTTTGGCTATTCGGGGTCATTTGTCTCTCCATAAAAATTTTAAGATTTTTTTGTTCTAGTTCTGTAAAAAATGCCATTGGTAATTTGATAGGGATTGCATTGACTCTGTAGATTGCTTTGGGTAGTATAGTCATTTTCACAATATTGATTCTTCCAATCCAAGAACATGGTATATCTCTCCATCTGCTGGTATCATATTTAATTTCTTTCATCAGTGTCTAATAGTTTTCTGCATACAGGTCCTTTGTCTCCCTAGGTAGGTTTATTCCTCGGCATTTCATTCTTTTTGTTGCAATGGTAAATGGGAGTGTTTCCTTAATTTCTCTTTCAGATTTTTCATCATTAGTGTATAGGAATGCAAGAGATTTCTGTGCATTAATTTTGTATCCTTCAACTTTACCAAATTCATTGATTAGCTCTAGTAGTTTTCTGGTGGCATCTTTAGGATTCTCTATGTATAGTATCATGTCATCTGCAAACAGTGACAGTTTTACTTCTTCTTTTCCAATTTGTGCTCCTTTTATTTTTTTTTCTTCTCTGATTGCTGTGGCTAGGACTTCCAAAACTATGTTGAAAAATAGTGGTGAGAGTGGATATCCTTGTCTTGTTCCTGATCTTAGAGGAAATGCTTTCAGTTTTGCACCATTGAGAATGATGTTTGCTGTGGGTTTGTTGTATATGGCCTTTATTATGTTGAAGTAGGTTCCCTCTATTCCTACTTTCTGGAGAGATTTTATCATAAATGGGTGTTGAATTTTGTCAAAAGCTTTTTCTGCATCTATTGAGACGATTATCCAGTTTTTATCCTTCAATTTGTTAATATGGTGTATCACATTGATTGTTTTTTGTATATTGAAGAATCCTTGCATCTCTGGGATAAATCCCACTTGATTGTGGTGTATGATCCTTTTAATATGTTGTAGGATTCTGTTTGCTAGTATTTTGTTGAGGATTTTTGCCTCTATATTCATCAGTGATATTGGTCTGTAATTTTCCTTTTTTGTAGTATCTTTGTCTGGTTTTTGTATCAGGGTGATGGTGGCCTCATAGAATGAGTTTAGGAGTTTTCCTTCTGCAATTTTTTGGAAGAGTTTGAGAAGGATGGGTGTTAGCTCTTCTCTAAATGTTTGATAGAATTCACCTGTGAAGCCATCTGGTCCTGGACTTTTGTTTGTTGGAAGACTTTTAATGACAGTTTCAATTTCATTTCTTGTGATTGGTATATTCACATTTTCTATTTCTTCCTTGTTCAGTCTTGAAAGGTTATACCTTTCTAAGAATTTGTCCATTTCTTCCAGGTTGTCCATTTTATTGGCATAGAGTTGCTTGTAGTAGTCTCTTAGGATGCTTTGTATTTCTGCGGTGTCCTTTGTAACTTCTCCTTTTTCATTTCTAATTTTATTGCTTTGAGTCCTCTCCCTCTTTTCTTGGTGAGTCTGGCTAATGGTTTGTCAATTTTGTTTATCTTCTCAAAGAACCAGCTTTTGGTTTTATTGATCTTTGTAATTGTTTTCTTTGTTTCTATTTCATTTATTTCTGCTCTGATCTTTATTTCTTTCCTTCTGCTAACTTTGGGTTTTGATTGGTCTTTCTCTAGTTCCTTTAGGTGTAAGGTTAGATTGTTTATTTGAGATTTTTCTTGTTTTTTAAGGTACGCTTGTATAGCTATAAACTTCCCTCTTAGAACTGCTTTTGCTGCATCCCATAGGTTTTGGATTGTCATGTTTTCATTGTCAATTGTCTCTAGGTACTTTTTAATTTCCTCATTGATTTCTTCAGTTATCTGTTGGTTATTTAGTAACGTATTGTTTAGCCTCCATGTGTTTGCGTTTTTTACATTTTTCCCCCTGTAATTGATTTCTAATCTCATAACGTTGTGGTCAGAAAAGATGCTTGATAAGATTTCAATGTTCTTAAATTTACCAAGGCTTGATTTGTGACCCAGGATGTGATCTATCCTGGAGAATGTTCTGTGCACACTTGAGAAGTGTAATCTGCTGTTTTTGGATGGAATGGCCTATAAATATCAATTAAGTCTATCTGGTCTATTGTATTTTTTAAAGCTTGTGTTTCCTTATTAATTTTCTGTTTGGATGATCTGTCCATTGGTGTAAGTGAGGTGTTAAAGTCCTCCACTATTACTGTGTTAGTGTCGATTTCCTCTTTTATAGCTGTTAGCAGTTGCCTTATGTATTGAGGTGCTCCTATGTTGGGTGCATATATATTTATAATTGTTTTATCTTCTTCTTGGATTGATCCCTTTGTCATTATGTAGTGTCCTTCCTTGTCTCTGGTAACATTCTTTATTTTTTTATTTATTTTTTATTTATTTATTTTATGGCGGTACACGGGCCTCTCACTGTTGTGGCCTCTCCTGTTGCAGAGCACAGGCTCCGGACGCACAGGCCCAATGGCCATGGCTCACGGGCCTAGCTGCTGCGTGGCATGTGGGATCTTCCCGGACCAGGGCACGAACCCGTGTCCCCTACATCGGCAGGCGGACTCTCAATCACTGCGCCACCAGGGAAGCCCAACATTCTTTATTTTAAAGTCTATTTTATCTGGTATGAGTATTGCTACTCCAGCTTTTTTTGATTTCCATTTGCATGGAACATCTTTTTCCATCCCTGCTTTCAGTTTGTATATGTCCCTAGTTCTGAAGTAGGTCTCTTGTAGACAGCATATATACAGGTCTTGCTTTTGTATCCATTCAGCCAGTCTATGTCTTTTGGTAGGAGCATTTAATCCATTTATATTTAAGGTAATTATCGATATGTATGTTCATATTACCATTTTCTTAATTGTTTTGCGTTTGTTTTCATAGGCTCTTTTCTTCTCTTGTGTTTCCCACTTAGAGAAGTTCCTTTAGCATTTGTTGTAGAGCTGTTTTGGTGATGCTGAGTTCTCTTAGCTTTTGCTTGTCTGTAAAGCTTTTGATTTCTCCATTGAATCTGAGTGAGATCATTTCTGGGTAGAGTAATCTTGGTTGTAAGTTCTTCCCTTTCATCACTTTAAGTATATCATGCCACTCCCTTCTGGCTTGTAGAGTTTCTGCTGAGAAATCAGCTGTTAACCTTATGGGGATTCCCTTGTATGTTATTTGTCATTTTTCCCTTGCTGCTTTCAATAATTTTTCTTTGTGTTTAATTTTTGCAATTTGATTATTATGTGTCTCAGCGTGTTTTCTTTTCGGGTTTATCCTGTATGGGACTTTCTGTGCTTCTTGGACTTGGGTGGCTATTTCCTTACCCATGTTAGGGATGTTTTCAACTATAATCTCTTCAAGTATTTTCTCAGGTCCTTTCTCTCTCGCTTCTCTTTCTGGGACCCCTGTAATGCGAATGTTGTCCCAGAGGTCTCTTAGGCTGTCTTCATTTGTTTTCATTCTTTTTTTAAAATTCTGTTCTGCAACAGTGAATTCCACCATTCTGTCTTCCAGGTCACTTATCCATTCTTCTGCCTCAGTTATTCTGGTATTGATTCCTTCTAGTGTATTTTTCATTTCAGTTATTGTATTGTTCATCTCTGTTTGTTTGTTCTTTAGTTCTTCTAGGTCTTTGTTAAACATTTCTTTCATCTTCTTGATCTTTGCTTCCATTCTTTTTCTGAGGTCCTGGATCATCTTCACTATCATTATTCTGAGTTCTTTTTCTGGAAGATTGCCTATCTCCACTTCATTTAGTTTTTTTTCTGGGGTTTTATCTTCTTCCTTCATCTGGTTCATAGTCCTCTGCCTTTTCATTTTGTTTACCTTTCTGTGAATGTTGTTTTCGTTCCAGAGGCTACAGGATTGTAGTTCTTCTTGCTTCTGCTGTCTGCCCTCTGGTGGATGAAGCTATCTAAGAGGCTTGTGGAAGTTTCCTCGTGGGAGGGACTGGTGGTGGGTAGAGCTGGCTGTTGCTCTGGTGGGCAGAGCTCCGTAAAAATTTAATCCGCTTGTCTGCTGATGGGTGGGGCTGGGTTCCCTCCCTGTTGTTTGTTTGGCCTGAGGCAACCTAACACTTGAGCCTACCCAGGCTCTTTGGTGGGGCTAATGGCAGACTCTGGGAGGGCTCACGCCAAGGAGTATTTCCCAGAGCTTCTGCTGCCAGTGTCCTTGTCCTCATGGTGAGGCACCACCACCACCCGCCTCTGTAGGAGACCCTCCAATACTAGCAGGTAGGTCTGGTTCAGTCTCCTATGGGGTCATTGCTCCTTCCCCTGGGTCCCAATGCGCACACTATTTTGTGTGTGCTCTCCAAGAGTGGAGTCTCTGTTTCCCCCAGTCCTGTCAAAGTCCTGCAATCAAATCCCACTAGCCTTCAAAGTCTGATTCTCTAGGAATTCCTCCTCCCATTGCCAGACCCCCAGGTTTGGAAGCCGGACGTGGGGCTCAGAACCTTTGCTCCAGTGGGTGGACTACTGTGGTATAAGTGTTCTCCAGTTTGTGAGTCACCCACCCACCAGTTATGGGATTTGATTTTATTGTGATTGAGCCCTTCCTACTGTCTCATTGTGGCTTCTCCTTTGTCTTTCGATGTGGGGTATATTTTTGGTGAGTTTCAGTGTCTTCCTGTCGATGATTGTTCAGCAGTTAGTTGTGATTCCTATGTTCTCAAAAGAGGGAGTGAGAGCACATCCTTCTACTCTGCCATCTTGAACCAATCAGCCTTGGATGATTCTTTAAGTCTCTGTTCCCTCTCTCTAAAATGAGGATTATATGAGCATTTGCCTCATGGGATTGTAGTGAGGGATTAAATGAAAATTTTACATATATATATATATATATATATATATATATATATAATCAGCCCAGGGCCAATGGCTGGCACATAGCAAGTGCTCAATAGAGCACTAAGCTTTTGTTACTTACAATGGCATAAAATAAATATCTGCTGGATAGATTGCCCCAACCCATGGGTTAGGAGGCTGTAGCTTCTCTTCTCAATGTTTTGTGCTATCTGATACATTCCAGGAGAATGTATGTCACCTTAATTAACCTACACTTGAACCCAATTTCTCTACTGCATTGCACCTTAAGGTCTCAATCCTCAGTATCAAGGTCAGGCCTTTTTCTGCTGGTCACTATTGCCCATATCGTAACTGCTCCAGGTAGTTGCAGCTCTCCACTGCCTCAAGTGTTCACAGAGGTCTCTCCTTAGTTTACCCCCAAACACCTCATATATCAGGCTTACCAAAAGTTTTAACATAAATGAGTATTAGTACAGAGAAAATGGAATTTTAAAACTGTATATCAATCATTACTACTCCTAAATCAGCCATGCTACAAAATTTTGGTAATTTTGTATCAACTAAAGGCTCTTTACAGCTCTTACAACCTATAAAGCAAAAGGCAAACATTACAGCTGTAATTTTTAAAACAATATTTTCTCTTATCCCTAAAACACTAGGAACAGTGTTCCTACAATACTCTTAACAACAAAGGAGTATTAAAACTATCTTTTAAAAATATTTATTTCATGTGTCTTTCCACAAGGGATTCAAACATCTTAAGGCATAATTAGGTAGCTCTAATTTATATAACTCTATACTCTCCAAAGATACATCTTCTTTTTATGTGTCCAGGATATATTCACAAAATGTGATTTTAAAAAGTTAATAAATTTCAAAAAATAGGAATGATATAGGCAACATTCGTTTTTGACCATATTATTTTGTGCCTAATGCAATTAAATTAGAAATTAATAACAAGACTATACCAGTAAATCATAAACATTTATTGGATCAAAGAGGAAATTGAAACTGAATTTCACATAGGAAAACATGAGATACATACAAAATGCAAAGTCCTAATACTTACATTAATTTTTTAAAAAAGCAAAACTGACAATAAAAGAATTAATTGTTCAAATCAAGAAATTAGATGCAAATCAATCAATGTGATACACCATATTAACAAACTGAAGAATAAAAACCATATGATCATCTCAATAGATGCAGAAAACGCTTTTGACAAAATTCAACACCCATTTACGATAAAAACTCTCCAGAAAGTGGCATAGAGAGAACGTACTTCAACATAATAAAGGCCATACATGACAAGCCCACAGCACGCATCATTCTCAATAGTGCAAAACTGAAAGCATTTCCTCTAAGATCAGGAACAAGACAATGATGTCCCCTCTCACCACTATTACTCAACATAGTTTTGGAAGTCCTAGCTATGGAAATCAAAGAAGAAAAAGAAATAAAAGGAATACAAATTGGAAAAGAAGAAGTAAAACTGTCACTGTTTGCAGATGACATGATACTATACATAGAGAATCCTAAAGATGCCACCAGAAAACTACTAGAGCTAATCAATGAATTTGGTAAAGTTGCAGGATACAAAATTAATCCACAGAAACCTCATGCATTCCTATACACTAATGATGAAAAATCTGAAAGAGAAATTATGGAAACACTCCCATTTACCATTGCAACAAAAAGAATAAAATACCTAGGAATAAACCTACCTAGGGAGACAAAAGACCTGTATGCAGAAAAGTATAAGACACTGGTGAAAGAAATTAAAGATGATACCAACAGATGGAGAGATATACCATGTTCTTGGATTGGAAGAATTAATATTGTGAAAATGACTATACTACCCAAAGCAATCTACAGATTCAATGCAATCTCTATCAAATTACCAATGACATTTTTTACGGAACTAGAACAAATCATCTTAAAATTTGTATGGAGACACAAAAGACCCCGAATAGCCAAAGCAGTCTTGAGGGAAAAAAACAGAGCTGGAGGAATCAGACTCCCTGGCTTCTGACTATACTACAAAGCTACAGTAATCAAGACAATGTGGTACTGGCACAAAAACAGAAATATAGATCAATGGAACAAGTTAGAAAGCCCAGAGATAAATCCACACACCTATGGTCAGCTAATCTATGACAAAGGAGGCAAAGATATAAAATAGAGAAAATACAGTCTCTTCAGTAAGTGGTGCTGGGAAAACTGGACAGCTACATGTAAAAGAATGAAATTAGAACACTGCCTAACACCATACACAAAAATAAACTCAAAATGGATTTGAGACCTAAATGTAATACTGGACACTATAAAACTTAGAGGAAAAAATAGGAATAACACTCTTTGATATAAATCACAGCAAGATTTTTTTTTTTTTTCGGTACACGGGTCTCTCACTGTTGTGGCCTCTCCTGTTGTGGAGCACAGGAACGAAATTTGGTCATTTGTTGAGACGTGGATGGATCTAGAGACTGTCATACAGAGTGAAGTAATTCAGAAAGAGAAAAACAAATATCGTATATTAACGCATGTATGTGGAACCTAGAAAAATGCTACAGATGAATCGGTTTGCTGGGCAGAAGTTGAGACACAGATATAGAGAACAAACGTATGGACACCAAGGGGGGAAAACCATGGTGGGGTGGGTATGGTGGTGTGCTGAATTGGGTGATTGGGATTAACATGTATACACTGATGTGTATAAAATTGATGACTAATAAGAACCTGCAGTATAAACAAACAAACAAACAAAAAACAACCAATACTAAACTTTCTTTGGGTTATTTGTATGGAAATATGTTAATATAAATGTTTCAGACATTACATGAAATTTCTAAAAATCTTATATGTTCTGGTATAATGTTATAAGTCATAATTCTAGTTATTAGGTTAAAATGTATATCTCAGAAATAACTAAATTTCCTTGTTAATTGCATTATTATGAACTTTTATCAAATCTTTAACCATGGTCTTTTGTCATTTACTGACAGTTCTGGGTGTACTCTGATGCTTTTGCAAATATGTTCCTATAAAAGTGTTTCATCTTCAAGGAATTCATGGAAATGACTCTGACAAGTACAGGTTTCTGGTAACTGACTATACTGCTGAACTGAATGAATAAGCATTTTCAGAACTCTATTGGAAATCTGATGAATTCATAAAAGTGCTAATAAAAGATCAAGATGAAAAAAAATTAATTACGTGGGACTGAGTGAACTGATGAGGATGATTATAATTTTTGTGACTTTGTTTGAATAGAAAAAAATATCCCACAAGGACTCAGAGGAAAAAATATAGAAATTAATTTTCACTGCAAAGTAAAGGAGCTGTTACAGTGGAGGATTACTGGACTGAATGTCAATATTATGACATAGTATGAGTGTGTCTCATGTTTGGTAATTGCAATCATTGTTGCTTTTGTTGTTGTCATTCATTTACAATGCTTGGTGTCAGTTTATCTCTTGTAAAAGTAAAATACAGTGTGTGTGTGAAAAAAAAAGAAATTAGAAAAACACAAGAAAACAATCCTAGTGTTATAAAAATTAATGAATTAAAGATAAAAGCAAAATTAATAACTTTTTAAAAAGTGTCAGATCTGAGAAATAAATCCAAAACTGAATTCTTCAAAAAGTAAAGCAAGATTAATGAACTGTTTTTTAATTTAATTGAGGTTAAAAGAGTGAAATCATAAGTACATAAAATAAGAATTTATATGAGGGAATTAAACATAGATACAGGAGAACTTAATAGATTCAGGAGAGACTAACTTGTATATCACTAGAAAAGAAATTTGAGAACCAGGTTCAAATGAGGGATTGCCAAAACTGATCTTAGAAGGGATAGAAAATATAAATAGACTGATTACCATAGAAAAAATGGGGGGGAAATATTAAAGAGCTATTCCCCCAAAACCACCCTGGCACAAATATTTTCACTGAACTTCTACCAAACCTTTAAGAAATAATGACTCTGTGCTGCTATGTTCTAAAGTATGGAAGGAAAAGACTTCTAAATTTTTAATGAAGTGAATATAACCACAAAGATAATACCAAAAAATAAAACTATAGCTCAATATCACTTATGAATATTTATATAAAAATTCAAAACTGCATATTAGCAAACAAGGAGTACATTAAAAGAATAACACAACTTCACTGAGTGGTATCTACTGCAGGAATTTGAAAATTGTTCAATAACTCACCATTCACTACAGAAAAAGTGGGAAAATCATTTCATTTCCACAAGTGCTGAAAGCGTTTGATGAAATACGACATTCATTTTTTATAATAGCTATTAATAAGATAGGAATAACAAGGTGGATTATTTAATAAATTATATTGAGATTACTGGCTATTCATCTGAAAAAAAGAGAAATGGATTTTTTCTTCTCAGATTAAACCAAAACAAATTACAGATGCATTAGATTAAATGAAAAAAAAAAGGAAATTCATAAAAGTATTAGAAGAAAATGTGGGAGAATTTCCAAAATCATTTGAACCAGGGAAGAACTTGCCCAGTAACACAAAAATCAAGAACCATGAAACAACAGGTTTATATATTCAAGTACCTAAAAACAACAATAGCAAAGAATTCTGCATAGCACTGAAACTTCATAAACAAAAGAAAAGGATAAATAATAAACTTGGAAAAAATATTTATGTCACAGAGTTAATTTTTCTTAAATATAGAGTGCCTATAAATTAAACAGCAAAATCCAATATAAAAATGGAAAAGAACATAAATAGTGCACAGAAAAGGAAATACAAATGGCTCTTAAATGTATAAATATATACATAATCTCATTCATTATAAAAGATACCATTTTTTACACGTCAGATTGGCAAATATAAAACATATAGCTCTACATCATGTTGGTGAGGGTTGGAGAAACAGCCATTCCCATATATTTTCAGTGGTAGTGAAAACTGATTTAACTTCGGTGGAAAGCACTTCCGCAATATCTGCCAAAATACAAATGCATGTACCTTTTGACCCAGAAATTCCACTAATAGGAAATTATCCTACAAAAATATTCATAATTTATGATATTTCACACAAACAAGGATTCACCGTAGCATTGCTGTATATATTTATTTAATAGCTAAACTTTGGAAACAACCTACATGTCCATAATTAGGAGACCAATTTCCTAATTACAGTAGATACATACAACAGAATACTGAACAGCTTTCACAAATGGAACAGCACTGTATATACTGGTTAGGAACTACTTCCAAGATACCTTATCAAATAAAAAGGCAACACAGTGATAGTGGATGATACCATTTGTTTATATAAAACAAAAATAAACCCACAAACATGCATATTTCATATATCTATTTTATATTTACATATTATATATATATTTTTTTTAATATTTCTGTTAGTTTACCCAAGACACTGGCAACCTGGTTACTTCTTATGAGTGAACTGGGTGCCTGAAGGGAAGATGCAGGAAAGAAGCTTACTATTCACTCTATCCTCTTGTCTTACGTCAGGTTCCCTAGATGCAGAGATAGGGATTCTTGAGTATGTGCTTTCAGGGAAAAGGGGCGTGCAGGAAGCAAGATAGGGCAAGGATCAAAAGCTAAGCAAGAATGTGTCCTACCTGGAGTCTAGCTTCTGCCTGACACCTTGAGGAGCTCTGGAGTGTTAACTGTGCCTTGAGACAGAGTGTACAGGCTTTTGTATCCTTATCAGTCAGTCACTGGTTGTGAGCTGCCTTCAGGTGGAGGAAATACCCTCTCAGGAGAAGTGGCTCCGAAGGCAATTCTCCAGAAAAAGGGCCGCTCTAAGCAATTCACAATCAATCTTTAGATCAGCCAAGGAACTAGACAAGAAAAAGGGATCTAGGCCCAATAGGTGTCTACTACAAACTCATTGTACTACCTCAGATCTGTAGAGTATGTATTTACATCCTCAAGAAAACAAAAATCAATTAAAAAATCAATATTACAGAAGGATCTCTTATTGTGCTTTGTCTAGATTCTAAATCCAGCATGAATGCCAAAATTTAAACAGTAATAGTTAGCCTTAGAAATCCTTAGCAAGTCTCCAATTTCAGACAACATGTTAGTCAATTTTCCCACCAGTATTGGAACAAACTGTTTTTCTGGATGAGCACCACATGAAATAGTTGGCTTGCATTTAGGGGACCTTCTGTTTGAAAACCCCACAACTTTAAACACTGGACTCATATTCATTGACCAGAGTTGCCAGCATACAAAGAGGAACTGAGTGAAGGGTAGATTTTTATCTCCTTTCCCAGGCTCACCCCAGGACGAATGGTAGGGGGACCAAGCATATGATTTGTCTCTATCCTTTATTTTTCCATACCAAATATAATTATGAATGTAGTAGATGTTGCACAGAAAAAAATTATCCAGAAATTGGACAAAAGGCAAAAAGACAATTAAGGGACCTTTTAATATCATGTTAGAGCATTTTCTAATAGACTCACGTGAGATCATGTCTCTCAGAAAGTGTAACTTTTTTGGCTAGCAATTGATTAGGGCCTAGATGTCTCACAACTCTGTAAGGTTAGATGTTAACTTGCAAAAACTGGTAAGATAGGCTTTTTTCCCCCATATGGTAGAGAAGACAATTCAAAGGCTTTGGTTTTATTGCTTCATAGGAGATAAACCAGCTTCATATCTAACTCAGCAATCTGATCTCAGCATTCCTTTTCCCACTGACATTTACACCCCGGGTTCTCATATCCTTATCCAACTATTTTCTCTGTCTTCTGGTTCCTTCATTAGTGAGTTAAATAAAACTTTGACATGTGCTCACTATTTATATGAGGATCATGCTTCTTAAATAATTTGAGAAAATATGCTTTTTCAGTGTAAATTAATATAGTGTAAAATTATATGGTTAAATTCACATACAATGTAGCTTGCTATAAAATAATACATCGAGTGATAGTGAATCCCTGTGGAATAAAATGCTACCAGATTCATTTTACATTATCTTCTCTCTTGAGGGCAGGATTGTATTTGTGTTTAAATCTGGGTTTGTGACTGTTAACCTGGCTGCTGAAATACTTAACATACTGATATAGGTAGTGCTTTGAAAAATGGCTTTACCAGGAAAGAGAATAAAAGTAAAAAGTATTCATATATTTTTTCCTGGTGCATTTTCCCCCCAAATCTCCTTGGCAGAGCCCTGGAGCTAGGGTTGCCAAATTTAGCAAATACAAATACAAGACGTCTAGTTAAATTTGAACTTCAGATAAACATTTAGTAATTTTTAAATATGTCCCAAATATTGTAAGTATTTTCTGTGAAGAGCCTACCTGGAGCATCTCAAAGTACAGGGGTTGTAGGAAGCAGGTAAGTGGTTTCCAGTAGTGCCAGAAATGCAAAGGATCATAGGCAGAGTTTGAGTCCTGTGCTAGGGAATCCCAAAAGCCAAACCCAGCAAGTGGAATCCTGTTGTCAATTCCAAGGAGTGAAAGTTGAAGCCTTGGGTCAGAAGCTGGGTGACACTGTAATAGGGCAAACAGCTAGAGCCAGGAATGGGGCCAGTCAGGGGAACTGACAAAGCTGCTTTGAAGGTTAATGTGTTTAAAGTGGGCTTTTACTGCTCAAGGACTCTGGAGAGCCCATCCAGATGAGTGAGTTGACTACACATATTTAAAAAATTCAGACTCAAAGAGGATATATTTTTAAAATTGTGGTAAAATGTACATAACATAAAATTTATATGATGCCAACCATTATTAAGTGTACAACTCAGTAGCAATAAGTACATTGACAGTGTTGCACAACCACCAACACTATCTATTTCCAGAACGCTTTCACCTTCCCAGATAGAAACTCTATACTCATAAACAATAATTCCCTAGCCCCTGGTAACCTCTATTATACTTTCTGTCTCTATGAATTTGCCTATTCTAGGTAGCTCATATAAGAGGAATCATACAACGTTTGTTCTTTTGTGTCTGGTTTATCTCACTAAGCATAACATATTCAAGTTTTATCCACGTTGTAGCATGTATTAGAATTTCATTCCTTTTTAAGGCTGAATGACATTCCATTTGTGTGTGTGTGTGTGTGTGTGTGTGTGTGTACACCGCATTTTGTTTATCCATAAAGAGGACATATTTTTGTGGACATTTCATTTTTTCAATTTGCCTATACAGTAAGTCTCCTACGTACAATCTTTCAAGTTACGAACTTTCAAAGATGCGAACATGTGTTCATATGTCCAATCACATAAATTAGTTCTCGTGTCTGGTGTACATTGACACATGCGTGCATCCTCTACAAGTGGTTGTGCTTTTGTGTACTTTACTGTACAGTACTGTATAGAATACAGTAGTACAGTATCTTTATTTCAAGCCCAGGATGTCTGGAAGCAAGTGTAGAAGCAGTGGTGATGAAGCTGGTAGAGCTAGGAAGCGCCAGGAATTGGAGGCCCAGAGAAAGGACGAAGAGAGACAAGAGGAAGAAGATGTAACTGAAGAACCAGAGAGATTCACGATGCAGGAAATGGCAAGGAGATTTTCTTTATTTGAGGAGGCACTGTTAGTTTTTGAGGCACAGGACCCGAACGTAGAACGGTACATGAAGGTTGCAGCAGCAGTTCAGAATGCAATCCAGTGCTACCATGTCATCTATGACGAGAAAAAAGGATCTACTACCCAGACATCACTGGATCATTTTTTCAAGAGGGTAGATAGAATTGAATCCAGCAAGGAACCAGAACCTGTGCCATCAACATCAGGCGTGAGTGAACCTGCAGCTTGCCCTCCTCCTATTGCTGACGATCCTTCAGCTCTACCATCTCCCACCTCCTCTCCCTCCCCTAGTCAGTAACTCTTCTTGCCTGTTCACCTGATGCCAGTCCCTGTATGGCAGCTGCTGTAGTGTACCATTGTACTTTTCAAGGTACTGGACTGTAAGATTTAAAATGTTTTCTTTATTTTTTTTGGTGTGTTTTTTATGTATTATTTTTGTGAAAAGCATTATAAATCTATTACAATACAGTACTACATAGCCAATTGTGTTAATTGGGTACCTAGGTGAACTTTGTTGGACATACAAACATATTGGACTTATGAATGTGCTCTTGGAATGGAACTCGTTCGTATGCAGGGGACTTACTATAAACAGTTATTTATTGCTATATACAAAAATCACACCATAATTAAGTGTATTAAAATAACAACTTAAAAACAATTGCTCTTGAGTCTTTGGATAGACTGGGCAGTTCTGCTGATTTGGGCTAGGCTTCAGTGATCTCAGATGGCTTGCCTGTCATATCTGCGATACTTTCTAGGTTGGCTTGGAGCTGGCTGGTCTGGGGCAGCCTCATCTGGGTGGTCTGTTTCTGCTCCATGTGCTTTCTCATCCTCCATCAGGCTAGCCTGGGCTTGTTCATATGGTAGTAGAATAAGAACTGTACAAGGTATCTTTAAGCCTAGCACAATGTCACTCTTACCTCATTGTTTTTGGTCAAAGTGAAAAGGCCAGCCTGAATTCAAGTGGTGGGAAATAGATTCCACCATTTGATGGGAGGAACTAAAATATCATAGCATCTATCCATAGGTATGGGAAAGAGGATAACTGTGGCTATCTTTGCAAACAGTCTGCCATGACCTAGTAAGCTAGAGTAAAGTTATTTTAAAATTTTGTTGTGTATTCCCCAAATTGATCTACAGATTCAATGCAATCCCTATCAAAATTCTGTTTTTCTTTTTTTGCAGAAATGGACAAGCTGATTCTAAAATTCATATAAAATTTCAAGGGACCCAGAATAGACAAAAGAACCTTGAAAAAGAAGAACAAAGTTGGAGGACTCACATTTCCCAATTTAAAAACCGTAGCCAAGACAGTATGGTATCAGCATAAGGACAGACATAGAGAACAATGGAATAGAATTGAGACCCAGAAATAAACATATACATCATTGGTTGATTGAAATTTGACAAGCATGCCAAGACTATTCAATGGGAGAAACAAAAGTGTTTTCGACAACTGGTGCTGAGACACCTGGACATCCACATGCAAAAGAATGAAGTTGGATCCCTATCTCACATCACTTACAAAAATTAACTCAAAATGGATCAAAGACCTAAATGTAAGAGCTGTTAACTACAATGTTCTTAGAAAACATAGTAGTAAATTTTCATAACCTCAGATTTAGCAATGGATTCTTAGATATGACACAAAAAGCATGAGCAACAAAAGAAAAGATAGATTTTATCAAAATTGAAAACTTCTAGTGTCATGCTTCAAGTGACACTACCAAGAAAGTGAAAAGACAACCCACAGAATGGGAGCATACACTTGCAAATCATATGTCTAATTAGGGATTTATATCTAGAATATACAAAGAACACTTAAAACTCAATAATAAAGACATAAAACCTATTTTTAAAAATGGCAATGAGTCTGAATAGACATCCAAAGAAGATATTCAAATGGCCAATAAGCACATGAAAAGATACTCAACATAATTAGTCATCAGGGAAATGCAAGTCAAAACCACTAGGATGGCTATAATAAAAAAAAGTCAGATAATAACATGTAGGTGACAGAAAATAATCACAAAAGACCACATATTGTATGATGCCATTTATATGAAATGTCCAGAATAGGCAAATCTACAGGGACAGAAGATAGATTATTGATTGTTTGGGCTGGGAGGAATAGCTGGATAGGAGGGTCATAGCTAAAAGGTACAGAATCTCTTCTGGGGGTGATGAAAATATTCTAAGATTAACCTTTATGATGGTTACATATATCTGTAAATATACTAAAAACTATTAAATTCTACACTTTAAATATGTGAATTGTATGGTATTTCAATTATGTACCAGTAAAGCTGTTATCTTTAAAAGGTCATATATTGTATGATTCCATGTATATGAAATGTCCAGATAGGCAAATACATAGAGATAGAAAGTAGATTAGTGGTTGCCAGGGACCAAGGGAAGAGGGAACCAGGATTAACTGTTAAAAGGCATGGAGTTTCTTTTGGGGATGATTTAAATGTTCTGGAATTAGACAGTGGAGATGGTTGCACAATATGTGAATATACTCAACACCACTGAATTGTACACTTTCATATAATGAATTTTATATCATAGGAATTTTATATTAATAAAAAAATTGTAGCTTGTTTTGTTTGTGACACAGAAAGACTAATGATTCATATACTTCTATTTAAGGTGAGTTATTGAGTAATTGATTAATTCATTAAATTGAAACAAATCTCAAAAAGTTTAAGTAAATCACTCTAGTTTTCTAACTTTCTGACTTAAACAGATTATAATTTGCATCACTATACATTCTTTTTTTTAAACATCTTTATTGGAGTATAATTGCTTTATAATGGTGTGTTAGGTTCTGCTTTATAACAAAGTGAATCAGCTATACATATACATATATCCCCATATCTCCTCTCGCTTGCATCTCCCTCCCACCCTCCCGATCCCACCTCTGTACGTGGTCACAAAGCACTGAGCTGATCTCCATGTGCCATGTGGCTGCTTCCCACTAGCTATCTATTTTACATTTGGTAATATTTGTAAGTCCATGCCACTCTCTCACTTTGCCCAAGCTTACCCTTCCCCCCACCCCGTGTCCTCAAGTCTATTCTCTACATCTGCGTCTTTATTCCTGTCCTGCCCCTAGGTTCTTCAGAACCCTTTTTTTTTTTTTAAGATCCAATATATATGTGTTAGCATATGGTATTTTTCTGTTTCTGACTTACTTCACTCTGTATGACAGACTCTAGATCCATTCACCTCACTACAAATAACTCAATTTCGTTTATTTTTATGGCTGAATAATATTCTATTATATATATGTGTCACATCTTCTTTATCCATTCATCTGCGATGGACACTTAGGTTGCTTCCATGTCCTGGCTATTGTAAATAGAGCGGCCATGAACATGGCGGTACATGACTCTTTGAATTATGGTTTTCTCAGGATATATACCCAGTAGTGGGATTGCTGGGTAACATGGTAGTTCTACTTTTTAGTTTTTTAAGGAACATCCATATGGTTCTCCATAGTGGCTGTATCAATTTACATTCCCACCAACAGTGCAAGAGGGTTTCCTTTTCTCCACACCCTCTCCAGCACTTATTGTTTCTAGATTTTTTGATGATGGCCATTATGACTGGTGTGAGGTGATACCTCATGGTAGTTTTGATTTGCATTCCTCTAATGATTAGTGATGTTGAGGATTCTTTCATGTGTTTGTTGGCAATCTGTATATCTTCTTTGGAGAAAAGTCTGTTTAGGTCTTCTGCCCATTTCTGGATTGGGTTCTTTGTTTTTTTGATATTGAGTTGCACGAGCTGCTTGTAAATTTTGGAGATTAATCCTTTGTCAGTTGCTTCATTTGCAAATATTTTCTCCCATTCTGAGGATTGTCTTTTCGTCTTGTTTATGGTTTCCTTTGCTGTGCAAAAGCTTTTAAGTTTCATTAGGTCCCATTTGTTTATTTTTGTTTTTATTTCCATTTCTCTAGGAGGTGGGTCAAAAAGGATCTTGCTGTGATTTATGTTATAGAGTGTTCTGCTTATGTTTTCCTCTAAGAGTTTTATAGTGTCTGGCCTTACATTTAGGTCTTTAATCATTTTGAATTTACTTTTGTGTATGGTGTTAGGGAGTCTTGCAATTTTATTCTTTTACATGTAGCTGCCCAGTTTTCCCAGAACCACTTATTGAAGAGGCTGTCTTTAATCCATTGTATATTCTTGCCTCCTTTATCAAAAATAAGGTGACCATATGTGCGTGGGTTTATCTCTGGGCTTTCTATCCTGTTCCATTGATCTATAGTTCTGTTTTTGTGCCAATACCATACTGCCTTGATTACTGTAGCTTTGTAGTATAGTTTGAAGTCTGGGAGCCTGATTCCTCCAGCTCCATTTTTCTTTCTTAAGATTGCATTGGCTATTTGGGGTCTTTTGTGTTTCCATACAAATTGTGAAATTTTTGTTCTAGTTCTGTGAAAAATGCCATTGGTAGTTTGATAGGGATTGCATTGAATCAGATAGTAGATTGCTTTGGGTAGTACAGTCATTTTCACAATGTTGATTCCACCAATCCAAGAACATGGTATATCTCTCCATCTGTTGGTATCATCTTTAATTTCTTTCATCAGTGTCTTATAGTTTTCTGCATACAGGTCTTTTGTCTCCTTAGGTAGGTTTATTCCTAGGTATTTTATTCTTTTTGTTGCAATGGCAAATGCGAGTATTTCCTTAATTTCTCTTTCAGATTTTTCATCATTAGTGTATAGGAATGCAAGAGATTCCTGCGCATTAATTTTGTATCCTGCTACTCTACCAAATTCATTGATTAGCTCTAGGAGATTTCTGGTGGCATCTTTAGGGTTCTCTAAGTATAGTATCATGTCATCTGCAAACAGTGACAGTCTTACTTCTTCTTTTCCGATTTGGATTCCTTTTATTTCTTTTTCTTCTCTGATTGTTGTGTTAAAAACCTCCAAAACTATGTTGAATAAGAGGGGTGAGAGTGGGCAACCTTGTCTTGTTCCTGATCTGAGAGGAAATAGTTTCAGTTTTTCACCATTGAGAACGATGTCGGCTGTGGGTTTGTCATATATGGCCTTTATTATGTTGAGCTAGGTTCCCTCTATGCCTACTTTCTGGAGAGTTTTATCATAAATGGGTGTTGAATTTTGTCAAAAGCTTTTTCTGTTTCTATTGAGATGATCGTATGGATTTTATCCTTCAATTTGTTAATATGGTGTATCACATTGATTGATTTGTGTATATTGTAGAATCCTTGCATTTCTGGGATAAACCCCACTTGATCATGGTGTATGATCTTTTTAATGTGCTGTTGGATTCTGTTTGCTAGTATTTTGTTGAAGATTTTTGCGTCTATGTTCATCAGTGATATTGGCCTGTAGTTTTATTTTTTTGTGATATTCTTCTCTGGTTTTGGTATCAGGGTGATGGTGGCCTCATAGAATGAGTTTGGGAGTGCTCCTCCTTCTGCTCTATTTTGGAAGAGTTTGAGAAGGATAGGTGTTAGCTCTTCTCTAAATGTTTGATAGAATTCACCTGTGAAGCCATCTGGTCTTGGGCTTTTGTTTGTTGTTAGATTTTAAATCACAGATTCAATTTCAGTGCTTGTGATTGGTCTGTTTATATTTTCTAGTTCTTCCTTGTTCAGTCTTGTAAGGTCATGCTTTTCTAAGAATTAGCCCATTACTTCCAGGTTGTCCATTTTATTGGCATAGAATTGCTTCTAGTAATCTCTCATGATCCTTTGTATTTCTGCAGTGTTGGTTGTTACTTCTCCTTTTTCATTTCTAATTCTGTTGATTTGAGGTTTCTCTCTTTTTTTCTTGATGAGTCTGGTGAATGGTTTATCACTGTCGTTTATCTTCTCAAAGAACCAGATTTTAGTTTTATTGATCTTTGCTATTGTTTCCTTCATTTCTTCTTCATTTATTTCTGATATGATCTTTATGATTTCTTTCCTTCTGCTACTTTGGGTTTTTTTATTCTTCTTTCTCAATTGCTTTAGGTGTAAGGTTAGGTTGTTTATTTGAGTTTTTTTTGTTTCTTGAGGTAGGACTGTATTGCTATAAACTTCTTAGAACTGCTTTTGCTGCATCCCATAGGTTTTGGGTCGTAGTGTTTTCACGGTCATTTGTTTCTAGGTATTTTTTGATTTCCTCTTTGATTTCTTCAGTGAATCTCTTGGTTGTTAAGTAGTGTATTGTTTAGCCTCTATGTGTTTGTATTTTTTACAGATTTTTTCCTGTAATTGATATCTAGTCTCATAGCATTGTGTTCGGAAAAGATACTTGATATGATTTCAATTTTCTTAAATTTACCAAGGCTTGATTTGTGACCCAAGATATGATCTATCCTGGAGAATGTTCTATGAGCCCTTGAGAAGAAAGTGTATTCTGTTGGATGGAATGTCCTATAAATATCAATTAAGTCCATCTTGTTTAATGAATCATTTAAAGCTTGTGTTTCCATATTTATTTTCATTTTGAATGATCTGTCCACTGGTGAAAGTGGGGTGTTAAAGTCCCCTACTATGCTTGTATTACTGTCAATTTCCTCTTTTATGGGTGTTAGCATTTGCCTTATGAATTGAGGTCCTCCTATGTTGGTGCATAAATATTTACAATTGTTACATGTTCTTCTTGGATTGATCCCTTGATCATTATGTAGTGTCCTTCTTTGTTTCTTCTAATAGTCTTTATTTTAAAGTCTATTTTGTATGAGAATTGCTACTTCAGCTTTCCTTTGATCTCCAGTTGCATGGAATATCATTTTCCATCCCCTCACTTTCAGTCTGTATGTGTCCCTAAGTGTGAAGTGGGTCTTTTGTAGACAGCATATATACTAGTCTTGTTTTTGTATCCATTCAGCCAGTCTATGTCTTTTGGTTGGAGCATTTAATCCATTTACCTTTAAGGTAATTTTTGATATGTATACTCGTATTACCATTTTCTTAATTGTTTTGGGTTTGTTATTGTAGGTCTCTTCCTTCTCTTGTGTTTCCTGCCTAGAGAAGTTCCTTTAGCATTTGTCATAAAGCTGGTTTGGTGGTGCTGACTTCTCTTAGCTTTTGCTTGTCTGTAAATATTTTAGTTTCTTTGTCAAATCTGAATTAGATCCGTGCTGGGTAGAGTAATCTTGGTTGTAGGTTTTTCCCTTTCATCACTTTAACTATGTCCTGCCACTCCCTTCTGGCTTGCAGAGTTTCTGCTGAAAGATCAGCTGTTAGCCTTATGGGGATTCCCTTGTATGTTATTTGTTGTTTTTCCTTTGCTGCTTTTAATATTTTTTCTTTGTATTTAATTTTTGATAGCTTGACTGATACGTGTCTTGGTGTGTTTCTCCTTGGATTTGTCATGCATGGGACTCTCTGTGCTTCCTGGACTTGACTATTTCCTTTTCCATGTTAGGGAAGTTTTCAACTCTATAATCTCTTCAAATATTTTCTCAGTCCCTTTCTTTTTCTCTTCTTCTTCTGGGACCCCTGCAGTTCAAATGTTGGTGCATTCAATGTTGTCCCAGAGGTCTCTAAGACTGTCCTCCATTCTCTTCATTCTTTCTTCTTTATTCTGCTCTGCAGGAGTTATTTCCACTATTTTATCTTCCAGGTCAATTATCCGTTTCTCTGCCTCAGTTATTCTGTTATTGATTACTTCTAGAGAATTTTTAATTTCATTTATTGTGTTCTTCATCATTGTTTGCTCTTTAGTTCTTCTAGATCCTTGTTAAATGTGTCTTGTATTTTTTCCATTCTATTTCCAAGATTTTGGATCATCTTTACTATCATTATTCCTAGTTCTTTTTCAGGTAGACTGCCTATTTCCTCTTCATTTGTTTGCTCTGGTGGGGTTTTACCTTGCCTCTTCATCTGTTCTGTGTTTCCCTGTCTTCTCATTTTGCTTAACTTATTGTGTTTGGGGTCTCCTTTTTGCAGGCTGCAGGTTCGTAGTTCCCATTGTTTTTGGAGTCTGCCCCCAGTGGCTAAGGTTGGTTCAGTGGGTTGTGTAGGCTTCCTGGTAGAGGAGACTAGTGCCTGTGTTTTGGTGGATGAGGCTGGATCTTGTCTTTCTGGTAGGCAGGACCACGTGCGGTGGTGTGTTTTGGGGTGTCTGTGACCTTATTATGATTTGAAGCAGCCTCTCTGCTAATGGGTGGGGTTGTGTTCCTATCTTGCCAGTTGTTTGGCATAGGGTGTCCAGCACTGTAGCTTGCTGGTCATTGAGTGGAGCTGGGTCTTAGCATCGAGATGGAGATGTCTGGGAGAGCTTTCACTGTTTGATATTACGTGGAGCTGGGAGGTCTCTGGTGGACCAATGTCCTGAACTTGGCTCTCCCATGTCAGAGGCACAGACCTGACACCCGGCTGGAGCACCAAGACCCTGTTAGCCCCATGGCTCAGAAGAAAAGGGAGATAAAAAGAATGAAAGAAAGAAAAAAATAAAGTTTTTAAAATAAGAAATGTAAAATAATTATTAAAATTTAAAAAGTAATTTAAAAAAGAAAGAAGAGAGCAACCAAACCAAAAAACAAATCCACCAATGATAAGAAACATTAAAAATTGTACTTAAAAAAAAGACAGACAGAACCCTAGGACAAATGGTAAAAGCAAAGCTATACTGACAAAATCACACTAAGTAGCATACACATACACACTCACAAAAAGAGAAAAAGGAAAAATATATATATTAAAAAAAAAGGAAGAAGAGAGCAACCAAATCAATAAACAAACCTACCAATGATAATAAACTCTAAATACTAAACTAAGATAAACATAAAGCCAAGAACAAATTAGATGTAGAAAGCAAACCCCAAGTCTACAGTTGCTCCCAAGCTGTACCGCCTTAATTTGGGGATGATTTGTCATCTATTCAGATATTCCAGAGATGCAGGGTACATCAAGTTGATTTTGGAGTTATAATCCGCTGTTCCTGAGGCTGCTGGGAGAGATTTCCCTTTCTCTTCTTTGTTTGCACAGCTCCTGGGGTTCAGCTTTGGATTTGGCCCCGCCTCTGTGTGTAGGTCACCTGAGGGCGTCTGTTCTTCGCTCACACCGGAGGGAGTTAAAGTAGCAGCTGTTTAGGGGGCTCTGGCTCACTCAGGCTGGGGGGAGGGAGGGGTACGTAATGCTGGGCAAGCCTGCAGCGTCAGAGGGCTGTGTGACGTTGCAACAGCCTAAGGCACGCCGTGTGTTCTCCGAGGGAAGTCGTCCCTGGATCACGGGACTCTGGCAGTGGCGGGCTGCACAGGCTCCCGGGAGGGGAGGTGTGGATAGTGACCTGTGCTCGCACACAGGCTTCTTGGTGGCGGCAGCAGCAGCCTTAGCGTCTCATGCCCGTCTCTGGGGTCCGCGCTGTTAGCTGCAGCTCGCGTCCGTCTCTGGAGCTCCTTTAAGCAGCCCTCTTAATCCTCTCTCCTCGCGCAGCAGGAAACAAAGAGGGAAGAAAAAGTCTCTTGTCTCTTCGGCAGCTCCAGACTTTTCCCGGACTCCCTCCCGTCTAGCTGTGGCGCACTAGCCCCCTTCAGGCTGTGTTCTCGCCGCCAACCCCAGTCCTCTCCCAGAGATCCGACTGAAGCCGGAGCCTCAGCTGCCAGCCCCCGCCCACCCCGGCAGGTGAGCAGTCAAGCCTCTCGGGCTGGTGAGTGCTGGTCGGCACCGATCCTCTGTGCGGGAATCTCTCTGCTTTGCCCTCCGCACCCCTGTTGCTATGCTCTCCTCCGCAGCTCCGAAGCTTTCCCCCTCCGCCACCCACAGTCTCCGCCCGCAAAGGGGCTTCCTAGTGTGTGGAAACTTTCCCTCCTTCACAGCTCCCTCCCAGTGGTGCAGGTCCTGTCCCTATTCTTTTGTCTCTGTTTTTCCTTTTTTCTTTTGCCCTACCCAGGTACGTGGGGAGTTTCTTTCCTTTTGGGAAGTCTGAGGTCTTCTGCCAGCGTTCAGTAGGTGTTCTGTAGGAGTTGTTCCACATGTAGATATATTTCTGATGTATTTGTGGGGAGGAAAGTGATCTCCACGTCTTACTCCTCCGCCATCTTGAAGGTCTCCATCTGAATTCTTTAAATGACCGTGCTTACTTATGGGAAGAATAAGAAACCCAACAACCATTCTAGGCAAGTGGTTTTAGTTAATGTAATTATATCAATCTGAGACAATTTTTAAAAAGCATTTACTGGACATTAAAGTGGGTGTTAATAGTTATAATTTTCAGATTTAATCATTTGGCCTAAATATCTACTTACTTTTTTTTTAAGTGTTTAAAAATTTTTTTTATTTATTATTTATTTTTGGCTGCGTTGGGTCTTCATTGCTGCGTGTGGGCTTTCTCTAGTTGCGGTGAGCGGGGGCTACTCTTCGTTGCAGCGTGCGGGCTTCTCATTGTAGTGGCTTCTCTTGTTGCAGAGCACAGGCTCTAGGCGCACGGGCTTCGGTAGCCGTGGCACGTGGGCTCAGTAGTTGTGGTGGGCTTAGCTGCTCCATGGCATGTGGAATCTTCCTTGACCAGGGATCTAACCCGTGTCCCCTGCATTGGCAGGCAGATTCTTAACCACTGCGCCACCAGGGAAGTCTCTCTACTTACTTTTTTACATATATAAACTACCAAAAAGAAAGAACAAATTATAGTTACTTCTGTTTTTGGAGTCCTTTCCTGGGTCCACATTTTGACAAAGTTCTTTTATATTTAGGACAAAGAAGATCAATATAGAGTGGCTCAATACCAAATTGCTCTTGAATTCCAAGTATTGTCATAGTTACTTTACAGCTAACATTACAGAGTAATAGCATACCCTGCTTTGTATGAGAGGTTATGCAAATAAAAGTTTAACTTGTTACTTTTTCCTTAACTAAAGCTTATTGCCTGAGAATTGCATCTATTGAAACTTACCTTGCTGAATGTTTGAGCAACTATTACTATTTTATACATTTTTTAGTTCTTTTTTTAAAAATTGAAGTATAGTTGACTTACAAAGTTGTGTTAGTTTCAGTTGTACAGCAAAGTGATTCAATTACATATATGTAAGTATATATTTATCCATTTTTAAAAAGTATCACTGGTATCTGGGACTGGGAAGATTCTTAACATTTTGAGTAAGAAATGAATTTGTTAATTTAAAAAATGATAATACCCAGAATTAATTAGAATGTGGAAAAAATAGACACTGTTAATACTTTGTTGCTCAAATATAAATTGGTACTAAACTTCTGGAGAACTTGGTAGTAAGCATTAAGATTCTAAAAATTTCTGTAATCTTTGACCCAACAATTCCAATTTTAGAAATATATCCTAAGAAAATAATTGAATTAGTGTGCAACGTTCAATGTTCATTGTATCACTGTTCTATACAAAAAGTCTCTGCAAGCAATCTACATTTCTATCAAGAGGCATTAAGTTTGACATATTTACAAAAGGAAATACTATGTGGCCATAGATTGATATTCATTATCATGAAAAGATGTCCAGAATATATTATGATGAAAAAAGCGGGTTATCAATCAGTATTTGTCAACTAATCCCATTAAAATGCTACACAGAGTTTATACTTTTCTATTATTTTCTTAATTTTTGCAGTGAGCATGTGTTACATTTACAATTCTAAATCAGTAAACTAATTGCTATCTGAAGAAAAAGATGCCTTTCTTTGCCTTATCCTCTGTAACTACTAGACAGCATTTATATTCTGGCACTTCTCTGAGCTTCCCCACTACACTACCCTTCAAGGAAGGTAAAGTAGTATCTCCCTCCTCCATGACATCTTAAGAGATGCCAAGATCAGGCCAAAGGTCACACCAGAGAAGGGCAACGATGGCCAATTCCAGGGTCAATTAGCCAGCTGCCCTATTCAGGGTTCTTCAGTAGAAGGTTGCTGCAGTGTTTCACAATTAAGTGTGGGTGACACCCTCTCAGGAGCTTTAAGATGCTAAACACAGGTCACCCCACTGACCTCACCAAATCCTATGCCTCCCTCAGCCTTGGGGACTCTCTGCATCCCCCTACATCACTCTCTACTAAACTGGTCCATCCCATCCCTCCTGTTCTCTCTCCAGGGGAATCCTGCATAAGCTTCCTTCAAAGAGCCTTTAATAACAGTGTTGGCTTCATTTTGGGGTTGGGGGCGTGTAAGAGCAGACAACTCTATTTCCATCCTGGTAAGTACCAGGTATACTGAAACCACATATTAAATGCATTTGGTCACCTGGATAAAAAGTTCATTTCACCTGGCTACTCTCAGGAAGAGAAAATCCTATCCCTATGATTTTGTTCTGTAAACTTAAGCATGATTTATAAAATGTAAAAGGATAGGATATTCCCAAGTTTGACATAGCTGTATTAGTCATAGCTGTCCCTCCTCCCAGAAAGAAAAAAAAAAAAACAGAAAAGAAAAAAAAGAAGGGGGAATGGTAGGGAGCAGATAGATCAGACTCAGAAATGCCATTTGTGCAAGAATTGTGTGCAAGTCATCACTGTTCTTATACATTGTGGTACCCCCACTGTTTACTTTCAGTGAATGTCTATTAAATATAAATGGAGGTAACATTGCAGAGAGACTTAAGATGTATTTTACATATTCAGTTGTGCACCACAGTTGGATCTTGATATGCTGAATGTTTGCAAAAAGGGCTCTACTGTAACCAAATCAGATCCAAATCTGTAAACAGACTGACAAAATTTCTATTTATTAAGAAGAAAATTGCATCCTACAGAAAAGACCAAAGTCCATAATTCTGTAATTAAAAGCAGGATTTAGATAAGAGAAAAAAGTTTTAGTGATCAGGAGACATGAAAAAAGTGTAAAATTTGTTTGGCTCAAAATAGCCAAGCTTGGGCATATTTCACAAAGCTTCCGCCAAAAATGGGTTAGAAAGCTGAAAATTAATGCAATTGAGTCCTAGATTATAAAAATGAGGCAAATCTCAGTTTTTAATGAACTATTATAAGCAGTGTCTTAGTGTGATTTTTTCATGCTCACTCTGGGGCAGTCTGAAATAGGTAGTGTCTCCCTTGGGCTCCTCTAGTTTGCCCACCCAGTTATCTTCCCAGAACTGCGCTCTTCATATGACCTGTGATGCACTCTTTTCCTATCGCCTTTCCTGGATAACCTGATAAACAGCCCCAGGTTAATGGAGAGTAGACTTCTTTCACCTAGTGATTAAGTGCATTTTAATCAGGTGATTGTTCTTGTCAATGATAATTTGAAGTTTGTTACTTTCAGTTTGTTTCTGGACATGGGCTCCCTGTTGTGGTTCATAGGATAGGACTATGACATACAAGATATAGGAAACTATATCTTCATTTTTGCAGCTGCAAAGATTACTTGGGCCCTGATAGAGAAATGATTATAGCTGAATAGATCAATAATTTTTAAGGAAACATTGTAAAGACCTAAGTTAACTTATTTCATCCAGAATTATACATGTATAAAGACCCAGTATGTAAGAAATTAAACCACTTGAATAAAGAAAAATCTGGCTTATTCATCCTTCCAAAAATAATAACCAGCATTTATTGACTGTTTACTATGTTCCAGGTACTGCTATAAACATTTTATGTAAAAAATTATGTAACTTTTTATTATGGGAAATTTTAAACTTAAGAAATAAAGATTATGAATAAACAGTAAGATCCTCCTGTATAGTACAGGGAACTATATTCAATATCCTGTGATAAACCATAATGGAAAAGAATCTGAAAAAGAAAATATATATCTATAACTGAGTCACTTTGCTGTACAGCAGAAATTAACACAACATTGCAAATCAGCTATACATCAATAAAATTTTTAAAAATTAAAGATCATTAAAAAACCTTTATGCATTGCTCACTTTATTTATTTATTTATTTTTAACATCTTTATTGGAGTATAATTGCTTTACAATGTTGTGTTAGTTTCTGCTGTACAGCAAAGCGAATCAGCTATATCTATACATATATCCCCATATCCCCTCCCTCTTGCATCTCCCTCCCACCCCTCTAGGTGGTCACAAAGCACCGAGGTGATCTCCCTGTGCATCGCCCACTTTAAATCATTATCGGGGTTTCTCTGGTGGTGCAGTGATTGAGAGTCCGCCTGCCGATTCAGGGGACACGGGTTCGTGCCCCGGTCCGGGAAGATCCCACATGCTGCGGAGCAGCTGGGCCTGTGAGCCATGGACGCTGGCCCTGCATGTCCGGAGCCTGTGCTCCGCAACGGGAGAGGCCACAACAGTGAGAGGCCCACGTACCACAAAAAAAAAAAAAAAAAGAAAAAAAATCATTATCATCAACATTTTGCCATATATGTTTTATTTACCACCAACATTCTCCTCCCTCAATTTTTTTTTCTGGAGTATTTAAAGCAAATGCCACATGTCCTATAATTCACTCATAAATATCTTAAATACATTCTTAACTTTTAAAATATATTAGCTATTTTAGTCGTCAAAAGCAGATACTATTATTATTCCCATTTTACATATGTATAAACTGAGGCAAAGGTTATTGAGTGATTCAAACCCTGGAGTCTGATGGCCAGCCTCCAAGGTGGCCCCCGCCCCTGGCCTCCTGGTATCTATACGAGATGCTATGTCACTTCTGAGATTGGACTTGGGTGCCTCTCCCTTTTTTGGGAGACACCCACGTCCAGCTGCCATGTACCGCAGCCCCATGGCGGGGTCCCGCATGGTGAAGAATGCAGGCGTCCAGTCAACAGCCAGCGAGGAGCTTAGGTTTGCCAACAACCACAGCAGAGAACTCGGAGGCAGATTCTTCAGCCCTATTTGAGCCTTGAAATGACCGCAGCCGGAGCTGACAGTTTGACTGTATCCTCATGAGAGACCCTGAACCAGGACCATCCAGCTAAACTGCTCCTAGATTTCCGATCCACAGAAATTGTGAGATAATAAATATTCATTGTTGAAGTCGCTATATTTTGGGGTAATTTGTTATGTAGCAATAGATTACTAACACATCCTGTATTCTCAATCACTGTTGTATCCTGTCCCCAGATACAAGTCTGGGGTGGCTTTTGCTTTGCCAGTACTCTGATACTTAAATGACAATGCTGAGGCAATGAACTGAAAGGATATATTTAGGGAGTTTAATATCACACACTCATTTAACTGATATCCTAATCTGTGAGTGGTGAATGTAATAAGGGGACTAATTAATTAAACCAAATATCCCACTTGCATATAATTTCCGTATCAGCACAAACTAAACTACTTCATAGTTTAAATTAAAAAAAAAAGACTGCAGAATATTCTCTCTCTTTTTTTTTTTTTTTTTTTGCCATGTGCCTTGCCGGATCTTAGTTCCCCAACCAGGGATCCAACCCTGCCCCTCAGCAGTGAAAGTGCAGAGTTCTAACCACAGGACCACCAGGGAATTCCCTTTCTATTAGTTATTAAAACAATACCCTATTAATTGCAATTTGATTGTTTCCAGGTTTTTTTTTTTTGTGGTTGTTACAAATGATGCTTCATTGAACATCTGTATACATCCTATCTTAATGAACTTTTGCAGGTATAGTCTTACGGAATATTTCTAGCAGTGAGCTTGATAGGCCAAGGGTATGTGCTTTCTACATTGGTAGTGACTGCCAGATCACCTTCACAAAAGTCCCACTAGTTACAATACCACCAATCCTATGCGAGTTTCCCCACCATCCCACACATTTGTTAGAACTAGATACCATTAAACTTCTCAATTTTGCCAATCCAAAAGGTGTTAAATATCTTCCATTCTTTGGATCTACATTTTTTTTTTAACTGTGGATGAAGTTAAGCCTCTCTTTATGAGTTTATTGATCATTAGTATTTCTTTTTCTCTGAACTATCTGCCCTTACAAGAGCTCTAGTAAAGTATGGACATGTTAATATTTTTCTCAGTCATTTGACCCTTGACTTTGTTTATGATTTATGGTTTTTGGACTTTAGATACTACTTAGTAAGGCTCCTTCTTCTACAGTAGCAAATATATGTTCCCATGCTTTCTTCTAGAAGTTTCTGTTTTTCATTAGTTACATAACATCTTTGCTCCCTCTGGAATTTACTTTGGTTTAAAGAATGAGATAGGGATTCAGTATTTTTGTCCTCCTCCCCATATATATAATAATATAGTTGTTTTGATACCATATACATAATAATCTCTCATTCCTCATCAATTTGACATGACACCTTTATCACAAACTAACTCTCCATATATATTTGGATCTATTTTGGACCCTTTATTCTATTCCATGGATCTACCTATTTCTTTACAAGTTCTAAAGTACTTCAATTATTACAGCATCAATTTGTAGTAGGACCATCCATACCTTGTTTTGAATTTTCCTGGCTACCATGAATTATAGAACTATTTTTCAAGATAAAAATATCCTTTGTATTTTAATTGGGATTGGATTGAATTTATATGACAACTGAGGAAGAATTTATATACTTAACATATTTAGTCTCTTGCTCCAAGAAATGTTGTCTTTCAATTTACTTATCTTCTTTTATGTCCTCAAATAGAAATTTGAAGTTTTCTTCATTTAAATTCTATATATTTTTTGTTTGTGAATGCTTAGATATTTGATCAGTTTATAGTTTTTAAAATAAAATATCTTCTTCCACTAAATTTTTTCATAGTTATTAATTAGGGATATGTTGCTGATTTTTATATACTCAATGTATAACCTTCCGTTTTGATGAATTCTATGATTGCTTCTAATCGTTTTTAGTAATTCTCTAGGGTTTTTATTTTCTAGATATATATTGTAAACACTGTTGGTGTCCCACCCAGACTCCCTTTACGTCCCCCAGCTGCTGTGAATGTTGACTACTAACTACTCACAGTTAGCCCCTTCTCTGGAGAATTGCCTTTGGTTGGATGGGAGCTGAGTTGCCTAGGAGATAACATTTCCCTCCACCGTAACCAAGCAGCTCGTAGTCAATAGCTAATGACTAATAACTAATTAATTTGGGTGAAAAATAAAAGCTTGCCCCCTTGTTTCAAAATGCAACCAACTCTGTGGTGCAATTCATAGTCTAGAGCTCTCTAGGGATCAGGCTGAGTATAAACTTCAGCTGAGACCACATCCCTCCTGAGTTCCTCTCCCTGCCTTACCCTGCTCCTTGAACTACCTTTCTCCAAAGAGCACTCCTCCAATAAATCACATGCTTGTGCATCCCTCTCTCAGGCTTTGCTTCTAGGAAACCCAACCAAAGATGATATACAATTCTATGAATTAAACAAATATTTATTAAACAAATATTATTGGGCATCCGTAATGTGCTAGCACTTTCTAGACAGGCATCTGAACAGACCAAGTTCCCTGTCTTGTAGAGCTTACACTTTAGTGGCAGACATTGACAATAAACAAGTAAACAAAGAAATAACTATATAATAAGGAGGATGAGGGGGCAGAGTGTTCTGGGGTGGGAGCACTATTTTTAAAAGAGCAATGAAAGGTGTATCACTTATTTTACTTTTGGTACAAGTAAACAGAAAACCCAACTCAATGTGGCTTAAGCAAAAAAGGCAATTTATTTTATCACAAAACAAAAAGTCCAGAGGTAGGAAGGCTCCATAGTTAGTAAAATACAGATATCATCAAGGAACCAGGTTTTTTGTCTTCCTGTTTTGCCATTCTTGGTGTATCAGTTTTGACCTGCCAACAAAAGAAACAAAGATTCCGAGGCAGAGTAAGTGTTAAACTGCAAAGAATACTTTGGAGACAAATTTAGTGTGAAGTCTTTGGGATTTACTCATTTATAGGTATATAAGAGAGAATACAGCCTTCTGAGATGGTGTCTCTGATCAAGGGCAAGGAGGGGACCTATAAAGGCAGAAGTCACAAGTTTTCACATAGAATAATGATTACGTGGTTTCAACAAATACTTCGATTGCCAGTTCAAAGTTGATTGGTGATAGTGGAGCTTGGCACAGCTGACTGCTATGCCCCAGGTCAGTTTGTTGAGTCTAGATAGTACAGTCACAAATTCGCCATCAGGTCGCTTTTCTACTGACTGACTAGTTTTCTGAAAACCAGTTGCTCTGGTTTCTTCTACTGCGGAAGCAGTTGCTCTGATTCTTTGCCATATTACAAGCTCAGGGTCATGCAGTAAGCAAGTCTGAATGCATATATTCAAGGTTCAGCAAAAGTTTCTTTTATCACTTTCCTCATGGTCACAAGATGGCTGCAGCAGTTCCAGAGGCCAAATCCATACACACAGTATTAGGAGGCTATCTTGTGTCATGCTGTAGCATAGCAATTTATCAAGTCTTCACAATTTCTTTCAATAGTTAAGACTAGATACAGTAGATAAAATGTGCTGGATTCAAAATGCAGTACTCATTTCCCCCCCAAGCAGTGAAGCAGAAAAATATTGGTCAGAATGAGAATCATGGTGACTCATAGTTTTACAAAGGGCAGGCTGAATCATGAAAGGACAGAAGATTCTAAATAAATTGCCCAAAGAAATACCCAATTCTGTTTGCATTGAATTATCTTCTTATCTAAGTAAATTTTTTTTAGGAGCTGTTGATTACACATTGAATAGTCCCTGAACCCCAGAACTTTTGTAATCGCTGAACATTTTAAAAGGCTAGGGCTTCCCTGGTGGCGCAGTGGTTAACAGTCCACCTGCCAGTGCAGGGGACACAGGTTCAAGCCCTGGTCTGGGAAGATCCCACATGCCGCAGAGCAACTAAGCCCATGCACCACAACTACTGAGCCTGAGCTCTAGAGCCCGCGAGCCACAACTACTGAAGCCCGCGTGCCTAGAGCCCGTGCTCCACAACAAGAGAAGCCACCTCAAAGAGAAGCCTGCTCACCACAACGAAGAGTAGCCCCTGCCCGCCGCAACTAGAGAAAAGCCCATGCGCAACAGTGAAGACCCAACACAACCAAAATAAATAAATTTATTTTAAAAGAGGCTATACTTCTCTGCACTGCCTCCCCTAACCAATCCATGTCAAGTTCTAATTGCACTACTTGAGGAGGGAGCTGGGCTTTCAACAAGCACACTTCTGGAAAAAAAAAGTAGGAAATAAAGGCCAGAAATCCCAGCTCTTGCTTCTAGGAAAAATACTGGATTTTATTTCAACTCATCGGTGATGCCTTCACTGTCTATAGCCTGGGAAATTTGCCCTGAGGCCACTGCAATACATGGATTAGGGGTATTTTTGGAGCTAATTTCAACCTATCACCATTGCACTTTCCTTGTAATGTTAAAAAAAAGTTAGTGGGAGAGTGGAGAAAACCTGAAGGTATTGTTAGCCTGGAAAAGGGTTGAAGGAAAGAGAAGTTTGGGGACCACACAGACCAAACCAGTTTCATAGTTTTACCTGGGGCCAGGTTGAAATGGTTTACTTCAAAGCTCCTGTAACTGGTTGAACCACTTCTTCTCTGTCCTGACTTTATAATGTCTTTGGTTATAAACTGCATTCATAATTGCAATGTGGCTTGTCATTAGCTAATTCAATTCTTCTTCTTAAAGTTCTTAAAGCTTCTTATCAAATCTACATTTCTAGTTTGGGTTATGTTTTTGTCTCCTTTTCACATAAGCAACACTTATCTCTTTCAAAAGATTTAAGAGCTTTATAGTCCAGTTTAAATTCTGGTTAACAAGTTACGAAGACTGTACTGGCAGAACAGATAAAACAGTTGGCATAACATTTATTCATTCAAGAAATGTTTGCTGAGTGTCTGCTGTGTGCCAGCAGGGGTTGAGACAAGCAAGATAGCTCTTTCTTTCAGGTGTTCAGCAATTATTCTTTATTGCTACTGGAGTTGATAGATAATAAATCATTTAGGAGACACCATTTCATAGTGAGTATACATCTATTAGTAAACTTCGTTGTTTTGGGGCTAGAATTCAAAAGAAAGAGCGTCGTGCCAGCCTCTTCGGCTTTCCAGAGGAACTTGGTGCTTTTCCCCAAGGTATCCACCTCCATCATACAGTGAGGGCACAGCAGCAGGAAGCTTGGGTCTGAACGAAGTGGCATTATGCAGATGTACTGCATAAGTCCGTATTACGTATCTTTAGTTGACTCAGTCTCCCATCAAATAGTTTAAAAACTTCAGTTCACATGTGGGAACTTTCATTCATTCTTCTATTTATTCATCCAAAAATATCTATTAAGCACCATTTGTGGATGGATGAGAGCTATCAGCATCATTCCCAAGATGGAGGCTTTTGGGAAACTGACCATTTCATTTCTGGTACCTCCACAGGCTGACTGGCTTTAGTTTGAGATGCTCTTTGAAATAAATGTTATCTCCGCAGGTCTGAGATTTGGGATGGGTCCCCTCAGCTTCCTGCAAATGAGTATATGGTAGTAAAAAGGAAGAGGGGGTGTTTCTGATGAAATCTTGAAAATATGCTGACCATGCGTATATCACCACTAGAAAGACATTCATAAGGAAGAAATGATATGCTGGTTGTTGTATATTTTCAAGCATTATCTCTTACTGTGATGTCCCTGGTGTCCTCCAAAGACCATTTTCCTTGATTACTGTACCCCAAGACCCAAGCTACCAGGTGCTTTGGAGACTTCCTGCCATATCCTCTTTCTGTCTCTCCTTAGTGTGGAAACCTGTAGTGATCAATTGTGTCATCATTGTCGTAGGTGCCTGGTTGTATAACCATCTTCCTCACTTCTGCTGACCTCCATCTAAAAGACATAGATGGCCAAACTGTACAAAATAACCAATCAGCATCCAAGCTCAGACAAAAAAAAAAAAAAAAAAGGCAATGGATTTATTTGCTTAATTGTTTTCTCTTTAGGTTGTAAGAGTGAATCTTTATCTGTTCAATAAACTGTTGAGCATTTTTATATATAAGGCAAAATACTCTGCCTTTAGTAACAGTTTCACTGTTAAAAGTACCTCTTAGAACATTTACTCCTGTATGTGGGGCAACAGCAAGAATCCAAGATGGCCTTCCAGTGATGTTCACCTCCAGGTATTCCCACCTTTGTGTAGCCCCTTCCCATAGTGCATCAGGTCTGGCCTGTGAATATGGCAGAAGTGATGGTAGGTGGATTTCCAAGGCTCAGCCATAAAAAAAACTGTGGCTCGGCCTGGCCACCCATATGAACTATAACATAATCAATGTTCATTGTTTTAAGCCACTAAATTTTGGGGTAACTTGTCATGCGGCAATAGTTACCTCAGTATGGTGTGTGAGGCCAGAATTAATCCATTTGAAGCTTTAAAATGGGGTTTAGTGGGTCAAAATGATTTGCCACAGTAGAAATAACAAGTTGATAATTGCTTATAACAAAAGTAGTTTAGCAAGCTATATAGCTTTGAACAAGTAATTTATCTTTTATTGCTAAAGATACCATGAAAAAAATGACTTTTTTCCTATAATAATCAACATATAGGAAGTACATAATGAAGTTATATATGCCAATTTTATAGGAAAAATTACCTGAAGATTTTAGAAATTGTAATAAATGGAGCCTGGTTTAGTGGACTTAAAAAAGATTTTTAAAGCAGTTAATAGTAAATATGAAAGAATATCAGAAAAGAAAATTGATATTCAATTTTTCAAAATTTAAAAATCAGTTTTCTTCTCTTAATAAGAGCTATCATTTTTATTAAGTCCTTAAAATAGCCTTGTGAGGAAAGTATTATGATGCCCAAATTTTAGCTAAGGAAACAGGCTTGGACAGCTTAAATAACCGGTTTAAAGTCACCCAGATAGTAGGTAATTGAGCTAGAATTTGAACCCAGTTTTGCCTGTCTCCTTATCCTATACTTTTTCCATTATAACAGGACACTTTTCTAAAATTAGCTTTAAGGTTTGACATGCATTGAATGTCATTTAGTCTACCACTACACATGGAAAATGAGTAGACCTATCAAATACTTATAATCTGGGTTTAAAAAAAAGTCCTACTGTTAAGTGCAAAGAAAGGGGTTGTTATTCTCAATTATTCAAAATGTCTTCATCTTTTATCCATTCCTTCCACTGGTTAATTGCTCATCTTCTTGTTTACCACATACAACTGTAAAACTGATAAGAACTTAAGCTTATATAGAGAGTACTTACCCCCAATTAACATTTAGTTGATAAAGATACTCTTATATAACATGTATAATATATGACCTATAACATAATTTACACATAACAAGAAATTATTCCCCAGCTAACATTTAGTTGCTACACTCTTATTATCTGCCTTTTTTTTTTTTTTTTTTTGGTAGCAGATGTGATATTTTGATGCTTGGTAATCCATGCACAAGGAAACCTCAGAAGTGGCCACGTTAACCATGATATACTCATATGAATTAACAAACTTTCTCTTGCTTGTTTAGTTTTACTACTCTGAATATAATAAAACAATCAATGTCTATTCTGTAAGTATTTTTGTGAGTAAAATTGTCTATTCAATAAATATAGCATAACCATAGTATATATTTCATGATCCTATTTCTACAGAGAACTTCTGTTGTTTCTGTATGATGAGAACACCCTGAAGATGATGTGCTTTGCTGAAATGCTTTGGTTTTTGCTCATGAATTTGGCTTTTACTTTCTCTCAATGTGTCGTACAGTCTTCTATATATTTTTCCACACTGCTTTCTCTAGGAAGGGCCCACATTTTAGTTTTTTTACATCAATCACAAGTAAGTACTTTGAAGTACAATACTATGCTGTGACATTAATATAGTTTAGAGAAATAAATACAGTTTCACAGTGTTTGTGACCATAAGATGTAAGTTAAAGGCTTTTTGTTGAATAATTAGAATGTTCACTTAACATGAAACTCCTTTTCCTCCCTCCCTCCATATTTAACACCATCCATTACACCAATCCATCCCTTACTGCCAGCCTCAGTAGATGTGCGTTTTTGTTTGATGCATAAATCTGTGTGCTTGGCCTCACCTCCCCCATCTCCCTGTGGACTTTGGTTCATCAATTACCCCTTTCATTCCTTGGCCTCATTCTATCCCTCTCTGCTAGCTTTTGGACTGCTGCTTATAATTGAGCTCAAAATTCCCAGCCTGATAACAAAACCAAAGACCTCTCTACAAAAACTAACTCAAGAAGAAGTAGAAAACATTTGTAGGTCAATAACTAATAGAAGAAATTGAAAAAACCATTAAAGAAAAAAATAATTGATGATCATTAATGATAGTAACTACATTTAATGGTAGTGAAACATTTAGCCATATTTAAGTGCCATGCTGAACACAATATAAATTATCTTATTTAATCCTCAATAACAATATGAGTTAGATATTAACACCATTTTACAGAAAAGGAAATTGAGGTTCAAAGAAGTAATGTTGCCCAGTGTTAAACAGCTTTATAATTTCACTTACTGTGAAAGAGCTGGAGTAGGACTCAAGTTTGTTGGATTCTCTTACCTGTATTTCTTCACTTGGTCCAGCCAATCTAATGAATAACTTAACATCTTTGTGTGTCTTTTGAACACAGAAAACAATAAATATGTTTCTAATTTTCTTAGGAAAACTAGCTTATTCTTCCAAAGCTATACTATACATAGATGCAAAAATTTAACAAATTAAATCCAGGATCATTTTAAATGATTAATGCTGTCTAACTTGAGTTTATTTCAGGCATATATGTATATAAATCACATACCTGTCCTATAACATAATAGGTCATTCCCATCAACATTCAAATATTTTCATTTGAAGCCATACACACAGACTCACACTTAGATGCACAAAGCTCCCTGTTGACATACAAATACTCATCCTCTTTTCCTTACCAGTGAGTCGCTGTTCTTGCTGTTTTTACTTGTCATTCTCACTATACTCTGTAGAACTCACTTAGATGAGGCTTTCACTCCAACAAAATTGCTCTTGAAGATTACACTTGATGGTATCAAATTCAATGATCAATTTTCATTCTTTTCTTTTTAATTGAAGTATGAAGTACAGTTGATTTACAATGTTGTGTTACTTTCAGGTGTACAGCAAAGTGATTCATACATATATATATTTGAATAATACATTAATATATATTACATATATTAATAATATAATATATATAATTATGTTACAATTACAATAATTATTTTATATTAATTATATTATAATTATATACAATAATTATCATTATAATATATTAAATAATATAATATATATTAATGATATATATATTTGAATATATATTTATATTCTTTTTCATGAATTTTCAGTCTTACTAATCGCACTTGGCATGCTTGACCATTCCCTTCTTCTTGAAATATTTCCTTCACTTGGTTTCCAGGCCACCACTCTCTTAAGTCCTCCTGTGATTCTGGCTGCTCCCTCTGTCTACTTGGCTGGTCCCTCTTCATCATCTTCCTGAGCTCTAAACATTGCAAGGGCCCTGGCTCAGGTATTAGAGTTCTTCTGTTCTCTGTCTACCTCATGATCTCATCCAGTCCTGGTTTTTTCATTTTTACTTTTTAAATTAATTTTTGTTTTATTGAAATAATATGTACATATTTAGAAAAGTCAAACAGTACTTGTGAGATAATGGAAAATATATATATTGGCCTCTGCCCCCATTTCCTGACACACAGCTCCTAAAACTGTTGTAATTTCCTAAGTGATAAGAACACTAGGAGCATCTCTTGTTTTACTATTTGTCTTTGATCCTGTCCTGACACAGGGCTCCTAAAACCCTAAGTGATAAGAGCCATAGGAGAATCTTTTGTTCTATTGAGGTGACTCTGAGTGAGCTCCTGGCTGGCTCCTGAATGGGGGCTGGTCACCAGGATTAGAAGCTTGGAATTTCCAGCCACACCTCTCATCTCCCAGAGGGGAGAACATAGCTAAAAACAGAGTGTATAATTGATTATGCCTACATGAGGAAGCCTCCATAAAATCCCGACAGTATGGGATTCGGAGAGCTTCCACGTTGGCAAACTCATGTGCACCTGAAGGGTGACATACCCCAATTCCATGAGGACAGAAGCCCCTGCGATCCGGACCCTCCCAGACCTCGCCCTATATATATCTCTTCATCTGGCTGTTCATCTGTATCTTTTATCATATCCTTTAATAAACTGGTAAAAGTGTTTCCCTGAGTTCTGTGAATTGCTCTATCAAATTAATCGAACCCAAGGAGTCTCTAATCTACAGCCAGTTGGTCCGAAGCACAGGTGACAACCTGGGCTTGCCCCTGGTGTCTGAAGTGCGGGGGGTAAGAACAGTCTTATGGGACTGAGCCCTTAATCTGTGGGATCTGACACTACCTCCAGGTAGATAGTGCTACACTTAAGTTGTAGGACATCCATCTGGTGCTGGAGACTAGCTTGCTGTTGTGGGGAAAAAAACCTCAAACATCTGGTGACCACAAGTGTCAGAAGTGAAGTATTCTCTGTGAAGGTAAAGGCAACACACAGGGAAGAAAGACACAGTAGGGAAGAACTGGGTTTTTCCCTACATAGGAAAGACAACAGCAACTGAGTTTTTCCTTTTCAGGACTACAAAGGCTTACGACAAACTACAGCATTTCCCTTTTTCCATCCCTCCCTACTTTCTTCATTCCTCTTCTCTGGAAGCAACTAATTTTTACTCCTTTAGCTGTCTCCTCTGGCATTTACATCTCTACCTATTTGTGAAAAACATGCACATGCTACTTTAGACGTTATCTACCAACTTCATATTATGGTAGATGCAAATTTATTCTATCACAGTGCCATTTCCTCTCCTACTATCCTTCATCTTCTTTTCTTTTCTTTACAAAAAATTTTATTTTATTTTATTATCTTTTTACTGAGGTAATATTGATTTATAACATTATGTTTCATGTGTACAACAATCTATCTCTGCTTCTGTATACCCTACAGCATGCTTGCCACCTAAAATTTAGTTTCCATCCTTCGCCAGACCATTGATCCCCTTTACCCATTTTGCCCACTCTCCAACCCCTCCCCCTCTGGTAACCACTATTTTGTTCTCTTTATCTGCATGTTTGTTTTTGTTTGGTTTGTTCATTTATTACAAAAAGTTAATTTTTATTATTAGCATGGAGTCAATATTCAATAAGTTTATATTAAAGTATTTGGAAAAAATGTTAAATCAATCATTGAAAAAGACCGTACTCTTAAAACTGAGCTATCAAAATTTTGATATATTAATTGAATACTTTTTTGAATATCATTTTACCTTTGAATTCTTGGAATAAACCCAACCTGGCCATGATGATTATCCATTTTATATATCACTGCATTCAATTTTAAAATATCTTAAAAGAATTTTAAAATTTATTTGCATCAGAGGTATTGACATGTAATTTTTCTTTCTTATAACGTCCTTGTCAGATTTTTTTTTTAATGTGTTATTTTGATAGCATATAGTGAATTGGTAAACATTCTCCCATTTTCTATTCTTTGAAAGAGTCTGTGTGACGGTGGTGCTATTTCTTCCTTAAATGTTTTCAAAAATTCACTGTCATCTGGGGCTGGAGTTTTGTATGTGTGAAGGGGGGGAGTTTTTAACTGCAAATTCAATTTCTTTAATACATATAATACTATTCAAATGTCCTATTTCTTGCGTGTTTTGGTAAGTTGTGTTTTTCAAGGAAGTTTTCTATTTTATCTAAAATTGAAATTTATCATAAGTTTAAAATAAACTGTTATCTTTTTAATAACTGTAGGATCCTTAGTGGAATTCATTTTCTGAATATCATTATAATAGTTGGTCAAATCAACATGCAGTGTTTATATTATTATATATATGCGAATGTAACTCTCACCAGACTGTTGTAGTGCTTTATGATTCGGTTTTTAACATCTCTTCCAGTTTATCTGCTCGTAAACTCATTCACTTAACAAATTTGGTTATAGTATTTTTCTCTTGTCAAATTCTATTTGGTTCTTTTATAAGTGTGGTATGTCACTATTTATAGTTTCCAGTTTCCTGTTGAAATTTTCCAACATGGCTTGTGCGTCCTTTAGCATAGGAAGTGCCCTTGTTTTACTATTTGTGTTTGATAATTCCAAGATTTGGAGGCATCCAGGGCTGTGTCTGATGTCAGTTATTTCTGCTGGTTCTTGTTCATTTTTTCTTGGCTCCTCACATGTCTAGTTATATTTGATTGTGTGTTGAACAATGTATTTCAAAAATTAGTTCTAGAAATAAGTTAAGACTCAGGATGATGTTATCTCTCTCTAGAGAGGATTTCTATTTGTTTCTGCCAGGCTCCTGGGACCGCTAGTAATCTAGGATCACTTTAATCTGATTTCAAAGTCTTAGATTTGGGGCCCACCTCATCATTCAAAGCTGGTGACAATCTGTGTGAAGGCTGGTTTACTGTCAATTTACTCTGACTTCTAGGGTGCAGTACTTTGAGATCCTAATCCAAAGCAGGAGACTATTTACCAGGGTACCCCACCCTCAGTGGGCTCTGAACTCTGATTTGTATCCTCTAGTTCTGGGAAGCTTTCAAAAGTATCACAACTCAGCCACCCCTTTAGACTGGCAAATTCCCAGGATGTAAGCGCCCTGTGTACTATGTTCACCTTCCAGATTCCATCCTCTCCTGCATCCTACTGTAACCGAGCAGGACCCTATGGGGCCTTCCCAGGACAGGACCCCACCCCCACCATGTCTTCCGCCTGCCTTTTTGTCTGTAAAAAAAACTTTAGTCAAAGAATAAATGTAATCAGAGAAGTGATAAAATGCAGAAAGAAAGGGAAACAGTCAAACAAGACAAAATAATAATAGTTTAGCCGTTAAACAAAGTCAAGCACTTCTAGTTCCTCCTCAGGGGCTATAGAGAATATTCTGAGCCATGTCCTTTGAGCTGTTTTGCAGACACTGAAATCCTGACCGGGTGGAAGAAGAGAACTGTATGCTGCCCACAAGCACAGAGACCTCAGACCTGTTGGAACCAGAAGGTTGATGATGTTGACCCCCGGTGACCTCACTACCAACCAATCAGAAGAACGTCCATGAGCTGATCATACACCCCACACCCCACACCCCACCCTGTCTTTAAAAACCTTCCTTTAAAAACCTTCCCCTAAAAGCCTTCGGGAGTTCAGGTCTTTTAAGCACTAGCTGCTCTGGACTCCTTGCTTGGTGCCCTGCAATAAAGGCTACGCTCTCCTTCACCACAACCCTGTGTCTCCTTCACCACAACCCTCCCAGTAAAGATTGGCTTTACTGCGCCAGGGCAAGTGGACCCACATTTAGTTGGGTAACACAACCTCAGAATGTTGTTAGCTCATTAGTGCCTTAAGAAGTTTAATTTAAATATTCTATGCAGATGTTTTATTTGTCTTCGGTGGTAGGGTTGATCTGAATAAACCGGTTCTGCTATTAACAGACACTTAAGTCTTTATTTGGTTTCCTTTCTCAGTTTTTTTCCTTGGATATGTTAATTGCCTTGAAATGTATTAGTTCCAATCTTTTGGGAAATGTTTCCTCTGTAAATCTCCTTTTCTTGTCTCTGTTGGTTGCTCTCTAGGTGTTCTGTACAACCATAATGCTAGGACTTTCTTCTGATGTCAGTCTTGGAATTCCCTTTGTTTTTCTTCTGGGCTAGATTCCCTGGGTCCTTGATCTGTATTTTTACATTTAGATTTATTCCCTGTTTGGTGAAGCAGATCCTCTAGAAGTTTCATCAGGTTAAAAGTAAGTTACAGGGCTTCCCTGGTGGCACGGTGGCTAAGAAACTGCCTGCCAATGCAGGGGACACGGGTTCAAATCCTGATCCGGGAAGATCCCACATGCCGTGGAGCAACTAAGCCCGTGTGCCACAATTACTGAGCCTGTACTCTAGAGCCCGCGAACCACAACTACTGAGCTTGCGTGCCACAACTACCGAAGCCCGTGTGCCTAGAGACCGTGCTCTGCAACAAAAGAAGCCACCACAATGAGAAGCCCGCGCACCGCAATGAAGAGTAATCCCTGCTTGCCGCACCTAGAGAAAAGCCCGTGCAAAGCAACAGACCCAACACAGCCAAAAACTATATATATAAAATAAAATAAATTTAGAAAAAAAAGGTAAGTTACAATGGCAGAACCATGGTGAGGACCACAGTCGATCTGCCTGTCACACTGCCCCAGTCAGGACTGTTGTGCAGTTGTTATCTGGACATTGTGACTTCACCATCATTTGTGACAACATGGATGGACCCTGAGGGCATTATGCTAAGTGAAATAAATTAGAAAGACAAATACTACATGGTACCACTTGTATGTGGAATCTAAATGCTTCTCTTCACAACATGTCCTTTAGTACAGGAGTTTGAAGGTTGATAGAAGAGGGTCAGCAAATTTTCCCAAAGCCTAAAGAGTCTTCTGGGAAGGAAGTTATTGAGATCCTGACCACTTTCTTTGGGAGGATCCGTGTTAATACATCACCTCTGATGCACTGAAGCATCCCTGACCTGAGATGGCAGCAAAAGACACCAAGGCTTACCCAGGAAAAATTCACCATGAAGGAGAGGGAAGCCTGGGCTGCTTACCTGTGCTTAACATTGCTGGTTGTGAGAACAGGTTTCTAGCTCAGCCCTTATAAATTTCCCTCTAGCACCACAGGTGTGCCCTAGGAAAAAGAGTCCTTCAGGTTTGTAACCTCAGACTATCAGAGCACTCAAGTTTTAATAGCTCCATCTTGTGAACAGTCCTGATATAGCAAATCTTCTGTGTTTCAATAGTGACACATTGTGGGGCAGGAGAGACTGGGGTCTGTGTGAACTGCAGCAGTTTTCCATCTTTTAGTCTTTCATTTTTTCATCTCTCCATTTTTCACTTTTTCCCAGCCTTATTGAAGTATAATGACAAATAAAATTGTAATATTTTTAAAGTGTACCTACACACTGTGAAAAGTTTCTCACCATCAAGTTAATGAACACAGTCATCCTTTTTTTTTGTGGGGGGGCAGTGAACACCTAAGTTCTACTCTCTTGGCCTATTACAATCATACAATACTGTATTATTAACTACAGTCACGGTGCTGCACCTTAGATCCTTAGGCATTATTCACCTTATAACTGAAAGTTTGTACCCTTTACCAACCTCTCCCTATTGTTCCCATCTCTCCTGGCAACCACCATTCTACTTTGTTTCTATGAGGTCAACTCTTGTTAAAATTTTTTTTTGATTCCACATGTAAGTGGTACCATGCAGTATTTGTTTTTGTCTGGCTTATTTCACTTAGCAAAATGCCCTCCAGATTCATTCATGTTGTAGCAAATAGTGGAATTACCTTCTTTCTTAGTGTATATATATACACACACATATATGTTATATATAAAATGGAATATTATTTGTATATATTATACATAATATTTTCTTTATCCATTCATCCATCAGCAGAAACTTAGCTTGTTTCCATACCTTGACTCTTGTGAATAATGTTGCAATGAACATGGGAGTACAGATATCTCTTTGAGATGATAATCTCATTTACTTTGAATATATATATCCAGAAGTAGGATTGCTGGACCAGATGGTAGTTCCATTTTTAATTTCTTGAGGAACCTCCATATTGTTTTCCTAAGCGGCTGCACCAGTTTACATTCCCATCAACAGTGTACAAAGGTTTTCTTGTCTCCACATTCTTGCCAGCATTTGTTATCTCTTGTCTTTTTTACAATGGCCATTCTAACAAGTGTGAGGTGATATCTCATTGTCGTTTTGATTTGCATTTTCCTGATGATTAGTGAGCATATTTTCAGACACTTGTTGGCCATTTGTATGTTTTCTTTGGAAAAAATGTCTATTGAGGTCCCTTGCCCATTTTAAAATTGGGTTGTTTTTATGTTTGAGTTTTTTATATACTTTGGATATAAATCCCTTATTGGATGAGTGGTTTGCAAATATTTTCTCCCACTCCATAGGTTGCTGCTTCGTTTGGTTGATGGTTTCCTTTCCTGTGAGGAAGTTTTTAGTATAATGCAGCTCTACTTGTTTACTTTTGCTTTTGTTGCCTTTGCTTTAGGTGTCAATTTAAAAAAAAAATCACTGTCAAGACCAAGGTTAAGGAGTTTACTCCCTATGTTTTATTCTAGGAGTTTTATGTCTTACACTCAAGATTTTAATCCAGTTTTGAGTTGATGTTTGTGTACAGTGTAAAACATGGATTCAGTTTTGTTCTTTTGCATGTGGATATACAGTTTTCCCAACACCACTTATTGAGAAGACTATTCTTTCCCTATTGTATATTCTCATCTCCTTTGTCACAGATTAATTGACATATATGCATGGGCTTATTTCTGGGCTCTATTCTGTTCCACTGATCTATGTGTATGTTTTTATGCCAATATCATAATATTTTGATTACTATAGCTTTGCAATATAGCTTGAAATCAGGAAGTGTGTTATACCTCCAGCTCTGTTCTTCTTTCTCAAGACTGCTTAGCTATTCAGGGTCTTTTGTGGTTCCATACAAATTTTAGGATTTTCTATTTCTATTTTCTATTTCTGTGAAAAATGCCATTGGAATTTTGATAGGAATTGCATTGAATCCATAGCTCACTTTGGGCAGCATGGACATTTTAACAATATTCATTCTTCTAACCCATGAACACTGAGTTATCTTTCCATTTATTTGTGTGTTCCTAAATTTCTTGTATCAATGTTTAATAGTTTTTAGTGTACAGAGCTTTCATCTCCTTCATTAAATTTATTTCCTAAGTATTCGTTTTTGATTCTATTGTAAAATGGGATTGTTTTCTTAGCCCATAGTTCATTGTTAGTGTATAGGAATGCAACTGATTTTTATATATTGATTTTGTATTTTGCAACTTTACTGAATTCATCCATCTTTCATTATTAAAGCCAGTTATAAGCAAGATTAAGACTTTGGACTCTCTTCCTGAGTCTACTATGGAAGGACACAAACATACAGTACACATAATACACTGTGTACACCTGTTCTTCATGTATATTATTAAAGCCTACAGCACCAGATATTCCCACCCATGAACTAACCAGGTCCAACCCTGCTTAGCTTTTGAGATCAGGTGCATTCAGGGTGGTATGGTCATAGACACACCAGTTTAATTTCAATGTTAAAAACAGATATGTATACCAAAAGACAAATGACAAAATGGTAATGCAAAATATATGACAAAAGAATGATTTTATTAATAAAGAATACTTTTTTTTTTTTTTGCGGTACGTGGGCCTCTCTCACTGTTGTGGCCTCTCCCGTTGCGGAGCACAGGCTCCGGACGCGCAGGCTCAGCGGCCATGGCTCACGGGCCCAGCCGCTCCGCGGCACGTGGGATCTTCCCAGACCGGGGTACGAACCCGTGTCCCCTGCATCGGCAGGCGGACTCTCAACCACTGCGCCACCAGGGAAGCCCCCAAGAATACTTTTAAGTCAATAAAGATGAGTAATCCAATAGAAAAATGGATGAAGGATAAAAATAAGTATCTAACAGAAGAAAAAAAAAACACTTAAAGAGTTTTAATTTTACTTATTAAATACTAAGACTAAAAGCATAATGAGATACTACTTTTCATCTAACAAGTTAATAAATATTTAAAAGTAGGATAAAGTGTAGTGTTAGTGATGGTGTGAAGAAACTCTCACAAACTGTTAGTGGAAATAAACATTAATGTAAAATTTTGGAAGGTAATTGACTAACATATATCCACATTTAAAATGCACATACCCTGTAATCTAGTAATTCCATTGTTAAGAATTCAGGAATATTTTCCAATTATTTTTTGTTTACATATCGCTTTGGATGCATTTATTTGTAAGTAACAGAAAATCCAATTTAAACAACAATGGAGGTTTACTAGGCCCTGGACATAGATCCCAGACACAAGGTGGGCTTAGCTCTGGTTTGATTCAGCATCTCAGTGATATCTTTGTTGACCCAGTTTCTTTCTAGCTCTCCTCTCTGACTTCTGGCATGTCAATTTCATCTGAAGCCTAATTCTCCACCAAGGTCATAAGATGGTTGTCAACAGCTTCCAAGGTATAGTGGACATATGCATGCCTAATGGCTGCAAGGCACCTTTGAAACCTTTCCTGGGGTTGTGGGGAAGTTCTCCATCTTATGAGTCCTTACTTCACCAATGTGGAATTCAGAAATTGTTTTCCAGACTCTCCTGTAGCTCTGCCAGTATGTTCAAATGGTTCTTGGTGTCAAAAAGTTGCAAAAACCATGCAGAGACTCCCTGGCAGAGGTGACAGTACTACCTTCAGAAGCAGCAGTGGTGGCGGTTCAGGCCCCCCAAGGGCCCCTCATTATCTGCTAGCGGGGTAGTCGTGCTCAGTGGGGAAGCAGTGGTGTTTTCCCCGGAGCAACAGGATATATTCTGCCGTGTGTCCTATAGTTCTCTGGCTTTCCCAGAGATTCTGCGAAGTTTCTGATATCCTTTAATAAATTCTCTTGCTGCTTAAACTATCCACAGTTCATTTCTATTGCGCACAATAAAGAACTCTGACGTACAGAAACATGTTTCCTCATCCACATCTAGGGAAAGAAAGGTCACTTTCAGAAATTCTCTCAAAACAGCAAAGAGGGCTTCCCTGGTGGCGCAGTGGTTGACAGTCCGCCTGCGATGCAGGGGACACGGGTTCATGCCCCGGTCTGGGAAGATCCCACATGCCGCGGAGCGGCTGGGCCCGTGAGCCATGGCCGCTGAGCCTGCGCGTCCGGAGCCTGTGCCCCGCGGCAGGAGAGGCCACAGCAGTGAGAGGCCCTTGTATCGAAAAAAAAAAAAAAAAAAAAAACAGCAAAGAAATTCCCTTCTCTGAGACCTCTGGCAAACCTCTTTCATACCTCAATAGCTAGAATTGGGTCATTTTTTTTTTTTTAATTACTGAGGCTTGAGGATGGGATTATACTAATGATCTAAGGCCTGAGCCACATCCTTATCTGTTAAGGTTTAAGACAAAGGACAAAGAAAAAAAAAGGACAAAGAGAACGGTGAGGATACCCAGATGAGGATTAGGATACTTAGAGAAGGGTGAATAGGTGAAGGTATACAGGAGGTAGGAAGACCTCAAAGTCTACTGGACAGAGTACAGTGGTCCCTTGGTATCCATGGAAGATTGGTTGCAGGACTCCCATGGATATCAAAATCCACAGATGCTCAAGTCCCTTATATACAATGGTGTAGTACTTACATATATCCTATGCACATCCTATCATATACTTTAAATCATCTCTAGATTATTTATAATACTTAATACAATGTAAATGCTACGTAAATGGTTACCATCATGGTAAATTCAAGTTTTGCTTTTGGGAATTTTCTGGAAGTTCTTTTCCAAATATTTTCAGTCTACTACTAGTTGAATCCATAGACGGGGAACGCGCAGATACAGAGGGCTGACTGCATGACTGCATGATTCTCAAGAGTGACTCTCACCCTCAGTACAACTGACATTTTGGGCAGGATGCATTTTTGTTGTGTAGGACTGTCTTGTGTATTGTAGGTAACATCCCTGGCCTTTACCCACTATACACCAGTAGCAACCCCCCAAGCCCCAAGTTGTGACAACCAAAAATGTCTCCAGACATTGCTAAATGTCTCCTGGGGGGCAAAATTACCTGAAGTTGGAACCACAGGGCTAGATGAATACCCTGGGGGGGAGTGTGGTGGGTAAGGGCAGTGGAGTCCTCTCATACTCCCAAATTAGGGTGGGGAACTTCGACTATTCAGATCCTACAAAGTACAAGGTAGGTGAACAAACTCACTGCTACTGGGAGTTGTAGATGAGATTCTTTTTGTTTCTACGAAAGGTGTTGCAGGTGGCTGTTGAATCACCATCTCCAAAAAAACAAATATTATTTTTCATAGAGAATACAGCCTAACTGCAAAGTGGAAAATATATACTTTCTCAACTGCCCTATAATTTGCATGGCCACATCTCTCATAATGAGGTATTACACATTATTCAGAGAGGACATTATTCATCTATCTTGCCTCCAGATATATCCTCTTTGCATCACCCCTGAGTGATATTCCTTTTAATTCTCTTAGCTACTCAAACATTTGGCCAAAAGGTTTGAAATTATTAGTTCAAAATTTAATCTTGTAGTTTCTCTTTTGTGATGGTGGTTGCTGTGTTGATACATAGATTTTTTTGGGTTACCCAACACATAGATATTAAAAACCTGTAACTGTAGCTTTAGTTACACTTTTTTTCTGGACAATTTTATCCTTTAGCATTATGAAGTGTTCTTATTCATATTTATATCCTCTTGGCTTGAATTGTCTGATATCAAGATGATAACCTCTGCATTCTTATTGTTTCTATGTGCCTGGCATATCTCTATTTCTATTTATCCTTTCTGAATCACTTTGTTTAGGTGTACTGCTTATATGTGCCATGTTGGGGTATCAGTTAGCTTTTGCTGCATAACAAACTGTGACAAAACTTAGTGGCTTAAAACAAGAGCCATTTATTTAGCTCATGATTCTGTGGGTTGGTTGGGCATTTGTGGTCTAGGCTGGCTCAGCAAAACTCTGATGGGCTTGCTCATGTAACTAACATCAGCTGGGGGTTGGCTGGTGGCTGAATGATCTACAATAGCCTAATTCTCTTGTCTGCCAGTTAGTAGACTATTGGCTGAGGATAGGGGGATGACTGGGCCATCTTTCATAATCCAGCAGGCTGGTCTCTACAGAGAGATCACAGGGTTTCAAGTGCAGCAAGAAGGAACAAGCTCTGATGGCTGAAGTGTCGGCTTGCATCACGATTGCTAATGCCCCATTGGCCAAAGCAATTTACATCAACAACCCAGACTTAAGGGTGGTCAAACAAACTCCAGTTCTTGATGAGAGGATCTACAACATTACAATGCAAGTCATAGACGAAGGGAGAAGAACTTGTAGCCAATTTTACAATCTATCACATTTGGGTTTTCCTTTTTGATTCAATCTAAAAGTCTTTTTTCTTTCAATGTTGATTTAAACCCAATTACATTTATTACATGACTGTTAGGTTTGATCTCAATTTTTTATATCATCCTGTGCTGTATTTATTGTGTTGCTATTTTTATTATGTTTTTGCCTGTGTGGCCTGTTTGCTCTTTTAAATTTTCTTTTGGTTTTAGGAAAGTTTATATTTTTGTTTCAATGGTTATCTTTATAATAATGCCTTTTAGAAAATTATTTAGTCCCCTTTTTCTTTACTTATACTATTTGATTTGTCAGCTTTAAATGATATTTGTTGATATAATTTAGATAATATCTTTTGACTCCCATCTATTATCTATTCACCAATCAAGTTACTTATTTTACTTTTCCTGTCTGATGTTTGCAATGTACTGTGAAATGGATCCAAAAACGTAAGGCAGATTAATGGATGGATGGATAGAGGGATGATTAGATAGAGAGAGGTGTGATAAAGATAGATATGTGTGATAGTAAAATGTTAATGTTAGAAGCTAAGTGGGTGGGTATGTAGGTGTCTTCACTGTAAAATTCTATGCTGTGTTTGAAATTTACAAAATTAAAACGTTGGGAGAAAAAGAACATAGGAGCCAGCCTAAAGGTGCTTCCATTGGCCAACTCCTGGACAAGGTAGAGCATCAAAATAAATAATGATAGCAGTGGATTATAATCTACTGAATAAAAATCCATGAGTCTTTAAAAAGAAATGAAATTGAGCTATTTGTAATGAGATGGATAGACCTAGAGTCTGTCATACAGAGTGAAGTAAGTCAGAAAGAAAAAGACAAATACCGTATGCTAACACATATATATGGAATTTAAGGGAAAAAAATGTCATGAAGAACCTAGGGGTAAGATAGGAATAAAGACGCAGACCTACTGGAGAACGGACTTGAGGATATGGGGAGGGGGAAGGGTGAGTTTTGACAGGGCGAGAGAGAGTCATGGACATATACACACTAACAAACGTAGTAAGGTAGATAGCTGGGGGGAAGCAGCCGCAAGGCACAGGGATATTAGCTCGGTGCTTTGTGACAGCCTGGAAGGGTGGGATGGGGAGAGTGGGAGGGAGGGAGACGCAAGAGGGAAGACATATGGGAACATACGTATATGTATAGCTGATTCACTTTGTTGTAAAGCAGAAACTAACACACCATTGTAAAGCAATTATACCCCAATAAAGATGTATAAAAAAAAAAAAAATCCATGAGTCTGTACTGATATAAATAAATATGTAACTGAATAAATTAATAAATTGGAGAGAAAGGAAAAGTTTTCCTTATAGAATAATGCCTACTAATAAACATAGGAGAAATGATGGATTTGAAAATCACCATTTTGCCACTATCATAGCAATAATAGTGTCAGGTGAGAATCATCAAAGGATGCTAAAACTAGTAAAAAAAATTTAATGAGGAACAACACATTAATATAGTCTCAAAGTATATTTCCACAAATTATTTATTAATTACAAAGAGAAAATAGTAATTTTTCAAACAACAAGGATTTACTATATAGTACAGGGACCTATATTCAATGTCTTGTAATAACCGTATTCAATGTATAATGGAATAAGAATTGAAAAATGTATAATGGAAAAGAATTGAAAAAAAGAATATCTATCTATCTATCCGAATTACTTTGTTGTACACCTGAAACTAACAAAATATTGTAAAGCAACTATACTTCAATAAAGTATACTTCAATAAAAAATTTTTAAAAATAGGAATTTTTCTAGAAAGAAACCTGGTAGACACAACCTTAAACAATTAGTGTTTATTGTGACTGTAAACACCAAGAGATGCACAATGATTTTATTTCCTTTGCTTTCCTTAGTGTCACAGTCTTTTCTTCTTCTTTGTAATAACTCTTAGTTTTTTCTGAAAGCTCCATCACATCAGGTATTCTATCTAATCCCCCTAATCTTTCTTTTTTTATTTTTTTGGCCACGCCACGTGGCATGCAGTATTTCAGTTCCCCGACCAGGAATCGAACCTGTGCCCCCTGCAGTGGCAGCATGGAGTCTTAACCACTGGACCGCCAGGGAAGTCCCTCTCTAATCTTTCTTTTTTTCTCTATGGGACCTTCCTTCTGCAGACCTTCATCTTCCTGTTCTATCTGGTCTGGCTACTCTGCTGCACAGCTACCATTGTAGGGCTTGCCTCCTGTCCTAAACCCCATCCTATAAACCATCTCCTGAACTATCTTCTATGAGTGTGGAACCAAGAACTTTGTAAATATATACAATAGATTGACATATTGGTTACAGAATTCTCCTGATTTAAATTTTGCTTGGCACACAGTGGAACCTGAACAGATACTTGCTGAATAACTTAGTTTGGCCATCCACACGTTATTGATACTTTCCTTTGTACCATGAAGCTTACGGGGAGGGTTTGGTTTTTTGGTTTTTTTTTTGTGGTACACGGGCCTCTCACTGTTGTGGCCTCTCCCGTTGCGGAGCACAGGCTCCGGATGCACAGGCTCAGCGGTGATGGCTCACGGGCCTAACTGCTCCGTGGCACGTGGGATCTTCCTGGACCGGGGCACGAACCCGTGTCCCCTGCATCGGCAGGCAGACTCTCAACCACTGTGCCACCAGGGAAGCCCTTGGTTTTTACTATATGATCATAAATATTAAATAAGTAAAGATAAATGAAATCACACATGTCTGTGTACATGCATAATTTTCTTACAAGGAAACTCAAGTATGTTTAATATGAAGAAATACCAATAACCATTTACTTACTGCTCCCTGAATCTGAAACAGAGAGCTAGTGTATGCCGGAGGGAACAGACTAAAGAAACCGCATATAACTCTAAAAGCAAATTAACAAAAGCAAGGGAGAGACGGTGAGGGAGCTCCTCTTCAACTTTGGATACTACTTAAACACATAACTGGATTTTGGTGAAAACAGGAGAAACCTGCCCTCAAACATCGAGATACACACGAGATAATACGCACAGCTGTCCAGAATTATTTCTACTCTGTAAAGCAATTCTTTCAAAATAATGCTGATATTTATTCTCAGAAGTTATCTTACCCAAGTAAAACAACTCCTGTCTAAGAGACACTGGTGGCAAAGGGCAGGTTATTTAAATAGCTGTGAATGGTATTAGAGAACTGGCAGCTGGTGGAAATATGATCATTAGTATATGGGATGAGAATGGGCTTGCACAGGGAATAATTCTACATAAAAAGTTTAATAGTTTCCCTATTTCTCTTAAAAAAATTCGAGGCCATGTGGACCTCGAAATTTACACACCCATAAGTGGAAAGTGGGTAGTTTTCTCTTCTTGCATTTTAAATTTTTTAGAAATATGCAAATAGATTAAGGAGACAAATAGTTCTCAAGCATGTTATATGTTGCAAAAAACTGAGTGCCCTGCCCCACACCATTCCCCTTTCCATTCCATACACATGATGTGTCTCCCAGGTGACATGTGGCAGTGGGATCTTAGTTCCCCAACCAGAGATTGAACCCTTCGCCCCCTGCAGTGGAAGCACTGGACCGCCAAGGAAGTCCTCTCCATCCTAATGTTATTGGTTTCAGCAAGTCTATTTGAACTCTTCTACTCCATGCCTCCTTTCCTGTAGGTCCTCCCCCATGACCCCCCAACACCCTTAAGTTTACCCCGAGAGAGTGGAGTAGGGGAGTGAAGACACCTCATTTACCTTTTGCCCTTCGCTTTCTCTCTCTTAGACCCTTCTTCTCAGCACCCAAAAGGGCTTTCTCTTTCTTACATTGCAGCGACTTCCCTTACACCAAATCCTTGTACTATTTACCCTCTCATTTACTGTAAAAACTCTTTGTTACAGTCCTCTGGGCTTGGCTTTGATAAACTTCTTTTCTCCTCAACAAGGCTTCACTCCTCCCCAAAATCACAAGTGCTTACTTTCAGGCTACTGTCTCAACATGGACTTGAAAAGCTCTATTTTGAAACTCAAAGCTGTTTTCAGCAGGGTTCTGTCCATCCAGAGAGGTTTATTTCCATTGGTTCAATCAGTGGGGGTAATGATGGGCTCACCGGAACCAGGGATTATCAGGGAGGAAAAAACCTATAGATTTAATATTCCCTGAAACGTTACACTGCGGATACACTCTAAGAACACATTTTATGAAGTTTCATTACACAGATGGAAAATCAATGTTACCATAAGCGAGTTTGGAAACAGTGAAACGTATCTTTGGAAAGCATCACTAGGGCTCCCTAACATCCAGTTCTCCCTTCCCTCCTGGGCATACAGAAGACCACCCTTCCTGATCCCATTCCAGTCTGACGGAGCTATGTGAGAAGTTCTAGACAGTGAAAGGTAATGAAAGTGAGAGGGCAGAGGCAGTGAACAGTTGCTATGTGATGCTACAGATTCCCTCTTCCCATTTGAAATTGGAGTCTCAAGACAGTTAAGCTACAAGATCAAACTCGTCTGAATGACTGAGACACTGCTTGGAGGACAGCGACCCTGGACAGTTGCTTGTCCCACAGAAGACTTTGCATGAGCAAGGAACAAATGTTTATTATGTTAAGATGCTGAGATTTTGAAATTGTTTATTATCAGAACATGAGCTAGCCTACCCTTATATACCCTCCTTCTTTGGCCACTGGCCTAATGCCTATTTAATGAGGGTATTGAGGGGAAAGCTGTGTTATTTTGATAGCAGAAACCTTTTTATTTTTTTGCAAGCAGTGAAACTCATTGACTCATTCAAAAATATTTACTGAGTTGCCTACTAAGTGCCAAGTGCTAGAGACTTAACAGTTACAAAACAAACACAGTTTTTGTCCTTAAGGAGTTTACATTCTAGTGAGAAAGTCAGAAAAAAATTAATCAGGTAACAAAAAACCTGCTAGTTAGGATAAGTGTTATGAAGCAAATAAACAATGGCTGAGTTAGACACTAACAAGGGGGGAATCTACTTTAGACGGTGTTATGGGGAGGAGACATTTCTTCCAAGATATGAAGAAAGGGGTAAATTATTTCAGGTCATATGAGGAAAGAAAGATCTTAGTGAGAGTTTGAGAAACTGAAGTAAGACCAACATGACTGGGCAGTAATACATGAGGAACAAGTGGCAAAACATAAAGTTTGAGAGACATGCAGAGACAGATCATGTTTTATCAGATAAGATCACCTTAATCTTTCCTCGATCAATGCCAAACTTAAACACATCTATATTCATTTCCTTTTTCCCTCCATCTGCCTCAACAAATGACACATCCCTCATCTTTCTGACAGTTAATCCCTTCTCTTGTACCCTCCCTACTCTGGTTACCCTTTCCTCTCCTCTTTTCATGCACTTGGCTCCTTTGGTTATCCTCAGCTCTTCTGAATCTTCATTCTCTCCCCAGTGGATCAGTCCTGTCAGCCAACCTACAAAATACTATCTTCTGTCTTAAAAAAACACATAATCTGATATTCTATTTCCTGACAGCTTCTGATCTATTTCTATTTCTTTGTGTTCCTTTCTAGGCCCAGAGGCTTAAAATTAATGTGTATGCCAACTGTTGATTCCCAAACAAGATCTCTTCTTGGAGCTCTAATCTCATATACCCAATTGTCAATTTAATGACTCCACTTGAATGCTTGGTATAAACACTTTCCATCCTCTGGGCCCATCAGTGGATTATCCATCAGTTTTTTATATTTTTTTAATATGTCAGTAAATGATTCCACTGACAGCTCAGATGTTCAGGCCCCAAATCTGGGAGTCTGGCTTACTACTGCTAATGCTAGCTTTCATGATCCCTTGCCTGGATTTCTGAAATGGTTTCATGATTTGGCTCCACGCTTCTACCTTGCCTTCCTCTAATACATTCTCTACATAGCACCCAGAGTGGCTACTTTATTTATTTTAACCTGGAACATTTTAACTAAAATAAACTTTTAAAAATTAAAAAAAACTGTGGCCAAATAAACTTTTGTAACAAAAGTAGTATATATTCTGTAAAAAATTACACAAAAAAGATAGGCAACAAATAAAGAAAATAAGACATTTCCACTTCTAAAGATTACAACTGCTAATTCCTTAGGGTATAATCCTTCTAGATCTTTTTTCATAGTAAATAAATACACATATGTGCATTTTATAATCAAAATGAGATATTGTAACATACATACTGTTTTGTGACTTGCTCTTTTCAGTTAATGATCTCCACCTTTCCATGGCAATACATTTTCATCTCATATTCAGTCCATCTATGTTCAAAGTTCTTCAATTGTCCTGAAAACGCATTTCATAGCTGGTCTGTTCAAATCAGGATTCAATCCAGATTCTATGTCCCTCAAATTTCTTTTACAGAGCAGTGGCTTTTTTATAACTATAATTTTTTAAAGAGATGGGGTCAGTTATTCTGCCTAATGTTCCACCTTCTGGATTTGTTTGGTTACTTTTCATGGTATCATTTAGTTTGCTCTTCTATCCCCTGTACTTCTTTATAAATTGTGTGTTAGATGCAAAGAATTGACAGATTCAAGTTAAACATTTTTGCCTGGAATAGATCATAGATGACGATATTGTATACTTCATATGACATCCCATCAGATTGATGCACAGAATGGCCTTTTAAAAATGTATTGATAAATTGTATCATGTCACCGTTTCTTAAATGGCATTTATAGCCTCCTTTCCATTTATTCTACAATACAAATTCTTTAACTTGGCTTACAAGGTTCTGAACGATTTGATGCCTGTTTACTCTTCCAACTTTATTTCATCCCATTCTCTACTTGTTTATTAAGTTTTTGCCACACTGTTTGCTTCCACTCCCTGAACATGGGAAGTGCTTGCCTCCTAGGGCCATTGCCCCTTGGTCTGGGAGGCTCTCCCCAGCCACTACTCTCCCGGCCACTCTTCCCTTCTCCTAATGTCAAGCATCTTCTCAAATTGCAGGTCTTTTAAAGTTCACCTCCTCAGAAAAGACTTCTCTAATTATTTAATAATTATTATTGTTTAAACTAGGTTCTTTCGAGGGACCCTCATACCCTTACATGCCAAGCACCCTGCTTTTTGTACCAAGATACTTTTTTGGTCCACCTTAATATCTGTGTCCTTACCTGACAATAGCCAGGACCTTGCCTACTCGGCTCACTGTGCACACGGTATTCATACACAGCAGCCCGCTGAATGAATTACCATAGGTCACAATAACCCTGAGGCTGCCAGGTCTTGGACGGGTGGCTGCAAACTCGCGCACGTGGCGGTAACTGGAGCACTTCCCCGGGAAATTGTTAGAGCGGAGGAAGAATTATCTTTACGTGAAAGCACTCTGCCCACCTGCCGAGGAAGTACGGAGGAATGAGAAAATTCCGCCTGTGGAGAAAGCCGGCGCCGTAAGGCTGGGCGCAGGAAGAGTGGGGCCCCAGGTGAGCAGCGCCGGCGCCCGGTCTCCCTCACGTGACCGGAGGCGGCGCGCCGACTGCGCCTGCGCGATAGCTCCCGGAAGTGGCCAGACCCGAAGCGCAGGCCGAGCGGAGCTCTGTCAGCCCGTCAGTCCGCCCGTCCGGTACCCCGCGCGCCTCGGCCTTCGTCGCCGTCCCGCGGTCTTTGGCCCGAAGGGCGGCCGAGGCGCTCGCCATGGCGACGTTCGTCTCAGTGCAGCTGAAGAAGACCTCGGAGGTGGACCTGGCCAAGCCGCTGGTGAAGTTCATCCAGCAGACGTACCCGAGCGGCGGGGAGGAGCAGGCCCAGTACTGCCGCGCGGCGGAGGAGCTCAGCAAGCTGCGCCGCGCCGCGCTCGGCCGCCCGCTGGACAAGCACGAGGGCGCGCTCGAGACGCTGCTGAGGTGGGCCTGGGGCCGGGCGGGGGGAGGCCGTCGGCGGCCTGCTGCTCCCCTTGCTTCCTTCTCTCTTCCTGCGTCCCTCCTTCACACCCACTGCCCGGGCCGGCCGTCCTGCCCCTGGTGGCCGGGCGCGTAGGTGTGGTCTGCATTCCTTCCTGCTGAGCAGGAGCGGCCTCGAAGGCCCCGGGGACCCGACCCGCTTCCCCTAGCTGCCCGCCCTAGCCCTTGGTCCACCGAGGCTCGGGCCGTCGGCCACCTGGGAGGAACGGTCAGCCACGTACTGATCTCTCTTGCCACATTTACCCAGAACTGGTTTTCTTCACTTTTTGGTGGGGGGAGGGGGTCTCTGAGACTCCTCTCGTCCCCAGTTTTTGCATCACTGCGAAACTTTCTTGGCCAGGTTTGGATTTCGTAATCGTAGTTGCTTCAGGGAAGTGGCAGAATTGGAACACTGGAACCCATGTTTATTACGTACTACCCTGTCCACCGGAATGAGCCATCTTCCTAGGTTCATCGTAACTGAACGACAAATGGAGAATTCCATAGGTTAGGAGCTGCCATTATTTGAAGTTAAACTTGAGTGACATTAACGTTCAAGATAGATTGCTTTTAATCAGTTTGTTCACAAACAGGTATGCAGATATTGGAGTAAATTTGTTATCTTAGCAAATGTTTATTGAGTTCAGGCTGTATTTAAGGAGAGTTCCTTTTGTAGTTCTTTCTAGTTAGGATGGCAGAACATTTTTATAGCACTTTATAGTTAAAAAAATTTATTTCACCCATCTTGTTAATGATCTCATTTCCTATGTGTAACATATTCTCCTTGTTTCACAGGAAAAACACAGCTGTATTAGTATGCAGGTAGGAGCAGCTCAGGTCAAACTAGCTTAGTAACTGCAAAGTCAAGGAATATTGCTTCCTTATCTTTAGGCATTCCAGGAGACCATCCTGCCTCTATGATGATTACCTCTTAGGAGAGCTTTGTTTCTCTATTGGGAGAGATGGCCACTGGCTCTCCTGTAATTACAGTGGTCTTAGCACTCAGGATCTTGGCTCTCCTGTAATTACAGTGGTCTTAACACTCAGGATCTTAGGTAAGAGTGCTTTTCTCCTACACCCTGGCGAAAGTCCATGGAGGCCTCTGATTGGGTTGGCTTGTGCCCATGTATGGTGGTGGGAAATGGCCTAATTTAATTGCCCTTGTCTGAGTCACTCTGCTGGTTTAATTTCTCCATGCAGCATGGATTAAAGTAATATTAGTATGGACTGGGAAAGAGCTGGTTCTCCAGAAGGAGGCTACTGAATAGATTGCTTAGAGAGATGATGACCCCTTGGTGTCAGTTTTAAAGATAAGACTGTTGGGTTGCAAAGACCACTAACTTGATACTTAGTATAAGCTTTTTAAAAAGTTAGGGCTTCCCTGGTGGTTCAGTGGTTAAGAATCTGCCTGCCAATGCAGGGGACACGGGTTCGAGCCCTGGTCCGGGAAGATCCCACATGCCGTGGAGCAGCTAAGTGCCACAACTACAGAGCCTGTGCTCTGGAGCCCATGAGCCACAACTACTGAGCCTGTGTGCCACAACTACTGAAGCCCATGCACCTAGAGCCCATGCTCCGCAGCAAGAGAAACCACTGCAATAAGAAGCCCGTGCACCACAGCAAAGAGTAGCGCCCACTCGAAGAGTAGCCCCCGCTTGCCGCAACTAGAGAAAGCCCGCGCGCAGCAACAAAGACCCAACACAGCCAAAAATAAATAAAATTTAAAAATATTTAAAAAAGAAACAAATATAAAAAAAATTAACCTATGAATACTTAGCCATTCTTTAGAATTAACATACTTTAAAAAAATCTCCAGTACATTTCTTATGTAGACATGAGTGGCATTCAGTGACGATTTTTCATTAGTAGTATTAAAAAAGCTTGGGTTGTGTATAATGTACATATGAATACATTAGGTTTGGTCTCAGCCCTTAAGGAGTGTGTAGTCTTCAGAGACTAAAAGATGAGAGAATAGTGAGTAGTGGTTCTGTGAAGTTTAAAACTTTGTTCATTTGTTCATTCCTTTAGTCTTTTCCAAGGTGTAAATGTGGGAACTGTTCCTAGGTTCTAGGGCTGTTGAGGAGATAGTCTCTTTGAAACTATTTCTTTAGTTGTCTGTATTATCCTCATATTAACACATTCGTTCAACAGCTACGCTTTTTTCACTTCTTGCTGTTCTAGGAGAGTTAGGGTAAACTAATAGATATTAGTACAGTCTATTAAATGGAGGTGTGTACAAAAGTACCTTTGGTATACATGCTGTAAAAATGAAACAATTGTGGGGTGTTCATCCAATCAAGCAGATTGTCTTACTTTTAATAATTATATTTGGATAATTGTGTAAACTGAACATTAATTTACATATTTTAAACTTAATGAACTTTTAAATAAAATTTTAAAAAAAGAGGGCTTAATCTAATTCCTAAAGAAGAGAAGCTAGCTTGGTAATGATACACAGCTCTACATATAGGTTCAGTGACTTGCCTTTTTTATTGTTACTAACTTCTAGATGACCTATTAAAATTTCCTAAAATATACATTTATGAGTTATAATATTAAGAGTGAATGTCATCCTTTGTAAAGTGACTTTAACTACAAATTGATTAGGAGAGCCTTGGTAAATAGTGAATTTTACACTAGGTGATCAGATGGGAACCCTGCTGGGTTTTTTGGGGGGGGAGGGGGAAGTTCCAGATACCACCTTCCATGTCTTTTGTTGTGATTAGTTTCTTTAGAGAGAAAGCTTCCAGTCTCGTTCCATGAAAAAGCCTGGTTGTCAGCTTTCTGAAATTTGGTCAGGGGGAATGGAGGTTGAGGATCTCAGCAGTCATGTATGCAGTTTTTTATATTATCTGTTTTAGTTTTATATTATTTATGTTGCTGTGTTAGGGGTGAAGTCATCTGCGTGTGGTAGATCTCAAATTGTCAGTGAGTTAAATTATGATTTTAGGACTTCCCTCGTGGCTCAGTGGTTAAGAATCTGCCTGCCAGTGCAGGGGACATGGGTTCGATCCCCGGTCTGGGAAGATCCCACATGCTGTGGAGCAACTAAGCCCGTGCACCACAACTACTGAGCCCGCACGCTGCAACTAGTGAAGCCCGTGTGCTCTAGGGCCCATGTGCCTCAATTACTGAGCCCATATGCTGCAACTACTGAAGCCTGCATGCATAGAGCCCAGTGCTCCGCAGCAAGAGAAGCCACTGCAATGAGAAGCCCGTGCACCACAACGAAGAGTAGCCCCCACTCGTTGCAACTAGAGAAAGCCTGCATGCAGCAATGAAGACCCAATGCAGCCAAAAAATAAATTGAAAAAAAATTATGATTTTACTCTGTGTGAAAAGTTGGTGGATGGGTAGTTCTGGTAGCCTAGGGATGGTGTAGTGGTTCTGTGAAGTTCATCAGGCTCAGGCTCTGGCTCCTCCAGTGAGCTGCTCTGTAAAACCTAGAGTCTTTGCTCTCAAGGTCCGGATAGCAGTCATACCCAAGTTTTAGGAGGATGGAGGGAGGGAGAAAGAAGGCAGAGGGCTCAGCCTCCACGATGTTTCCTGGAAACTGCCCCGGAATACCCTGCTCATGTGTTATTGGCCATTATGTGTGTCCACATCTAATAGAAGGGTAGGATAGGTAAAGGAATTTTTAAGAAAATTTTTATCAGAGTATAGTCACTTTACAGCGTTGTGTTAGTTTCTACTGTACAGCAAAGCGAATCAGCTATATGTATACTTATATCCTCCCTTTTTTGGATTTCCTTCCCATTCAGGTCACTGCAGAGCATTGAGTAAGGTTCCCTGTGCTATACAGTAGGTTCTCATTAGTTATCTATTTTATACATAGTATCAATAGTATATATATGTCAGTACCCATCTCCCAATTCATCCCCCTCCCCGTATCCATATGTTTGTTCTCTATGTCTGTGTCTCTATTTCTGCTTTGCAAATAAGATCATCTATACCATTTTTTTAGATTGCACATATACGCATTAATATACAATATTTGTTTTTCTCTTTCCGACTTAACTTCACTCTGTATGACTATCTCTAGGTCCACCCACGTCTCTACAAATGACCCAGTTTTGTTCCTTTTTATGGCTGAGTAGTATTCCATTGTGTGTGTGTGTGTGTGTGTGTGTGTGTATATATATATATATATATATATATATATATATATATATATATAACCACATCTTCTTTATCCATTCTTCTGTTGATGGATATTTAGGTTGCTTCCATGTCCTGGCTATTGTAAATAGTGCTGCAATGAACATTGGGGTGCATGTGTCTTTTTTTTTAAATAAATTTAGTTATTTTATTTTTTGCTGCGTTGGGCCTTTGTTGCTGTCCCTGGGCTTTCTCTAGTTGAGGCAAGCAGGGCTACTCTTCGTTGCGGTGCGTGGGCTTCTCATTGCGGTGGCTTCTCTTGTTGCAGAGCACGGGCTCTAGGCACACAGGCCCAGTAGTTGTGACGTGCAGGCTTCAGTAGTTGTGGCTTGTGGGCTCTAGATCATAGGCTCAGTAGTTGTGGTGCAAGGACTTAGTTGCTTCGCGGCATGTGGTATCTTCCCAGAGCAGGGCTCGAACCTGTGGTACCCTGCATTGGCAGGTGTATTCTTAACCACTGTGCCACCAGGGAAGTCCCCGGTATATAGTATTCTTGTTGACATTTTTTAATAGTTTGTAATTTTAGTTTTCTTTAACTCAAGAGTCCTTTATATGGATTTTGTAAAATTTCTAAATAGCTGTGTGTCACTTTTTTGTGGGTTAATACTTAGTTTGCTGCATTATGGTAGTATCTTTTTCATTTGTAAAATAAAGGTGATGGAATTAGTTTCATAATTTCTGAAATTTTATCCCAGCATTAGTGTTTTACAGATCAAGAAAGAAAATATTGCTGCTCCATTTTACTTCTCAAGCTGTTGCTTACATTCTGATTGTTGCTTAAGATATTGAGATAATATTAGTCCTAATGACGTTGCTACAATTTGTTAATAAAACAGTGTGGGGAATATAAAGATATATAATACCTGACCCTTGGTCTCAAGGAGTATCTGTAGTAGCCAGACCTTAAATTGGCTCAGTAATTTTATTGTGCATAAATGAATAAACTTGAAAATTTAAAGGAATATTTTAAATCTCTGCTTTTCTGTGTTCTGACTTTTCTAATGTTTAATAAATAAAATAGCTTGTCAGGATTTTCTTCACTCTTTGTAACCCTAGAGAGAATCTTCTCAGAATCTTCTGCACACAGGAGGTTTAAGCCACGCAGCTAGCTTTGTGATAGAGTTAGACTAAGATCTTGACTTCTTGACTCCCTGACTATTTACTTTCTGCCGTACTCTGCTGCAGTAGTGCTTCATTAGTGATTCTTCATGAGGTAAATTGGGCAAAGAAAGAAGTGTGAAAATAAGGTTCAGGAGGCATCTGTTAACTTTGATCAATATCTGGCCCAGCTCTCTTGTTTCTGTCTCTGGTTGGTGGGCTGGGAGTTGCCCAGCCCTCAGTACTGGCTGGAGCTGGATGGGTTACGTGAATTTGCGTTGCAGTATCACTTTGCCTAACGTAGATTGGTTGTTCTCAGTCTTCACAGCTTCCCCTTAAAAAAAACTTTAAAACTAGAATTTCTAATGGGAATTTGTCCTGTACCTATCACTGGTATATTAAAAGAAATATATTTATTTCCTTTTTATTTCCCCATGATTTTAAACGTTGAGTTCTTAGATATGTGCTCTAAAGTGATTGAGTTTTATGAAATACTGGAGAACATGTAAAACACTTATGAATAGTTGTAAAATAAGAATCTGTAGCTACCGTTTTTCCAACATGTGCAGTGTGTCCAGGCAATATTTTAAGCTTTGAGTATATATTGTATCATTTGTCCCTCATGCTTAAATTAAATGAGGTTTTGCCCTCACTTTAGGAAGGGTTTAGAGAGGTTGAGGAGTAACTTGCATGCAGTCACACAGCTAAGAGTTGGTGGCGTTGGGATTCAAACTCAGGGTTGTCTGACTTACCTTTTTATGTTTAGGATTTTATAGTTAATTTTTTTTTTTTTTTACTTATTTTTAAAATAAAATCTTTAACGGTACAGATTCTTTTTTTTTTTTTTTGCTACACCAGTACTCTGGTGTAGCATACTGCCTTTCTCTCTCCCCACTTGTGGAAAACTTGCAGCCTAGCTCTAATTTGTTAGAGGTATACCCTGGGATAGAATCTGCTGATTGAGTAAAGCATATTTAAATGATAAAGAGAGGGGTGTGGTAGATTCTCTTGTTCTGCTCTTGTTCTGCTCTTGTTCCGTCTCTAGAGAGCTTTGATAGCTGAGAATTAGGCTGAACTATGAGGGGTCGTATGTGGTGGAACTATATTGAAAGGATAGCTTACTGTACTTCGTACTGTAGGAACAGCATTTTCCCTGTGGTACCTGCAGTTAGCAATGGCTATTTTCTTTTGAAAAGCATTAGTTGGTCTCTTTGTTGGAGTTTACTCCATATTATGAAGTCAGATATTATTGATTTCCAATGAGTGTTGTACAGTACTTATATTTCATTTTTTCATACTTATATTTCATATTATATAACCTGTCTTAAGACAGCTATTTTACTTTGAAGATTCCATCGCGTATCTTCCTAGTCATTTAAATGTAGGATAATACATGCGCTGTTACCCCACATACGTTTTCAGAGTTGACCCCAAAAAGCTTTGGAGTAAATAGGGTAGGTATAAAATTTTAGTACATTCTCTTTAGCCTTTCTTTTTTTTCCTGATTCACTTGCAGAGCAAGTAGCTTCATCTCCTCCTACTTCCTTCCTTGCTGTCTGTAGAGCAGAGGCCTGCCCAGCTGCCTGTTTTTGTATGGTCCAGGGCACCACTCTAGCGTTGTGAGCCTTGGAGAGTTAGCTGGGGTGCTCCCCTCTGCCCCATCCTCCCCTTTATTCCAAGTGTTTGCTTCTCTGGCCAGTAGCCGTGCCTCACTGCTGCCCAGGGCTTGCTCAGGTGCCCTACACGTTGGGTTTTCTGCTTGGCAGTGGCTTGGCGGTGAATGGTGTAATCTCACACCGGAACTTGGTGACTCAGCAAATTGCCCTCTCTCCTGCCAGCTGTACCAGCCGCCCAAGTTTGAGATGGCTGGACTCTCTGGCAGGAGAGAAGGGCGTGCTGATATTTGAGTGTCACTGGGGCAGAGAGTGAAACAGACTGTATTCGCCACTACTCACCAGCCTCCCCTGGGCTTCTTAACACCAGACTGGATCCTCTTCCCTCAGAGAAGTCTCCAGCTAATGGCAATTAGATAGCTGTGTACTTAGTGTACCCACCATCTGAGATGGCCCAACCCAGGTAAAAAGCACCCAGGGCAGGGCAGGAGTTTTCTTTCTTGTTATAACAAGTACCTACATTTTATCCTTGATTTTGCCTCTTTTTTGGCTAAGCCTAGAATAGCCCTTTTCAGAAAAAGTGTGCCAGTCCCCGCCCTATAGCCCTGTCGGCCTCCTTGCACATTGTTGCCTCAGGGTCTTGGTACTTGCTAGTCTCTCCTTATGGACACGTTCTTTGGTAGCTCCTGTTTATTACCAAAACAGAGAATCTCAGGTTTTACTTTTCAGAGATTAAAAAAAGTTGCCTTTTAAAAACTTTGCATTTTACTGATTCATTTGTTTGGAGCTAGCAATGAAACTGAGCAAATAGACCCAGTTTCTGTTACAGTCCTTTGAGAGAAAAGACATTAAACAAAGTCCCGCAAATAAATATATTACCAACTGTGGTAAATTCTGTGAAGGAAAAATTCAGGGGCCTAAGATTATAAATATGGAGAGGGGAACTAATTTAGAAAAGGAGTGAGATTGAGTGCCTCTATCATTTCTGCCACCACCGTGGATCATCTGTTTACTGGATTACTGCAGTAGCTTTCTGACTTGTCTGTACTTATGCCCTGGCACACCTGCAAGTCAGTTTTCTACATAGCAACCAGGGTGACTCTGAAAATGGATTAGCTCGTGTTACTCTTGTCCAAACCCTCTGGATGCTTCCTCCTCTTACTCTATAGTAGAAGCCAAAAGTCTTACAAGTTGCACTCCAGGCATCATTACTTCCTTGATTTAATGTCCCACGATTTTCTCCAGTGCTCACTCTCTGGCCGTATGCCTCCTAATCATGGCAGAGATCTTTTCAGGCATACTCTGGTCTCAGCTTTTTGGCACTTGCTCTTCCCTTGACTGGTAATGCTTTTCCCTCACATCCCATCACTTCCTTCATGCCCTCTCTATTATTCATGATTGTTAAAAAATTTTTTATGTATTTTATTTATTTACTTTTGGCTGCCTTGGGTCTTCGTTGCTGCGCATGGGCTTTCTCCAGTTGTGGCAAGCGGGGGCTACTCTTTGTTGCAGTGAGTGGGCTTCTCATTGTGGTGGCTTGTCTTGTTGTGGAGCGCGGGCTCTAGGCGCACGGGCTTCAGTAGTTGTGGCACATGTGCTCAGTAGTTGTGGCACATGGGCTCAGTAGTTGTGGCTCGTGGGCTCTAGAGTGCAGGCTCAGTAGTTGTGGCACATGGGCTTAGTTGCTCTGCGGCATGTGGGATCTTTCCGGACCAGGGCTTGAACCCATGTCCCCTGCATTGGCAGGTGGATTCTTAACCACTGCACCACCAGGGAAGCCCCCAGGATGTTTCAAAATTTTTTATTTTTTACTTTTATGTAGTCAAATGACCATGTTATCTGAAAAAACTACAGCCTTCTCACCTCACCCCATACACATACCTTATTTCTCTCACTTCTTTAAGTGCCACTGCACTTAGCACTATCTACTTTACTACATTTTTACTTTATCTTGTTTTGTCTCCCACTCAAAAAGTAAGCTTTACAAGGGTGCAAATTTTTAAATGCTTATGTTCTGCTGAATTCCTATGTCCTAGAACTGTGTTTGGTGCATAGTAAACTTGTAGTATATGTTTGTTGAATGAGTGAATGAACGAGGACAAGAAAAAGGGGAAATTGTGATGGGAAAATTTCCAGGTATGGGGGAAAAAAATGGGTGAAAGCCCTGAGCCAGGAGAGAGCATAGCATTTTAGTGCCTAGAATGTGTAGTGAATATTCTGAGTTGAGGCTGGAGAGTTGAATGATGTCAAAAGTTTTGGATGTAATTATAAGTATAATGGGAATGCAAGAATACTCTCCTACATAACCAAAGTACAGCTTTCAAAATCAGGAAATTAACATTGATTGAATATTACCATTTAATCTACAAAACTCATTCAGATTTTGCTGATTTTCCCAATAATGTTGTTTACAGGTCCAGGATCTAATCCCAGATCTTGGCATTGCATTTAATTGCCTTTTTAGTCTCCTTCAATCTGGAATAGTTCCTCAGTTTTTCCTTGTCGTTCACCATGTTGGCATTTTTGAAGAGTACTGGCTGCTTACTTTGTAGAATGTCCCTCAGTAAGGGCTTGCCTCATATTTTCTTGTGTTTTACGCATTTGGGGGCTCTAGTACCACCCAAGTGATGCCGTGTTCTTTTTAGTGCATATTAGGAAAAACACGAGGTTGGTTTGTCCCATTGCTGATAATGTTTAACTTTTATCACTTTGTTAAGATGCTGTCTGCCAGATTTTTTGGCCTTACAATTAATAAGTTATACTAATTAGTATTTTGTGGGGAGGTACTTTGCAACTTTGTAATATCCTGTTTCCATCAAACTTCTGTGTTTTAGCTTCCATTAATGATTTTACCTGAATCAGATATTATATTATGAAAGATGCCAAATGGTGACATTTCTCACTTCATTGTTTCTTCTAGATTTATTAGTTGGCATTGTACAGTAGGGTAGAGCTTTCCCTATTCACCTGTTTGTTTTGTTTACTTTAGAACGGTGTTCTTATTTTCCTTAGTGGGTTATGATTTGTTATTTATTTGAATTATTCTGGACTTGGCTAGTAGGAGCTGCTTAAAGCTAGTTCCTGTGTTCTTCTGACATATCCTCATCATTTTTTGAGTCCTTAACTTCCTAGCATAGCTAGATGTTTTAGGCTTGCCGCTTGAATTTTCTCAGTTGCAGCCATGGAGCCAGCAATTTCTCTAAGGACTGGCTGGCTCCGTTTAATGCATAGTACTATTTATCTGGCCTCTAGGTGTGCTTATTGCTACTTAGGTATTATTGCTTCTAGGACCTCTCAGCATATACATTTAGGAAATACATACACACACATATTTATACCTCTTTTGTATCTGTATTACATTGTATTAAAAAATGAGTTCACACTGTTACCTCCCGTTCCGATCCAAAGCCAGCATTTCTTCTAGCTGTCCACCTTCCCATGTTTGTAACTCCTTTCTCTGGTAGTTAGAAGCCTGACTCCCATTATCTTCATTGTATTTACCTAATTGCTCAATTCTTCCTCTGTGTAACCAAACTTGTGGCCATGGCAGCCCCAAACTTGATCTCTGACATGTTGCTCCCACCCCTCTGGAAAACTTGGCCTCAGAAATAACAATTGCAAAGAGCCATGGTGATGGGGGTGGAGGAGCAGGGAGGTGATAAGGGAAGGAAGAAAGATTACAGGCCAGTTAGAAAGCTTGGCCTTGGACACCCCCCCCCAACCCCCTTGCTAGCTCAGAAGTCAGCCTGATAGGGGAAGACTGCCTCATGTTTGATAATCATTCTGGCTGCTGTGTGGAGAACACATTGAAGAGAATGAGAAAGGAGAAGAGGAGACAGGGCGACTGGCTAGGGAACTTTTGGATTAGTTTACATTCAAGGGAGAGTGGAATTGTTGACTGTGTAGCAGTGGTGGAGATGGACAGGAGAGGACATACCCAAATCATATGGGAAAGTTGGTAAACCTGTTTTTAATCAGTAGTTTACCAGAGGTGTTAATCTGCCCAATGGATATAAAGTTATCTTAATAAGAAATAGTATTTTAAGATATACATTGGTTACCTAGGCAGATATTAGTTTGCTTTTAGCCAATAATAGTTGATAAGTATTTTTCTTTGGTGGTAAGAGGTTTTTTTTGACAGTTTTTTCATTGCATGCATTTTAGATACAGGTTTACACATTAAAAGACTGTGTGGGACTTCCCTGGTGGTGCAGTGGATAAGGTGCTGCGCTCCCAATGCAGCGGGCCTGGGTTCGATCCCTGGTCAGGGAACTAGATCCCACATGCATGTCGCAGCTAAGACCTGGTGCAACCAAAAAAAAAAAGACTACGTTAATTAACTTTAAAATGGCTGATTGAAATCTGATTTGTGGTCCACTCAAAGTTAACACGTATAATTTTAGTGTACTCCAGTTGTGTTTACATAAATGTGTGTAATATTTAGCTTTGGTAATTTAAAATTTTGACCGGTTTTTATATTTAATTAATAAATTATTTTTTTTTTTTTTTTTTTGCGTTATGCGGGTCTCTCACTGTTGTGGCCTCTCCCATTGCGGAGCACAGGCTCCGGACGCGCAGGCTCAGCGGCCATGGCTCACGGGCCCAGCCGCTCCGCGGCATGTGGGATCTTCCTGGACCAGGGCATGAACCCGTGTCCCCTGCATCGGCAGGCGGACTCTCAACCACTGCGCCACCAGGGAAGCCCCAATAAATTATTTTTAAGGTTCTTTTTTCTTCCTGTTTTATTGAGATATAATTGACACATAGCACTGTATAAGTTTAAGGTGTACAGCATAATGGTTTGACTTATATGCATCATGAAATGATGACCACAGTAAGTTTAGTGAGTATCCGTCATCTCATATAGATACAATATTAAAGAAATAGAAAAAAAGTTTTCTTTTAAGGTGTACAGCATAATGGTTTGACTTATATGCATCATGAAATGATGACCACAACAAGTTTAGTGAGTATCCATCATCTCATATAGATACAATATTAAAGAAATAGAAAAAAGTTTTCTTTTCCTTGTGATGAGAACTCTTAGGATTTACTCTCTTAACTTTCACATAGAACACACAGCAGTGTTCATTATATTTATCATGTGGTACTTAACAATCCCTAGTACTTATTTATCTTGTAACTGGAAGTTTGTACCTTTTGACTGCCTTCATCCAGTTCCCACTCCCCTCAGCCCCCCACCTCTGGTAACCACACATCTGATCTCTGTTTCTATGTTTGTTTTTGGAATATAATTGACCTACAACACTATGTTAGTTTCTGTCACACAACATAGTGATTTGATATTTTGGTACATTTCAAAATAATCACCACAAGTCTAGATGCCATCTATCACCGTACAAAGGTATTACATAATTTTTGACCATATTCCCCATATTGTACATTCCATATTCGTAACTCATTTATTTTGCAACAGGACATTTATACCTCTTAATCTCCTATGCAGTAAGGAAAAGACAGCCTCTTCAATAAATGGTGTTGGGAAAACAGGACTACTTTCTCACACCATGCACAAAAATAAATTCAAAATGGATTAAAGACTTTTAAATGTAAGGCTTGAAACCATAAAACTTCTACAAGAAAACATAGTACGCTGTTTGACATGAGTCTTCGTAATATTTTTTTGAATATGTCTCCTCAGTCAAGGGAAACAAAAAAATAAACAAATTTGCTCTTTTTTTAGATACTATGATCAGATCTGTTCCATTGAACCCAAATTCCCATTTTCTGAAAACCAGGTAAGTCATTAATTTTAATTTGTTTTAAACTTATATGATAATGGTAAATAACTCATTTCCTCCTACCCATGGTATTTTATTAAAATAAATGGTGCGTCTTCACTATCCCTAGGTTTTTATGAGACTTTAAAAATACAAATTAGAAACTTTAAGCCCATTGTAAAGAGTCTCTTGGAAATTCTATTCATGCCATTCCTCAGTCACATCTGGGCTCATTTAGTGCATTGGACTGCATTTTTTTTCTTGCAGTTTTTAATCAATAGGATCTTTTGACTAATATAATCTGTGGTGCCCTTTCCTTTGGTTTTTACAGAATAAAGGAAACTGTATGATTCAGGGAGTACTAGTCTCATTTTATATGCTTTAAAAATTATTTGCACAAGTTATATTTGCATATGAATTTGCAGATACTATGATTAGATGTTACACTATAAGAATGTCAATCTTACTTTCTCTTAAAGGCTAGATATTGAAAATGCTGATGATTTATTACAGTTTTATTTGGGAGACTTGTTAAAAGTTTTTGTGTGGCATTTCTAAATTTTAAAATAGTTCATACAAAATACTTTAAACATTCTTGTACTAAAGTTTTTACAAGTCAAATAATATGGTAAGATTTGCTTTAAAATATTCCAGGAGAAAAAGTATGTGTGTAGTGGGGTTGGGGTCAGGAAGTGAGGGTAGATGAACCAAGAAGGGCAGAAGGCTAAAACTGCTAATGGGTGTATGGGAGTTCCTTGTGTTATTCTCTCTAGTTTTGTGTGTATTGAAAATTTCTCTAATCTAGAATTGAAAAATTTTGTATTGGATTGCAATACATAATTTAAAAGAGGCCAAGTTCTTTTTAACCTTCATGTGTGGAATATTTTAGAGTAGAGTGAGATGCAGTTTTTAATTAAGTAAACTTTTATTCGTATACATACATAAAAGTGAACAGTATCATGTATATAGCTTGAATCTTCAGAAAGTGAATATATATGTATAACCACCACCCAGATCAAGAAATAAAATATTGTCTCATTTTATCCTGGAAAGGTAATCATTCTCCTACTTCTGTCATCATGGAATAGTTTTAAATTTTATCCTCTGGGAAACCTGTAGAGCTTACTTCGTTGCCTTCACTTCTCTTGGCTTATTTGATGATCGTTTATTAAGTATCTGTTCTGTTCAAGCCATTGTGTGTTTGTAAAGATGAGTAAGATTGTGTTTTCTGAAGAAGACAATAATGTATTCAGTTATTGAGGCAGAATGACCATTTGAAATATCCTAGTGCCAGTATCTTACTTTCAAAAAAGAAAATTTTATGGTCCACAAAAAGGAAAAGGAATTGGTTGGTTAGAGAATATAGTATTTTAGATGGGTTGAAGCTTTTGTCCTTTTCTTCACTGTGGATTTTTCTTTGAAAGAGACTTAATATTTAATGAGATTCAGGAAGGTAACATGAATTTCTTTTCTTTTTTTCCTCTTTTTATCAAGATCTGCTTGACATTTACCTGGAAGGATGCTTTTGATAAAGGTTCACTTTTTGGAGGATCTGTAAAATTGGGTATGTAATTTTTAAATAAAAAATGATAGGAAATTTGTTCTAAACACTTTGTATTGTTGTAGGTTTCTAAAATTGCTCTCCTTATGACTCTTTGTAAATAATAAAAATTTTTATGTTTTATTTTCTTTCTAACTTCAACTTTTAATGAAATTTCCGAATATTTGTAGAGAGCCTACACCTTGCCAGGCACTGTCATAGTTTTAAAAATGAATAAGATAGTTGTACTCAGTCAGGTTGGGAAGGTAGCTATCATTCTAAAATATTGTAGAGAGTATATTAGTCTGTGAACAAACTTCCGGGAGCATAGATGAGGGAGTGGTTAATTCTGCCTGTTTGAATGCAAGTGATGTTTGAGTGAGGCCTTGAAGGATGAATTTGGTTTTTCCAGGTAGAAAATAACATTACAGGTAGAATATTATAACTGAAAGTCACAAGGCTTTTTGATCTACCAGCTCATCATGTTAACCTTTCTGTGTGTTAACTTTCTCCTCTGTGAAGTGGGGAATAGTACTGTGAAGTACTGTTTATTTCATTGGGTTCTTCTGTGGATAAAATGAGTGAATATGTGTAAAGTCCTTAGAACAAGGCTCAATAACTATTAGCTACAATCAATAATATGGGTATTATATTACATATGAAATACATATATATAATGTGTATGCATCATAGAATATATACTATATAATATTATATAACAGTGTCATATAGTGTGTTACTATATGTAATACATATTGATATAATTATTGTTAAGGCTTGAAACCTTAGGTGAATTGGGGATTATGGAGGGTGAAGACATTGGAGAGTAGATTGTGAAGAGCTGTAAGTGTACTGTGAATTTGTGCTCTTCCCTCTTATATGTTGATAGCTTATTCCACCCAGGCACTGTGGAAGGGGCTTTACACATATTATCTTAGTAAATTCCTTCTCAGCCCAATGAAGAAAGGCACTGTTATCACCAGTTGCACAAACTGGCTTAGAAAGATTAAGTGACTTTCCAAGATCATATGGCAAAGATTTAATGAAGCCAGATATAACTCCAGAAAGCCTAAGTCCAGAGACTAGAGAGAAATAGACGAGTTAGACTGGTGAGAGATGAAGAGATTTGACTAGGTATAGTGTATGTGGGTCAAGGAAGGGATGGGTTTGAGAGAGGGTTCAGAGATGAAACTGATGGATCTGCTGGCTGGCTGTCAGAAGAAAGAGTAGGAGTTGATGTTTGACTCTAAGGTTTGTAACTTGGTTTGACCTGTGGCTAATTATTCCTTTCAATAGACAGGTTGAGTTTGACTTTTCTGTGTTATATCTGGGTAGAAGTTTCTCTTTGGCATTTAGAAATAATATATTTAAAGTTCAAAAGAGGTCGAGATGTAGATTTGGGAACAATTTTCATTAAAAGATAATAAATTTATCTCCTCTGGTAGATTGTAGATTGGGAAAAATATGAAAGCCAAGCTAGGGAATACAACGTTCAGGGGAATGAGAAGAAGAGGTTCCTGGGAATGAGGTTGAGAAAAGACTTTCAAATCTCAGAGGAACCAGGGTGAAATAGAGACAATGGGATTGAATGCCAGAAGAGTTTCAGAGATTGTGTCCAGTGGTTCCCAAATCTGGCTGCATATTACAGTTATCTGGGGAGAATGTTAGAAATACAGATTATATCTTTACAGACAAAGATACAGAATGCCAGATGTGATAGGAGGACATTTCAGGGTGGGCCACTGGAATTGATACCTTTGAAAATACCTTCAGGTGACTCTGATGTCGAAATGTCATTGACAGAGTCATTGTGGCCGAGGTCAAGAAATAGAAGGTTGTAGAATTCACTGGATTTGGCAGAGAAAGAAGTGTCACTAGGGGCATGCTGAAGTCAGATTGCGTCACGTCAAGGGGTGGACTGGAAGTGAAGTGCAAGCAGCATGTGTGGGTTTCTCAGTTCAGAAAATATACAGTAAAGAGTTGGGGACAAAGGGAGTGTTATGCTGAGAGGGAGGCAAAGTCAAGAAAAGGACTTCTAGTGCTGTTGTGACAAGCAAGTTGTTTGGCTGAGAATAAGGAGCAGGTAGCAGGAGAACCAGGAGACATTTAAGTGAGATAGGTTAAGTTGATGAACTGAGGTCCTAGAGGAATTGGGACACACAAAAAATTGAGAGCATAAGTAAAGCAGAAGGTAGATCATCAAGGCATTTCTAGTAGCAAATATTGGGAATTAAATGTCCATCACTAATGTTTTGGTTAAATAAAGCACAGGCTGCCCATTCATTAGAATATTGTATAATTTAGAATATTAAGAATGATAATGCAAATATATATTTGTTGACATAGACATCTCTGTCCATTGAATATCCAATAAAAGACCTGTTACAGGTGAGAGCTGTTGCCTTGAATTGATGTAACTCGGGGCCCCAGAGCTGGTCTCTTTGGAACACCTTTTATATAGAAACCAGGGTGATTGCTGCTTCCTGGAGTTGTGCATTCCAGGCACCCTGAATATGGTATAGTGTACTACTTGTGAAAAATTGGGTATGTGAGCATGTATGTACTTATTTGTCAAGATATTCACCAAAAATTAGTGGGTAACTCTGGGAGGATATTGAGTGATTTTTAATTTATTTTCTTTTTCTTTTGTGTGTGTGTGTGTGTGTGTGTTTAAACAATTGTTTGAATTTTAGAACAATTATTTTTATTTATAATCAAGCTGTTGTCATTTTGAAAAGCTCAGGTAAAAAAACAAGAATGAAGTTCAATATTAACAAAAAAGAGCTCTTTGAAGAAAGGAGAGTTGAACATTTATTTTAAAGAAACCCTGATTTAACTTTAGATGTGATAGAAGAAATCATAAAGGAAAAAAGATTTAATTACAGGAAAAAGTTTTCACAAAATCTCTTATACGTGAGAAATTGTCAAAATAAAATGAAAGACAACAGTCTGGGATGATAAGGTTCATAGGAAATATAATAGGCTGGCATATATATCTTATATATAAAAAGTTTACTTTTATCTGTTGCTTGGAATATATTTCATTCTTCTTTAAGTTCACCGACTCTCTGTCATATATACTGGATGAGTTGCTTCATATTTAGACTGTGACTTTCTTATATGGCTCTGCGTGCGTGTGTGTGTGTTTTTAGAAGTTTTAATTGCTCCACCACCACACACATTCTGTGCTTTTATCATATTCTCAAGACTTTGCAAACTCTTGGTCTTATTATTTATCTCTCTGGACTCACCTTTTCCTGAGTGACTCTTCTGTTCCCTTTGGCCTCGACTGTTTTCTTGCTTGAATCTGGACTGTTTGCTATCTAAATCTGCTGTATAACTATTATCCCTTAGTTTAGAGCCATTGTTTTCTGGCTACTGTGTCTTCCTCTTTTGCTGGAATATACTCTTAAGTAACTTTCTCAGAAAAGGTCACATTTCTGAATCTCTTCTTTGTGGAAATGTCTGTATTTTGCCCTCACATGAATTTGGTTTGAAATTCTGCTTAGGTCAGAAACCTTGGAGGCACTCTTGACATTGTTTCACTTCATTCCCCACATTCAGTGAATTCATCAGCAAATCCTATCGGATTTTCTTTTGAAAGGTATTAAAAATCCAGTCACTTCTCAGCACCTCTGCTCGTGCTGTTGTGGTCAGAGCCACCATCACCCCTTGCACCTATTGCAGCAGCTACCTGTCCTAATCTCTGGCCTCCACCAGTGCTGCTTCCCCACAGTCTGTTGTCCACCAGGCGGGCTGAATGTGTCTCTGTTCAAAACTCTGTTGACTTCTTGCCTCACTCAGAGTAAAAGCTAAAGCTTTACAGCAGAGTTGGCTCTCTTACCTCCCTGACATCATTGCTTCCCATTAGTCCCTTGTTCCCCTTTTTTTTAGCCATACTGGCTTTAATATATGTTGAATTAATTAAAATCATGTTTCTTCAGAACCTGAAGGCATTGTTCCCTTGCCTTTTACTATCCAGTGTTACTGATGAAAAGTCTGCTGAGTATTCTTTTGTAGGTGACCTGATCCTTTTTTCTTGGGAAGATTTTTACAATTTTCTCTTTATACTTCATGGTTAGAAATCTCAAAAGATCTAATTGGCTTTCATTTGGGGTATGGCATTTTATTGTTGGTCCTTTCAGTTTGAAGACTCATTATCTCCCTTCAGCCCTGGGAAATTTTCATACATTTCTTCGATAATTTCTTCATTTTTTACTCTCTTTTCAGAATGCTGTATTAACTGATATTAGCTGTTCTGAGCTACTCACTCACAACTTTTACACATTTCATTTTGTTTTCTCTTTATGGGCTACCTAGATATTTTCTAACCTTTCTTTTGAAAAACTTTTAGCAATCAAGTTTTTAATTTCCAGGGGCTTTTTCTTATTCATGGATTGTTCTTTTTTTAATAACATCATGTACTTGTTTATGGATGTACCATCTTTGAATCTCTTTAAGAATGTTAATGTGGATCTTTGAAATGTTTTCTGTTATTGGAATTGTTCACTCTGGGCTTAGAGTTTTAGTTCACCTTGATCTTTATTTTGCTGCATGTTCTACTCATATCCTGGTTATTCTAGATTTTTAATACATTTATTTAAGAAAGTAGGTTAGAGTAGCTGGTGTGTATGTCTGCTTTACTTTATGGTGAGGAGGCTAGAATTAGGTTGGAGGCAAGCTAAAAGCTGACCGTAATTACAAGGGAGACTACTAAAATGCTACATAACAAGGAGGGTTTTACTTTATGGCACTATTGTGTGGCACAAACACACAGCTGTAGTATTCTGATTTTCCTAGATGGTTTGTTCAGTATTTTTTGTAAGAAGCCTTCTGATTATTTTGCTTGGTGTTCAATACCTGGCACATTATGTAAGCCACTTGAATGTCACTATGATTTAATTTGTTCTTTTTTAAAAATTTTTTGTGGTTAAAAAAAACCCGTAACATAAAATTTACTATCTTTACCAATTATTAAAAATTCTTTATTTTTTTTTGGCCGCACCACATGGCTTGCGGGATCTTAGTTCCCCAACCAGGGATCGAACCTGAGCCCCAGCAGTGAAAGCGTCGAGTCCTAATCACTGGACCACTAGAGAATTCCCTGTCTTAACCAATATTAAGTGTACAGTTCAGAGGTGTTAAGTATATTCACATTGTTGTGAAACAGATCTCCAGAACTTTTTGATCTTGCAAATCTGAAACTCTGTACCCTTTAAACAACAACTTCCCTTTTCACCCTTTCCCCAGTACTCGGTAACCACCATTCTACTTTCTGTTTCTGTGAGTTTGCCTACTTTAGACATCTCGTATGGGTGGGATCATAGAGTGTTTGTCTTTTTGTGACTAGCTTGCTTCACTTAGTATAATGTCCTCAAGGTTCATCCATGTTGTAGCATGAGACCCGATTTCCTTCCTTTTAAGGCTAATATTCCATTATAAGTGCACACCACATTTTGTTTCTGTTCATGAATCAGTGGACACTTGAGTTACTTCCACCTTTTGGCTATTATGAATAATTCTGTTACAAACATGGGTGTACAAATATCTCTGAGACTGAGACCCTGCTTTCAGTTCTTTTGAGTTTATGCCCAGAAGTGGAATTGATGGATTATTTAGTAATTTTATTTCTAATTTTTTGAGGGACCTCCATACTGTATTCTACATGGCTGCAACATTTTACATCCCCACCAACAGTACACAGTGGTTCTAATTTCTCCACATGCCTGCCAACAACTGTTATTTTCCATTTTGTTTGATAGTAGCTATCCCAGTGGATGTGAGGTGTGTAGATTCTTGGTTAGAATTGTATTTTAACCATATAATCTTCTCTACCTCTGAGAGATGTATTAGCTGGCCTTCCATGTCTCCTTTACTCTAGGAGGTACTTGCATTGGCATAGGTTTGTAGTAGTGAGGAACTGGTTTGAATGTCATGGGAAGATATCATTTTGAGAGAGGTGATGGAAGAATGGAAAGAATTTATTCCAATTGAATTTGAAATGACTTGAATGACTTTTCATTTTGAATCTGACTAATAGCAGTGTGGATGTAAAGGGAAGGAAAGATTAATTTATTGATCCTTGAGTTTTAGGTGATGAGAATATTGTTGTGGAAATAGATGCCTGGCAGGGCAACTAGGAATATGGGAGTGGTATTATGGGTCAGAAAACAGGTCTGGAAACTTGTTTTTGTGCGAGCCAGTGGGATAGAGGTCATAGTATTTCTCTTTGAAACATTCGTTTTCTTTAGAACAAAAATAATCTGATAAATTTTTCCTTCTCAATTTTTTTACAGCTCTTGCAAGCCTAGGATATGAAAAGAGCTGTGTGTTGTTCAATTGTGCAGCCTTAGCTAGCCAGATTGCAGCGGAACAGAACCTGGATAATGATGAAGGATTGAAAATCGCTGCTAAGCATTATCAGGTACGCAGAACAGAACATCAACACTAAGTTGGATTAAATTGAAAATAATTTGCGTTTAGGTTTATAAATGTTTCTTTACACATAGATGCTTTCTTGAAAAATAATGTACTTTTTAATGAATTGATACATATTTTGGAAGCCCTTAGATAAACTACTTACTTGTGGACCCAGCTCTGTTTTTCCTCACCATTGTATACCCAGCACCTAGCACAGTGCCTGGCACATAATAAAGGCTCAGTAGATGTTGGGAGAACAAATGATTAAATGTTTTGAGGTGAAATCCTTGGCAAATCCCTTTTAAATAAATGACCTCATTTAAAATATTTGTACGTTATTTTTACATAATTTTTCTTAGACACACTAAAAATTTTTACCAGTGTCACAAAAATTAAGACCTTTTGGCAAGAAAATTTTAACTCTGAGCTTGTGGAGAGGTCATAGTTAAATGTGGTCAGATGTGTAATGTTCTTAAATTAGCTAAATTTAGATTTTAGATACAGTCATTGACTAATATGGCATATTATTTGGCGGCAGTATGTTATTTACTCAGCTTTTCTTTTTTGTTTCAATTTAAAAAACAGTAAGTGATTATTGTTAAGTGATATCTGTAATTATGTTTTTATGTTTTATGTTCCTTTATAATTTACAGAGTATGTTGATGTTCACATAAACTTTTTGATGCATGTTATATAATGCCATTTTCATTTTACAGACAAGGAGACTAAAGGGCAGAAGTGTTAATAAAGTGGTAGATTGGGGTTTCAGGTGTTCTGATTCCAAATTTTATGGAATTCCAAATGCTTCTTACACTGTCCCTCATGGCTCTGGAATTTGCTTGTCTCAGAGGTGGAGTTTGATCTTTCCCATTGTTTAAGTTTAGAAGAGAGGTGAAGAATGCTGTTCTAAGAAAGTGAGAGGAAAATGTACTTTAAACACACAACATGCTCCCAATTTTAGATGGGTGCAGATGACAAGCATGGTGCATATACCTTTCCTTTGTGAGGCTATAAATGGCAAATATTTTAAAATGTGAAAGTGAAGTAAAATTTTATTTAATTTTCCATTCATTGTAACTCCATTAGTTGGCATGTGAAATCTTAGAGGGCATTCTGAATTACTGAGGATATGTTCCATTCTGTGAGTCACCTCTGTGATTCACAGCAGGGTCCCCTAGTGTGATGGAAAGAGATCCTAGTTACCTGTCTGGGCTGTTTGCTACCAAGAAGCTCTGTGCCCTTGGCTAAGTGCTTTAAACTCTGTAGGTCTCCAGTCCATATTTGTGAATGAGAGACTGGATCCCTTGCAGTTCTAGTCTGTGATTCTGTGAGTTTACTAAGCAAGTCAGCTGATCACTCCTTGGAGACATTCTAGTTTTATGATACTTCATGACTGCAGCAATCATTGATGTTTACTTCAGTACAGTTAACCTTGAGTAACCAGCTCCTTAGTTGAGGCTCCAGGGCTCCTTAGTTGCAGCACATGGGCTCCTTAGTTGTGGCATGCGAACTCTTAGTTATGGTATGCATGTGGGATCTAGTTCCCTGACTAGGGATCGAACCCAGGCCCCCCCTGCATTGGGAGTGCAGAGTCTTATCCACTGCACTACCACAGAAGTGCCCCCCAGCACTTTTTAATCCCAGACTGCCACCTTTCTTTTTCCCAGGGTTATTTATTTCATAAAAGTGAAGTTATCTTAGTGTTAACCTCAGTGAAATATAATTGAGAAGAAAAATCTGATGGGGAACATGTCAGTAGGGAGCCCTGAAAGCCAAATAAAAGATCTGTAGCAATGGATAGTCATGCTGTTTCCCAGAGGACTAGGTATCAGTACTATTTAAGGTTTCCCCTAAGTATGGCATGTTTAGTTATTTGAGAGATGAATTTGGGACCAAAGCAAGAGCATTTCAGGACTAAAAACATTTTAATAATGTTTTATCCCTGCCTTTGTTCTCATGTTAGTTTTGAGGGAGTATTTCTAAAAAGTTTAATCAATTTTTCTCATCAGTTTACTTTGTTTGTTACTGCACTTGACTTTAATGTACATTAAATCTCTTGTTATTCTATAGTGTTTTAGAAAACTGTCCTTATTGTCTGTAGGTCAGATGTAAGTGGTTTTGTGTGTAACAGTAGAAAATTGTCTTGCTGAATTCTTACAGATTTAAAAGAAATTCTTTTCTTTCCTCTAGTTTGCTAGTGGTGCCTTTTTGCATATTAAAGAGACGGTTTTATCTGCCTTGAATAGAGAGCCTACTGTGGACATATCTCCAGATACCGTTGGGACTCTCAGTCTTATCATGCTGGCACAGGCCCAAGAAGTATTTTTTTTAAAAGCCACAAGAGGTAATTCCAGTTTGTCCTATATTTTGTTGCATGTGAAAAGAAGTGACAGGCTTTTAAAATAAGAAGGTGATTGTAATATGTTCAACACAGAACTTTCCTCTTTGAATTTGACCCACGGATTATTGAAAACTTTCAGCTTTCCTTTTCTGACCTTAAGGTGGTACAAATGCACATTTAAGAATGTAGGCTGTGTTTGAAGTCTTTTATGAAATATATAGTTACTGTCTTAAAACACTGAAATCTGGAATAGTATTTATATAGGTTTGTAGTGTGTCAAAAATTCGTTAATTCAGCAAATAAGTATTGGGTACAACTGTGTGCCAATCCCTGTGATAGGCTCTAGATAGAGTTAGCAGACAAACAAGATTTCTGTTTTCTGGAAGCTTACAATTTATTGTGGGGGAGGTGATAACAAGAAATTAAGTAGCCAAGGTAATTTTAAAGAGAGATAATTGCTGTGAAGAAAATAAGATGTGATAATGACTAGTGGTCTGGCAGTTGGGTAAGTATGTAGGGGGAGTCATGCTATTTTAGATTCATCATTCAAGAAGAGTTTCTTTGAGGAGGTCTTGTAACCAGACTTAACTGATGAGAAGGAGCCATCCAGGCAGAGTCCCTGGCCCTGTGAATGAGGGAATAAGAGCAATTCTTGTAAGGCTTGTGAATTAGTATGAGAGATTAGTATAAGACTGAATGAATATGTAAGTACAGAGAAATTGAAAATAAGGGAGCAGTCCATCAGGTGGAAGCTAAATGAACTGGAAAAGTTTTTCTTTTAAAATAACAGCTTATATTGAGGTAGAATTCATAAACAATAAAATTTAGCCTTTTAAAGTATACAGTTCATTAGTTTTCATTGTATTCAGAGTTTTGCAATAATCACCACTATCTTATTTTAGAACGTTATCATTACCCCCAAAAGAAACCCCATACCCACTGTCAGTCACTCTCCATTCCGTTTTCCCCCAGCTTCTAGCAACTGCTGATCTATTCTGATTCTTTGGATCTGCCTGTGGAATAATTAAGTTGTATGCAGAAGAATTGATTTCATCAATAAGAATTTTTTAAGACAAATGTACAAACTTGTGATCTCAATGTCTATACTGAGTTATTATGATATATCAGATTATTTTATATTTATTTTCATTATAATGGTCAATTTAATATTTTATTCCAGATAAAATGAAAGATGCTATCATAGCTAAATTGGCTAATCAGGCTGCAGATTATTTTGGTGATGCTTTTAAACAGTGTCAGTACAAAGATACTCTCCCCAAGGTCAGTTATTGTTTTTGTAAATACTTGGTTGTTTTGCATGTGGAAATATTTGCACATTTTTGTATATAAAAAGCAAATTAAAAATTATGTTTTTTAAAGAAATTTGAAATTTAAGGAGAGGCATTTGTAGAGTATATTTGTAGAAACAGTTTTTTTATTTAAGATGCATGACAAATTCTCTTTCATATTTAGGGGATGCCTTTGCTTCCACTCTTTACTAAACTTGTTTTTCCGAGCTAAAACTCTTGCTGGAAAATTTTGAACACCTGTCTCCAGTAATTTTATCACATCAGGGCATTGTGTAGTTTTGAATCATTGGTTATTTGGTACAGCATGAGTACTTGAGCATGTTGATTATTCACCCTTTTAATTATTGTCCTGTTTTCTTAGAGATGAATCTTAAAGCGCAGAAACAGACATAAAGACAAAAGGAAAAGGAAACTTAACAAATTCATCCAGTACTTTGATTAGAATTAAATTTTGCCAACAGGGCTAGAAAATTGGGCTGCTATTGGACAGCTAAGGAAAACAACCATCTAAAACCATGTATCACAGGAAGTATTAATTGTTTTAATATAAACCTTTCTGAAGTGGCATTTGAAGAGACTAGTCAGTGATGATCATTTGTAAATGACAAAGCAGATGATTAGACTAAGAAGTAAATTCAGAATGCTTAAAAACGGAAACTTACAGACTGAAATGTAGTATGATTCAACTGCTTTCTTTCAGAAATGTTCAAGGAATTAGTTTTGTCTGTATGATAGCAAATGATATTTGTTACATGCTCTTTTGTAGGGAAATTTATTGATTTATAAGTCATTCAGGAATCTTTATAAATTATGAAATTGCAGACAATTTTGTGGTGAAATAAAAAAGCATGTAAGTACATCAACACATTAGTCAGAATATGAGCACTAGGGAATTTGAAGATTCCTGGAGATTTAAAATTCACCAAGAGATCAGTAGAAATTTGCCCAGGACTCTTGGGTAGTAATAGTGTTGCTCTTAAAAAGAGACTTGGGATCTCCTCTCACCTTTTTTTCATCTGGAAGACCTCATGATCAGCTGCACAGTGTACCGTTACATCCTGTTGGGCCATTAGTTCAGTCCTGTCCCGGAGAGAAGAATGTCACCTACAAAGACTTGGAAACTACCTCTGCACCAATCCTGGTATTCCTTGAAAATCTCCTGTTTAAGTACCAAGTTGCTCCAGACTTACCTTGAGAACTGGCATGAGTACAGTTTGAGATTTAGATGTCTTTTATTTTTTGCCTTTTTACTAATAAATCTCATAAGATATTTTCATATTCTAGTTATAAAACTGGAATATCTGCAAGTAGTGACCCAGGAAGCTAGGAAATTATTCACTGGGAGACAGGAAAGCTCACAAGGTAGTAATTCAGTTTTTGATTCTCTTATTTTTTTGTCTAGACAGTGATTGTCTAGTATATTTCTTGGATATTATATGGCATGTACTTCCTAAAAACAATGAGGTTATAGGCTAGGATTTGACATTTTAGAAGATCCTCTGCTTTTTTGGTTCATGTTTTTGGATCTTCTAAAATTAATTTTGACTGGAATTTTTTTCAAAACAAATTAGGGCAAAATAGCACTTTATCATATTAGTCATTAGCTTAGTGCATTTGTCTGTTTGCTATGTGTTTTTGAGTATGTGATACTGAGTAATTTTTATATGGCTAAAAATCATCTTTATTAAAAAAGTCTCTTAGGACATGAATTTAAGAGGGAACTTACTTTACTGTCTTTTGTCTTTTAAACATGTTGAAACAGTCAGCTATAGAGCAATTTCATTAGTATATGTGAGTAATGGTGGTTTAGTTAACTCTTAAGGGCTGGGTAAGGGCTCACAAGAAAGCTTCTAAAGCCCTGTGCTTGGTATTCCTCTGTGAATGTCCATTCTACTTCTCTTTCTAATGCATGCTTTCCTTTCTTCTTTGTAAACAAAATGTTGACTTCATGGCTCAATTAAAGTGAATTGTAAAAGCTTAATTGGCTTCATTTAACAGTTAAAAAAGAAAAGAACCCAAACCTTAATTCTAATTGGAAGAAAAAAACTGAATTCATTGAATCCAGTCCATGCAAAATCATGTGGTCTTCTCTGTTTACACCTGACTAACCTATCTCTAAACCATTAATGGGGTGATTCTAATTTCTGTCTCCTTTTCCTTTTTCTTCCTGCATCCCATGTTGTCTGTGGTGGTTTGTGTGGTTGGACTCTCCCCTGGTCAGTATTTTTATTTCCAGGAGGTGTTTCCTGTCTTGGCTGCAAAGCACTGTATCATGCAGGCCTATGCTGAGTACCACCAGTCTATCCTGGCAAAACAGCAGAAGAAATTTGGAGAAGAGATTGCAAGGTTACAGGTGAGTTTCTCAGAAATAAATATTTAAGTAACTTGGATTTCTCTTTTTTTTGTTTTTTAAATAAATTTATTTATTTATTTTGGGCCGTGTTGGGTCTTCGTTTCTGTGCGAGGGCTTTCATCCAGTTGCAGCGAGCGGGGGCCACTCTTCATCGCGGTGCGCGGGCCTCTCACTGTTGCAGCCTCTCCAGTTGCGGAGCACAGGCTCCAGACGCGCAGGCTTAGTAGTTGTGGCTCACGGGCTTAGTTGCTCCGTGGCATGTGGGATCTTCCCAGACCAGGGCTCGAACCCATGTCCCCTGCATTGGCAGGCAGATTCCCAACCACTGCGCCACCAGGGAAGCCCGGATTTCTCTTTTTTTTTAGTGAGATTCCCAAGTTTGCTCATAAAAACCTTTCCCACTCATTTCCCCTGTCAACAGAGTCAGGTGATTGTTTTTATTTTCTAGGCTATACCTACTGTGTGCTTTTTGAAGTCTCATATTTTATCTAAAAATTTCATGCAAAATTTGCATTCAGTTTTCTTTTATTTATCCATGTTTATTGTAATATAAAATATTCTAAATTAATTATATGCTCCAGAAAGGATGTGGAGTACTTAACTTGTGGCCTAGCCTTGGTCTAAATTGGGTCATTACAATTCCACAGCTTGAAAAGGACAGTGGTAATAGATACATAAATAGATTTGGTATTCAGCAGAGTATCTTCTATGCTGTTGTATCAGCACTGGGTGTGTGAGAAACTTGATGTGACATCTGGGGCAACTTTGCAGCAGGGGCAAGGGCTGTTTACATGAGTTGTTTGTATTTTGAGGGTTGGTAAGCAGAGGGTAGGAAGAGGACTGTTAAGGAAATTTAAATATGGACTGGTATTAGAAGATACATGCAAGTCTTATTTAGGAAGTTCAGTTTAATTAGTCTTTTCATGAGGAAAAAAACCCAAGTTTTATAAAAAATAAAATGTATGCTTGTATTATGCTCCACACCTCCACACTGACAAAATCAGAGACGGACACACTCAGATTATCAAACATACTTTATTTTTCCAGGGATTCACTTTGATTGTAATAACTTAGCATTATATGAAAATGCTTCTGAGAAAGGGGTTTCTGGGGGAGAGATTTTTTCAGGGTAGCATATTTAAAGTATTAGGAGTACTAGGAGTTTTTACTGAAAGAAGAACACACAACATAAGAGTTGGAGTTTAAGTTTTATTCAGGGACTTTACTGAGGACTGTGGCCTGGGAGACAGCCTCTCAGTAGCTCTGGGAAACCACTCTGAAGAGGTACGGGAGAAACCAGCTTATATATGATTTTGGCTAAGGAATATGTACAATCGGTCAGGCTTATGTCTCAGTAACATTACTGTTAGTCACAAAGAACAGATATCTCAAGTTAATGATTTTAGTGTTTTTCTATGTATGGGAAGATGTGGGAATCTGGTTTCATTAAAATTCTTCCTGAGATACGCATCTGTCTGTCTAAGGGGCCTGTTTTTCGAAAGCATAGAGTACCTCATCTTGTTTTTCATCCTGAATTCCTCTCTCAGGGAGCAGTGTTGGTCAGCCACTGCACTGGATAATGATTGGGTGATGAGCACTGCTGTTTGTTTTACAGAAGTTTAGCTTTTTTATTTTGGGGGAATTCTGGGACTATTATATTCAAATAAGCCTTTATTCTCTATAAACCAGTTATATAAGAGGCTCTTTTGAAATTTTAATCTAATTTTTAAAACCCCTCTGGAAAAAGGAAACTTTCAAACTCAACATAACAAGAGATGAAGACTTTTTTCAGTTATAGACACACAAGAGTTTATGACTTCAGTTTTACACCTTTAGTCATAGGTCAGAAGTTAACATATAGAACACAAATACTTACTGATTCATATCTCCAAGGGCTGCTCCTCTTTCCATGAAGTATGAGATATTTTTCTACTTGATTTGAGCTCAGAAATAGGCAAACAGAACAAAACAGACAAAAAAGTTGACCAGCAAGTCATATTCTCCATAGTCTCTCCTGCCCCATGTACCTGATGGTTGCACCATTCAGTCAGCTTTGCAATCATTGTTAACAATAATGGGGAAAAGCTTATTAGTCACGAGCAAACCAGATATTAAAAACAAAATCACAAGAGTCAGGAATATCACAACAGTAGGTAAAATAACAAAGGGAAAATTGTTGCTTGTGATTCACTTCTGGGGCCAAGAAAAGTTGAACCTGGACTTACACAGCTCATGAAGTGCGCTTATTGGACAGTGCAGTTCATTTGGCTCCAGAAGGTGGGTCCCCTTGATCATCCTGGTGGAGTCTCTAAAGTTGCCATGGTATGATCTTCAAAAAGACATAAAAATACAGTTGACCCTTGAACAACACAGGCTTGACGTGTCCAAGTCCACTTATATGCAGGTTTATTTCAGTGAATAAATATTTGGCTCTCTGTATCTTCACGTTCTGAATTTATGGATTCAACCAAATGCTGGTCGTGTGCTATGTTTAATCTGCAGATGCAGAGTCTGGGTACGGAGGGCCAACTGTGGGACTTGAGAATTTGGATTTTGGTGTCTGTGGCAGGTCCTGGAACCAATCCCCCGCAGATACTGAGGGATGACTCTATATAGATAAAAAAATGTGACTCAGATAGAATGAATACATACATACATACAATAAATGAATTTGTTTAATTCATTAATGAGGGACCTAATGAGAGGATAAAACTGATTTTGTGAAAGTATTGTTTTTTTCTTTGTTATGATAGTAGCTTGTAGATATTAAGGAGATTGTTTATGCTTCTGTATGAATTTTATTTAAGTATTTACTATGGAAAATTTCAAAAATATATATATATAAAAGTAAGAATCATCAAATATCCATTACCCAGCTTCAGTGATTATCAATATTTTGCTTTGCGTTTCAGGTTTCCCCTTCCCCTCTTATTTTTTTGGAGTATTTTCAGCTGTCTTATGTATCATTTCATCCTTAAGTTACTTCAGTATATGTAAGTCTTAAAAAAATTAAAACCACAGTGTCATCCGATCTAGCACAATTAATACGAATTAATAATTCTAGTAATCTAATAGTATCCAAACATAGTTTAGCTTTCGCTGATTTTTTCTAAAATGTGTTTTTACAGTTGGTTTGTTCAAATTGAGGATTCATACATGGTCTTCATGTTGCATTTGGTTGATATGTCTCATGAATTTTTAATTTGTAATGGCCTCTGCTCCCCAACTGCCATGTTGAATTGTCCTCACTTTTTCTTGTTTTGTATGTTTCTTACACTGATTTCTGTGATGTCTGCTATCTCTTTCATGTTCCTTGCATAAATATTACAGTCTTCCTTAAACTATTTTCCTAGTTTTCTTCACTTTCTTTCCTGAGTTCTGCAGGTCCCGTTTCACATTTTCTTGCTATCTATCACCCACTGTTATCTGGGCCATCTGGTCCTCTGTTCATATTTTGTGTGTCTTTGGTACTGTGATTGCATCCTTAAGTTTTTAGCTTATTTTAGTTTTTTTAGTATGCTGTGTTCTTTGCTTTGTGGCAATATTTCTTTCTTTCTTTATTTTTTTTTTTTGGCTGTGCTGCGAGGCTTGTGGGATTTTAGTTTCCCGACCAGGGATTGAACCTGAGGCCACAGCAGTGAAAGTGCGAGTCCTAACCACTGGACTGCCAGGGAACTCCCTGTGGCAACGTTTCTTCAGTGAATTTTCATTATCTGTTGGAAAGTTAAACTGCTCTTTTTCATCCTTTTCCTTATGGTTTCTTAGTGTTGAGGCAGATGGGATGCCTTTTCAGTCACTTGTGTTTGAATGAGCTTGATTTTAGTCGGGGAATAGCAAGAGGTTCCTGGGTGGGGGAACTGCAGGGTATCTTTCCCAGCCTCCTTGTGTAGGGCCCTTCCTCCTCTCCTCCTCTCTGCTTCTCAAAGCCTGGTGTAGGAAGGATTCCACTTCTGTGCCTGTATTTCCCTGAGTTCCTCACAGCCTTTGCTTTTCCAGGTGATGCATCTATTTTCAGAGTTTGTATTTTGTTGACATTTTCTGAGTGCTCATCCCCTTTCCTCCTTCTCCCCACTTTCAGTCCTCTGTTCTGCTTCCCCCAGCATCCCTGCCCTTGTAATTATCTGCCTCTGTGCTCAGCAGCTCCTTGGAACCAGGCTCCTCAGTATTCCATTTTTCCTGTGACCCCTGGGTGGCTCCAGGCAGGCCATTTGGCTTTACCTTTATTTTTGAGCTGGCAGCTGTCACCTCATTGCGTTTCATTGTTTTTAGATTTGCTTAATTAAGCACTTTCCCCTCAGGGTAGGGCCCTTAGCCTTCCCCTGTTTCTTCTGCTGTATTCAGCATTTCTTATGCTCCTAATAATTTTTCAATTTGGGGGAGCGTTTGACCACATTTACAAATCAAATTTGATGTACAGATCACTTTAAAAAGTGATTTAAATATGTGTATTTTCCCATCTCTTGGTTTACACTAAAGGTATAGCTTTTTTCCTTGTTTTGGTTATCCTTGTTTCTATTTCATGTTAATCTTGTACATATATTTTAAAATTTATTCCTGGATATTTTGTCTTCCTGTTGCTAGTTAACAATGGATTTTTTCTTTAATTATCTTTTCAAAGTGGTGGTTATCTGTATTCGCTCTGTTGATTTTGAATCTAAGCTATCTCTTATTTAGAGTAGTTAATTCTCTTAGCTTTTGCTGGTATACAAATATATACCAGCAAAAGATGGTAAATAATAATTGTTCCTTTTCTTTTCTAAATTTTATACCTCTAATTTTATCCTTTTGTCTGGTTATTTTGACATGTTCTGTGTTCTATGTTCATGACAATACTGGTGATCTTTGTTTTATTTTGACTCCAGGAATGTTTCTTTTATTTTTCTGCTAAGCATGAGATTAACTTTGGAGGTTAAGATTTTAACATGTTAAGGAACTGGATATCTATTTTTATTTTACTAAAATTTTAAAAATTGTCAAGAGTGAATATTTTATCAAATGATTTTTTAGCATCTTTGGAGATAATTTGATTTTTTAAACTTAAACTTATTATTTGGAGAATTACATAAGTAGCTTTTTAAATATTAAACCCTTCTTGTAATTTTGGTGTTTTAGACTGCTTTATCTCTTCATGTGGTCGCTTTATATAGATGGTCTTTATATACCTGAGAATATTATGTATTCTCTAACTGTGGAGCCCAGGGTTCTCCATGTCTGGTAAATCAGACTCATTAATTGTGTTGTTCAGATCTTCTATAATCTTACACATTTTTTGTTTACTCCATTTATTTCTGAGACAGGAATGTTAAAATCTTCCACTCTAATGCTGGGTAGATTTATCAATTTTTCATTATAATTGTTTATATAAAGGCTTTTTTTTTTTTTTTTTGCGGTATGCGGGCCTCTCACTGTTGTGGCCTCTCCCATTGCGGAGTACAGGCTCCGGACGCACAGGCTCAGCGGCCATGGCTCACGGACCCAGCCGCTCCACGGCATGTGGGATCCTCCTGGACCGGGGCACGAACCCGTGTCCCCTGCATCGGCAGGTGGACTCTCAACCACTGCGCCACCAGGGAAGCCCGATAAAGGCTTTTAAATACAATATTTAAGAGGTTTTATATCTTTCTGGCAAATTGGAAAGTGTTTTATATTGAATTTATCCCTAATAATGCTTTTGACTTTATTGTCTATTTTATCTGGTGTTACTATACCTAATACCACCTGAGTAATTTGAACCCTAACTTTATGTGAGGCATGTGTTCATCTTATGTATCACAAGGGCAGCCTTTAAAGAAAAAATTCCTATTGGTGCTGACACAGCATGCTTCCTTGTTGATTTCCTATGTTGCATAATTTTTTTCTGACTCATCCTTTTCATCACGGGTATAGCCCTTTGAGGTTACTGCCTTCATGTGGAGCGTGAAAGGGATGTGTCTTAGTTTTCTGTCTTATGTAGTTTCAAGACCTGTGTCTTAAGTCTCCCTGAGGGCTTTTAATGCATTTTAATAGCTTGTCCTTTGGGTACAGAAATACCCAACAGCCAGAGCCAGCTTTCCTCAATGTCAGTTTATAGTTTTGATTTCTTTTATTTTCTTGGTAATTCATTCATGTCTTTAAAGGGATATCTGCTCTGTATTATTCTTCATTTTTGATATTTTGTGATGGGAGAATTTCTAGGCTGTTCTGTTGACCACACTTATAGTAATGCCAATCCTCAAAGATTTTTTTAAGAAAACAGTGCTTGGATACCTGGTTGAAAAAAAGAAAGAAAATATTCTCTTTTTCTTTTTACATTTTAACTAGCATGCGGCAGAATTGATTAAAACAGTGGCATCTCGCTATGATGAATATGTCAATGTGAAGGAATTTTCTGACAAAATCAACCGTGCCCTTACTGCAGCAAAGAAGGATAATGACTTCATTTATCATGATCGAGTTCCAGACCTTAAAGATCTAGACCCTATTGGCAAAGCCACACTTGTGAAATCTACGCCAGTCAGTGTACCCATCAGCCAGAAATTCACTGGTATGTCAAACTGTTCAGAGGCACTTTAATCTTATTTATATTTTCTGCAGTTTAATCTACTTTTTGTAGCTAAAATCACATAATTGGCGATTGTGTGTTTTGAATATAATTTGCTTTCATGTTGTTCAAAGTGAATATGAGAATAAAAATTACAGTGAAATTTTAAGATGGAAAGTAAATGGTAGTAAAGCATGAAGTATATATACAACAGAGTCAGAAAACTTGAAACTGTGTCTGAGTAATGATAACGACCTCAGTGAGCATTTGTCTTTATGTTAACATTTGTTATTTAAGATTCTGCTAATAAAAATAAACATACATAAATATGACTTTAAACATATAAACTTCTGGAGTCATGGTTGTATCAAATGTTATAGTATCCTTGAATATTGTAGGTATATGCAATATTATGGTAGCCTCTAGCTGAGATGCCAAGGATAATATTCTAAGTTATTGGGTGGTTATTTTACAGTTGGCCATCTGTATCTATAGTTCCACAGCCATGAATGCAAGCAACTGCTGATTGAAAAATATTCACATACAACATTTCCAGAAAGTTCCAAAAAGCAAAACTTGAATTTGCCATCCTCTGGCAACTATTTACATAGCATTTACATTGTATTAAATATCATAAGTAAGCTAGAAATGATTTAAAGTATTTGGGAGGATATGTGTAGGTTATATGCAAATACTGTGCCTTTTGTGTGTGTGTGTGTGTGTGTGTGTGTGTGTTACGCGGGCCTCTCACTCTTGTGGCCTCTCCCACTGTGGAGCACAGGCTCCGGATGCGCAGGCTCAGCGGCCATGGCTCATGGGCCCAGCCACTCTGCGGCATGTGGGATCCTCCCGGACCGGGGCACGAACCCGTGTCCCCTGCATCGGCAGGCGGACTCTCAACCACTGTACCACCAGGGAAGCCCCTGTGCCATTTTTTATAAGGGACTTGGGCATCCACGGATTTGGTATCTGCTGGGGGTCCTGGAACCAATCCCCCCAGATACCAAGGGATAACTGTACTTATTTCTATTTAACAAACACAAAGTGTCTACCATGTACCAGAAACTCTTTTCAGCACTTTCCAAATATTAGCTCATTTATTTCTCAGAACAACTCCATGAGACAGGTACTATTATTATCCCCATTTGACTGATAAGGATACTGATGCAGAGTGGTTAAGCCATTTACCCAAGGTTACAGAACCAGGAAGTGGTAGAGCTGGAAACCATAGCACTGTGGCCCACTCAGTTTCATCAACAAATAAGCATTGTTTTCTCCTGTGTAGATCTTCACCAAAGATCCTTTAAACTTAATGACTAACACATCTTTAAAAGCTAAGAAAATTAAGTGCAAAGAAAAAGCTTTCGTTATCATTGTCCACGAATATGGTGATCTAAAAATTCTCTTCATCGTATTTTCAATAGTGATTTAGTTTTGTTCTTTAAATATCTGTAGACTTTTAATGTGAATATTGGAAAGGAAATATGAGTAGTCACTTTACAGTTTGAGTTTTTGTCTTAAAATTTTCTTGAAATTTTAATTCCTAATTTTAGATCTGTTTGAGAAGATGGTTCCTGTGTCAGTGCAGCAGTCTTTGGCTGCCTGTGGTCAGAGGAAAGCTGATTTAGTTAACAGATCAATTGCTCAAATGAGAGAAGCCACCACTTTGGCAAATGGGTCAGTAGAGCTTAACTTTCATAAATTTATCTCTAAAGTTCTGATGTTTCCTGATTGATTATTTATGAACGTTGTAGTTTTCTGAGCTCAGAGCTGAATGTCAAGGATATTTGAAATAACAAATACACACACATTTCTTGGGGACACTATATTTACTGAACCCTGGCAAATATATTATAGTTGGAAGAAATTTAATTACTGAAACAAAGTGAAAATATTTGACCACTAATTTGTATTTTAGGGGATATTTTTTTGAGGGAAATGTGAAGTAGAACTGAACTTTCAAGGTTAAGATACATGTACGTTCAGTATTCTGAAACAGTTTTTGTTTTTGGTGGATTGAAGCTAAGAAAATAATACGTTGTTTTAAAAAATATATTAAGTATAATTTTCACACAATAAAATACACCCATTTTAAGTGTATAGTTCAGTTCTTTTTGATAAATATGTATACCCATGTAACTACCAGCATCATGATCAAGATAGAGAACATATCCATCACCCTAAAAAATTCCCTCATGCTTTTCCAGTCAATTCCTCCTCCTCTACCCTCTAGCCACTTCTGATCTGCTCCTTGTCACCATAGGTTAGTTTTACCTTTTATACAATTTACTATAAATGTAATCATTATAGCATGTGCAATATGTACATGACAGTATATAGTATATTATATACAGTAAATAGTACATTATATATGATATATATTGATAGTACATTATATACAGTGTATAGTATTGCTACAGTATGTATAATATGCAATACTTGCAGTATGCACAGCATATAACAGTATATATTAAAAATGTGTTGGGCTTCTTTCACTTAGCATAATCTATGTTTTATGCATCAGTTTGATTCTTTTTATTACTGAGCAGTATTCCTTTTTATGGTTAAATAGTTTGTTAATTCTTTCACCTTTTAATGGACGTTTCAGTTGTTATGAACATTGATGTACAGATTTTTGTGTGGACATGTTTTATTTCTCTTGCATAAGTAACCTAGGATTAGAATTGCTGAGTTGTATGGTTAGTGTATGTTTCACTTCGCATGAAATGTCCAGATGGTTTTCCAAAGTCATTGTTCCTGCACTGTGTGAGAAATGCACTTGCTCTGCATCCTCATCAGAACTTAGGATTGTCAATCTCTTTAATTTTAGCCATTTTAGTGTTTGTGTAGCAGTATCTCATAGTGGTTTAATTTTCATTCCCCTGATGACTGACAATGTTGAGCAACTCTTCATGTGCTTATTAGCCATTCATATATCTTTGTGAAGTGTCTGTTGAAATCTTTTTGCTCATTTTTAGAAACTGAGTTTTTCTTCTTAATAATTTTTAAAGAGTTCTTTACATATTTTAGAGGCAAGTCCTTTATCAGAAATGTTACTGAGAATTTTTTCCTAGTCTTGTTTGCTTTTTCATGTTTTTAATTTTGATGAATGCATAGGTTTTGACCTCATTTTACCTTTTCCAGTGAGAAAGCAACATAAGTTTACTCCAACATCCCCTCCATTTTGTAAATGAAATAATAGAATAATAGTTATTGTGCCACAAAACAGAACAGATGAAGATGCTGTGTTAATACATAGACCAACTATGTACTCTTGAAATTTTGCTTAGATGATATGAAATTATAACCATTTTGTGTATTACTTCTGTTTTGTCACTGACAGTATAACAATCAGGAGTGTGATAAAAGATTGCATTTTCAAAATAGAATTTTTGACTTTTAATTACTTAGACTGAAAGAAGTTAAATTTACCTGTGAGCCAAAGGTATCTAGTATATTTTAATGCATATTTCTTACCTTTTAGCTTTCAGTTCTGAACTGTGAACCTAACTTAACTCTTTAATGATTTTGTTTTAATTTTATCATCACTGATTTTCTGTTTTTCCTCTATTTTTGCTTTATGTTTCCATTGACAGGGCTTACCCACTTTTTTGGAGTGCTAACTCTGCTGCTATTGATTTGGATACAGGATATCAGTGTTTTAAAGGAGGATTAGACCTCTAGATGACATACTATCTCATTTTTTCAGGGTGTTAGCTTCACTTAATCTTCCAGCAGCAATTGAAGATATATCTGGAGATACTGTACCTCAGTCTATACTGACTAAGTCCACATCTGTGATTGAACAGGGAGGCATCCAGACTGTTGATCAGTTGATCAAAGAGCTACCTGAACTTCTACAAAGAAATAGAGAAATCCTAGATGAGGTATGTTTTAAGAGATTTGCTTTTCAAGTAAAAACTTTTCAGCCCCATGGTATCCAGCAGGGATTAGGACTCAAGGCTTCTTCCTATTGGGTTTCACAAGGTAGCACTCATCATTTAGGTGACTTTGCTGTGGCCCAGACAGAGTCTGCTCTTCAGCCTCAAGAGGAATTCTGAGTGAGTGAAAATGGGGTCATATGTGTCTTAAGGGTATATAAATGCACATTACTGAAACTCGTACGACCATTGTGTAAAACTAGTATACTGTGAGAAATGACTGTCACACAAACTGTTCACAATTAATGATTTTTTTTTTCCTATGAAAGATTAGGTCTCTGGTGAGCAACGAATCAGACTAAGGAAGTTAGGCTATCAAATGTTTTATAAGCCGACTATACCTATCTTTTAGTAGAAAGGAGATTTTTTTTATCAATAAGAATGGAACACTCAAGTTTTTGGCTAAAGACAACTATTTGCCAATGTTATTCTCCTTTTACTGTGCTTTCACCTCTTTCCCCTAATTGATACATTTGTTTCTTTAGCTATAAATATATTCAGGCTGGTTATTTTGGCTTTTGTCAGTTTAGGAGTCACATCTTTTTTAGGTGACTTCTGTTCTCAGTGCTTTAATTCATATTTTGATCTTTCAGTTAACTATCAGAGGATGTTGTATTTACATCATATCCAAGTACTTTGGGGGCAGAGATGACAGTGTGAACCTTGAGGATAAGAATATATACCTTCCAGGGTTATTTAAAGGATTAACTAAAATAAAACAAATATTAATGTGAAAAAAAGCTCATCTCATAATTAAGGAAAAACTGGCTTTATTAGTGTATATGATATGTCTGTTGTCTGCCTATCTTAATATGAAGTATTTTTATTTATTTTATTTGATGTTCCTAACAGCCTTATGAGTCAGAGTCACTGTTATTCTGTCAGTTGTACTTGGAGAGTCTCATTTTAAGTAAGTTGTTAGTTGTGAAGCTGATACTGTTTTTGAGTGTTTATCTCTGTGGTTGCAAATTTAACTTTAGTCTTGATTTTGAGAAAATTTAAAGTGTCCACTAATTTATTTTTTAAATGATAAATTTATCTTGCTTGGGAGCTGTTGGGCCTTTTCCATCTTAGATTCATGGATTCTGTTTCTTCAGTTACTCTTTTTTCCTCCATTCTCCTAATGAATTCCTGTTAGATTGATTGTGGTGCTCCTGGGTCAGTTCTTCACATCTCTCTCTCTTTTTTCAAAAAAAAATAATTAATTAATTTGACTGCACTGGGTCTTAGCTGCAGCACTCGGGATCTTTGTTGCCACCTGCGAGATCTTCATTGCGGCATGCAGGATCTAGTTCCCTGACCAGGGATCGAACCCAGGCCCCCTGCATTGGGAGCATGGAGAGTTAACCACTGGGCCACCAGGGAAGTCCCACACCTCTTAAAGTTTCTATTACGTTTTCTCTTTGTGCTCTTGTTCTGTCTGGGAGGTTGTCTCAGGCTAGCCATCCAGCTTATTAATTGGCTGTTTAGCTGTGCCTTATTGTTTGTTTCCTGGTTTTCATTTCCAAGATGCCTGATTGGTTCTTTTAATAAATCACCTATATTAATCTCACAACTACATGTGTCTTTTTTTTTTTGAGATAAAATTCACATAACATAAAAGTTCACCATTTTAACCTCTTTAGACTTTTAGTACATTCACAGTATTGTGTGAGCACCAACACAATCTGATTTCAGAACATTTTCATCACCCCCAAAAGAAAGCCTGTACCCATTAACTCCTCATGGAGTTGAGTCACTCATTCTCCCTTTCCCCTTGCTCTTGGCAACCACAAATCTAATCTCGATTTCTATAGATTTATTTATTCTGGACATTTCAGATAAACGGAATCATGCCTTTGGAGTGTTTTTGTCATAAAGGGGTGTTGGATTTTGTCACATATTTTTTCTGTATCTCAATGATTATATGGGTTTTTTCCCCTTCATTTTACTAATACAGAGTATTACATTAATTGATTCTTAGATGTGAACCACCCTTGTATTCCTAGTATATCCCACTTTGTCATGGTGTAGAATCCATTTTTTTTTTTTTTTTTTTTTTTGCGGTACATGGGCCTCTCACCGCTGTGGCCTCTCCCACTGTGGAGCACAGGCTCCGGACACGCAGGCCCAGCGGCCATGGCTCACAGGCCCAGCCGCTCCGCGGCACGCGGGATCCTCCCTGACCGGGGCACAAACCCGCGTCCCCCGCATCGGCAGGCAGACTCCCAACCACTGCGCCACCAGGGAAGCCCTAGAATCCTTTTAATGTGCTGCTGGATTTGGTTTGGTAGTATTTTGTTGAGCATTTTGCATTTATATTCATAAAGGATATTGGTCTGTAGTTTTCTTGTTGTGTCTTTGACTTTCAACTTGTGTGTCCTTGTGGTTGTGTCTTTTGTAAATGGCGCATAGTAAGGTTTTTCCTTTTCTTTTAGTTTGACAGTCTTCATCTCTGTTTGTAGAGGGTTAAATCCGTATATATTAGCTGTGATTATTCATATATTTGGAATCATGTTCTTCTATATTTTGTATTTTCTACTTGTCTCACTCTTTTGATTTCCTTCTTTTTTTGTCCCTCCTCACCCTTACGTTTTCCTGGTTTTATTGAGTTTCCTCCATTTCTTTCTTTTTTCTTTTCTTTTTAACAGCAAGGAAGTTGTACACTTATTTTTCTTCTTTAAAGTTCATTGTGATGTGTCTGGGTGTGGGTTTATTTTCATTTAAATTGCTTGATATTCTGTTGGATCCAGTGAATTTGAGGAGTTGTGTCTTTCATCCATCCCAGAAAGTTCTTAGTTTTCACTTCTTTCGATATTGCTTTTTCCCTATTCTCATTATTATCTCTTTCTGGATCTCTGATGTTGAATCTTCTCCCTTTATTTTCCAGGTCTTTTAACCACTTGTATTTTCTGTTGCTCTGTGCTTCATCTTGTGTGATTTCTTCTGGTCAGTCTTACAGTTCACTGGTTCTCTTCAGTTATATCTCAGCAGTTTTTAACTATCCATTAACTTCCTAACTTTTTCATTTTATTTTTTTCATTTCCAGAAATTTTATTTGGTTCTTTTTCAATTCTTCTCATTCTCTTTCTCCTGTCATACTTTTATCTCTTATTCTAAATGTAGTAAATATATTTATTTTATTTTCTTTATTTTATCATCTTAGTATCTGTGGCCTTCGTGGTTTGGTTTCATGATTTGTTATTTTTGCTGATATTTTGCTAATTGTGGTTTGTTCCTCTTATTTCAGTGTTTTTTGTTTTGTTTTTGTTTTGTTTTGGTGTGTTCCTGTATTTTAAGACTGTCAATTTGGAGGGTTTTTTCTTTTTTTTTTTCTTTGTGGTTAATCTTTTACTCTGAAATTCATCTTAGGACTTTGTGTCACACAGGTTTTATGATTTTCAGTTCTAAGTTCCCTTCTCTTGGGCAGTTTTCCTTTTTAAAAATTTGTCCACCGAGAGTCACCCATTTGGAAGTGACCCAGTTTGAGGGAAGATCGTGCCCTTGATCTAACCTCCTCCTCTTATTAACTCCACCTGTGTTTCTTGTCTCCTATTCATGTTCTGTTAAATTCACACTCTAAGCCATTAGAGAATGTGTAGGAGGTGAACTATGGACAGTAGGCCAGTTCTACCTTGTGGCCTGTTTTTATATGGTTCACTTGTTAAGGATGATTTTTACCACTTCTAGAGAATTGTAAAAAAAAAAAAGGAGAAGAATATTTGACAGAAACTATAGTCCATAGAGCCTAAAATATTTACCCTAATGTTTGACACAAAAGTTTGCAGACCTCTGCTCTAAGCTATCAGGAATTAGCAGATACCATTGACTGGATTAGCACTTGTGTTTCAGGTGCTCTACTATCCTGTCCTCTCAGCTATGCATGAGAAAGGCATTTTTTTATATGTTAATTTTCAGTTTGTTGTATTGGGAGTGAAGTCTAAATCTTTTATTTTCATGAATTAATCAATTTTCTCTGTTTTGTTTATGGCTTCAGTGGTCTAAAGGCTATTTGTTTTAATCTTAAAAACATCTTTGTTCAAAGTAGTCTTGGTACATGGATGTGCATAATCTCTTAGTCTTCTTAATTTTACTCAGTAAGGTAATGGCTAACCTAGTCTTAAGTTTTTACAAAAGTTTTTGTTAAATATAACTTGGGTTTCTGCAACAGAAATTATTGTACTAATTTATATTCTAACCAGTACTGTAGGAGCTCACTAATTCTCACCTGTATTGAGTATGATCATTTAAAAACTGTTTTAAATTTTTTACACCAGAAATATTTCATTGTTGCTTTACCTTCTTTTTAAAAGTCATTAAGACTGTTGGATGAAGAAGAAACAACTGACAATGATTTAAGAGCAAAATTCAAGGAACGCTGGCAAAGGACGCCATCCAATGAACTCTATAAGCCCTTAAGAGCAGGTAAGAATGTGCATAAATGACTTTGACTTGAGTAAGTTCTCAGTTTGGATCTACGTTTTTTGCTTGATTGAAGTAGGCTCTGATGTAAACATGTTTTTATTGAAACTGCTATTATGAAAATCCAGGTGTTTTTCTTCAGTTCCGTGTAAGACAAAAAATAACAAAGGTAATCGACGTTCATTATGAGAAGTTCGAATTCTTAAGAAAGTAAAAATTGAAATGATCCTGTAATACTCATTTCCTATTCCAGGCTCTATGCATATTTTAAAAACATAAATGAGATTATATTATATATATGGTTTTGTAATTTCATTTCACTTAGTAGTGGGTAGTAAAAGATGAGGTTTTAACAGTTAACCTGAAACCAAATTGTTTTTTTTTTTTTTGCGGTACGCGGGCCTCTCACCGTTGTGGCCTCTCCTGCTGCGGAGCACAGGCTCCAGACGCGCAGGCTCAGCGGCCATGGCTCACGGGCCCAGCCGCTCCGCGGCATGTGGGATCCTCCCGGACTGGGGCACGAACCCACGTCCCCTGCATCGGCAGGCGGACTCTCAACCACTGCGCTACCAGGGAAGCCCCAAATTGTTATTTTTAAGACTTTGAATATTAAGATTTTGTGCTTGTTAAGATAAATGATGTCTAGACTTGTTTTATTTCTCTGTAAAAGTAATTAATACTATTGAGATTTTTCTAAAAATATATCCGCCTTTCTTTTAAGTCAGATTTAAGGAGTGATCCTTTGAGAGAGGAATACTTTTGAAGTAAGTTGTAACAATTTTTGGAGTAAATGTTATCTTTCTATATTCACACGTTGTAGGAAAAGATTAGACTAATGTTGATTGGCTTTTATTTGGTGGACAGTAACCGCAAATGTATTTTAAGATATAACTGTGCTTTTGCTTTATAATTGATTTTGTCATTTTTCCAAAACCGAAAATGCAAAGACTAATAGGAGCTCAGTTTCTGTTATCTAGTGAATTGGGACTTATCGAAGGGGGAAACAAGTAAAGTTGGAGAACAGAATTAAAAGTACAACCAGCTTATATACATTACTGTTAAAATCAGTACTGTGCTCTGGTAACATTTTTTTTTTTTTTCCCTCCACAGAGGGAAGCAACTTCAGAACTGTTTTGGATAAAGCTGTGCAAGCAGATGGACAGGTGAAAGAGCGTTACCAGGCTCACCGGGACACCATTGCACTTCTGTGTAAGCCGGAGCTGGAGCTGAATGCTGCCATCCCGTCTGCTAACCCAGCAAAGACCATGCAGGGCAGCGAGGTGAGGACATGCATTTTGATGTGGGTGATCATCTGCTTATGAAAACTATGTTCAAGTCATTATATACAATGAATTACCAATTTTTTTTCTTACTGTCATCTTTTTAAAAATGCTGATGTACATTGAGGTGGTTGTTTAGAGTAGCATGATATATATACCGTGTAAAAAGTAATTATATTAATAATACTACTGTCCTGTAGTAATAATTTCCATTTATTGAATGCCTCCTATGAACTGGGTACTGTATTCTAGGTACCTCATATGTTCACAGGTTTAATTCAAATTTTATAAAAGGGAGAGGCTTGGAAGTATAGGAACTTCCTTGAAGTGGAAGGACTGGATTGGCCAGATACTCTTCTGACCACAGATTCTTTGTTTCTTACATCATTCTATACCACCTTCCACCATATTCCACTGGGAGTACCTCTGAAGGGAAAGTTGTCAAGGTGTGCTTGTTAATCTAATAAATGGATAATGTCATCATGACATTTCTACTGGTGACAGGAAGGAGAAAATCAGTAGTGGGGCGTGTGATTCGCTAAGTCCCAAAAGGGGAGTGTGGGCTGAACACTGTGAAGTTGTGTAGGCGAAGAGGAGACCCGAAGCATACAGGAAAATAAGCCAAAGGGCAAGAGATAGCGCTGAAAACTTATTGAAAAAGGTGAATTTCCTGGAATAGTAGATCTCAGAAGTTATCACTGTCATTCCTTATTTGTCTTTGCACAGAAATGTTTCATGTATTTACTCAGCCAAGACTTAATGGATAGCTACTGTGTAAGGCACTATGCTAGATACACATAATAACCAGCCTTTACCTTCAATTCACGATCCAGTGTGGAAGATGAGACGTATACAAGGATTACTGTAATACAGGGTAGAAATTGAAAAGTGTCGCAACTATACTGTGAGAATTTAGGTGACGAAGTAGTTATGTTTCAGCATTTGGAGCTCCTTAAGCTTAGGAGGCTTAAGAAATTGGCACTTTATGAGAACAGTAGACAGGCAGGAAAGTGGACATGTGTAGGATCCGAGAAGATTGAGTGAGTGGGTGTGTCCAGAGCGGTTTCTGAGGTTCTGTGGAAGCAGCCCCCGAAGTGAAGAGAAGACGGCGCTGGTGGATGGGCACAGAGCCTGCGTCTCAAGGCAGGGGTGCCTGAGGGAACAGTGACTGTCAGTTAGATGCTTTGAGGACGTGGGGGAGAAAAGGAAGGTGGTTAGAAGATTAACTTGTGAAGAACAGAGCCTGCAGACCCATAGAACAGCAACACTTTCTGGCCCCTTTTTATTTTAGAAAAAAACATTTCTGTTTAGTATCCTCGTTTTTTCTTTTTAGTGTCACATGCATGACTCAGAACTTATAGGGCTTTTGTCCTTTTATTCTCCTGCTTTCTATAGAAAAGCAAAAATGGTTCTTGCTAAGCAAAATCAGAATGAGCATGTACTGATGTTATTTTATTCAGTAATAGCTGCTTTGTTAATTCACAGTGGTGTTACATAGGGGAAGAAAACTTTTATAGTCAATATGAAGTTATTTTACTGAAACTAGATTTTCTGCATAGAGGTAATCAACAATTTTCAATGTTCTAACTATTCATTCATCATGTGCCTTTATCAGAAGAGGCAAACATCATGTGTTTATTAAAGCTATTTCAGATAGTTGTCATCGTAGTTGGTGACACATTAGCCAGAGTTTTTATGAGAAAAACTCAAGCATTTGAATTGCTGATTATTAAAGTGATACAAAGTACATGTTTTATTAAGAGGTCCAAGCATAACAGGTAGGGCTGTTTTTTTCTTTCATTATGAACAGGCCAACTAACTAGTTATTTGTCTTTGTTCTGTTTGGGCATCTGGTTTTAGGTACTTAGAGGATCTTCGTTTTTATACTGTAAGAGACAGTCATCTATTTCAAGATAATAGTGTTCCTGACTTTCAGCTTTGTTTACTAGACTATTTTTTAAGACCAATTCTGCATATTCCTATTTCTCCCCCAGCTTTATTTCACTTGGCTACTTAAACATTTTCTAACTTTTGTTAGACATAACTTATATAGAGAGGAAAATGACCTTTCTTACTCTCCTAATAGCCAAGCAACCTTCACATAGGGTCATAGTCATGGTTGAGTTTCCGTTATCAGTTTAAATATGCCAACAGATAAAACTATTGCAGCCTTTTCAAATTTATATGCTGTTACATACCCCCAATACAAAATGTGTCACATAGTTACAGAAATAGTTATAATTCAGCAAAGTAAGGGATACTTAATTCTTGGTCTGTTCCTTGTTGTTACTCTGTTCTTGTCTGAGTGCTCAGATGCCTAAGCCTCTTTAGTCCTCAACGCACATGAAGTATAGAGTTAAACCATGAAACCTAACTAACAGTTAATAATAATGGCTACTACTGACTGAACACTTAGCCTATGTTAGAAATTACATTGAGCACTTTATATGGATTGTTTCAGTCTTTACAACAGTCCTGACATATAGGTACTATTATTATTCCTGTTTTGCGATGAGAAAATTGAGTTTTCCAGGTAAACTGCCCTCGGTTACACAGTAACTAAGCCCATTATATTCACTAAGGGAGTGTAGTCAGAGTTGAAGTATTTTTTTCTATGTCATCATATTTCACTTTGCTAGACAACTAGTTTCATTTGTTTCTGTATTCACAATTTGATTTAATTTTGTGTTTTGGATGTGTAAAAGAATGTTCATGCTTCAAAAGGTTCATGCAGAGAAATCTCACCCCTTTTTCTACCTTCTTCCCATCTGCTCTATGTAAGTAACAATATTCATTAGTTTTTGGTTTGTGCTTAGTGCTTTTATTTTTGTGAAAAATACATATGCACACAGATACATATCATATATTATGTGTGTGTATAGCTTTTATATTCTGATTTCCCTTCTCACTCAAAATGCGACATACCATACATAACGCTTTTGTACCTTTTTTCATTTAACAATATGTCCTGGAAGTCATTTGGAAGCAAGACTTTGCTCCACTTTGTCTAACATCAAATTCTACTAGATCCCTTTAATAGACTTTGCCATATCCATCCAGGTATGATTCTTTCTCCTCTTCCTTCCTTTTAAGAGTGTCTGTGGTTTGATGCTTCTTGGGCCTCTAAGACCATTTCTTTGCACTGCTCTGCATGTTAAGAGAGTGAATTTAAGATAGGAAGGACACTTAGGAGATACGGTGGTAACAGAGGCCAAAATATAGAAGAAACTTGAGACTTTTCCTCAGGGCTTTGGTTTTCACATGGGAAGGTCGCTCTGGACCCTCTTGTCAGGGAGCTAACTAAGGCCGTGGACTGAAGAGCCGGACAGAGCTTCTTAGAAACAGGCAGTAGGTGAGCAGATCCTTTGGAGCTGGAAGTGCTGCTGGTAAGAAGAGGTGTAGGTGGGGTTCATGGATGGCCCCTTCTTCCTGTCTTTCCCCACTTTCTTTCTATAAGCATCCCTGGGGCAAGCAGAATAGAGGGCTTGGGGTTGCTGTTCTCCCCTCTGGTCCTAGCAGAAGTGTGAAGAGATGTGAGTGAAAGGGGGCAGCTCATGTGTGGCCTTAGAGGGCGCTTGAACACTCTAACACTGTTACTACAACGGGGTGTTTATGAATCATGTGGGTGTTAGAGACTGCCTGGACCGAGTAAGAAGCAGAACTCATGATGCGAAGAGAGATACAGAACCCGCCCACTCTTTCTCTCCCAGGATATAAAAGAAACATACAGCTTATAGCTTTCTGTCTGTCTGTCTCTCTCGAGTGCTCTCTCCGTGTATATCCGTATCTCTGTTTCTGTCTCCATGTCCCTCTCTCTCTCAGTCTCGCTAGGTCGGCAAAATAGGGTATCTCTTTACTTGACAAATACATACCTTCTGGGGACTTCCCTAGTAGTCCAGTGGTAAAGAATCCGCCTTCCAATGCAGAGGACATGGGTTCAATCCCTGGTCAGGGAACTAAAATCCCACATGCTGCGGGGGAACTAAGCCTGCGCGATTCAACTAGAGCGCCCGTGTGCTGCAAACTACAGAGCCCACTCACTCTGGAGCCCACCTGCCACAACTAGAGAGAGAAAACCCACACGCCACAACTAGAGAGAACCCTGTGTGCTGCAGTGAAGATCCCACATGCTGCAACTAAGACCCAACACAGCCAAAAAATAAATTAATTAATTAAATTAAATAAATATTAAAAAAAAAATATATATATATACTTTCCTCTACCTCGTGACAAGGATGCAGTGTAGTGTAGCGAGGTTAAGAGATTGATTTGGAATTAGGCAGGCTTAGGTCTCAGATTTCACTTCTGCTCCTTTTAGTAGCTGTGCAACCTTAGGCATGTTAACTTAATTTTTCTGGGATGCAATTTCTCCATCTGTGGAATAGAGGTAATAAATATATACCCTATAGGGTGTTGTAAGGAATACATAAAATTATATTTGTAAAGTGTTTAGGACAGTGCCTCGCACATAATAGATGTTCAGTAGATCTGTTATCATTATTGCTGGTGCTATTGCAATCTGAATCCACTAAAGGTACAGCAATGTCTGTATCTAAATAAACCTGATGTACAATTTATACTTGACTCTCTGAGAGATCGTCTCTCCCTGACCCTGGTGAACCTTTATATATAATTCCTTTCTTGAAATTGGCTTCTGTTTTTTGGGCAGTTAAACTAAGTTTCTTAAATTGTTTAGGTTGTAAATGTCTTAAAATCCTTACTGACAAATCTTGATGAAGTAAAGAAGGAAAGAGAGGGGCTGGAGAATGACCTGAAATCAGTAAATTTTGACATGACGAGCAAATTTTTGACTGCTCTGGCTCAAGATGGTGTGATAAATGAAGAAGCTATTTCTGTTACTGAACTGGATCGAATCTATGGGGGTCTTACAACTAAAGTCCAAGAATCTCTAAAGAAACAAGAAGGACTTCTTAAAAATATTCAGGTAAAGTTTATATACTTTAGTAAGATTTTTATTAAAAAAATTACAGGAAGGATAAACCTGGACTAAATCTGTATCCAATTAGGATTGTGTTTTTTGCAAATGTTACATATTAATAGAAATCTGTAAACATTATTGGTTATATTTTCATGCCCACTGAATTTGTGGTATTTTTTACTTAAGGAAAGCTGTAAAGTACTGTGTTACTCCAAAAGGAATATATTAGGTAAATATCTAGTAATAACTGCAGGAAATCATATATGATTTTCATAGTTAGGAAAGTATCAGTACAAATGTTATGAGCTATAGTAACTTGATAAATAAGTGTAACTGCATAAATCTTTCTTTTAACAAGGTCTCACACCAGGAATTTTCAAAAATGAAACAGTCTAACAATGAAGCTAATTTAAGAGAAGAAGTTTTGAAGAATTTAGCCACTGCGTATGACAACTTTGTTGAACTCGTAGCTAATTTGAAGGAGGGCACAAAGGTATGAAGCACAAAAGAAACAAGAGCTAACTAACCAGTGTGGATGTGAGGATATAGTTTGGGAAGTTAATTGGTATTTCCAGTTGGACCAAATCATTCTGTCTTGAATTTCTTAGCTTAAATGACTTTGGCTCTTGAGAGCTTTGGTATAAATGGGAGAAAGCTTAATGAAGGTGGGAGTATTTCATGGGAACTTTGCAGAATGAATTTTATATTTCACCAGGCAGAAAGAGGATGTGTAGGCATTCATTTCAGGTAGCAGGAATTAGCACAGAGAGGTCAAAAGGTCAGTGACACTTTGTTGGGGGGTAGAAAGTTGGCCAATCTGAGTGAATTATGAGGGAAGAGGAGTAGTAGTCAAAGCTGATATGTGGTGGGGAAGGGGGTGTGTATGGCTTTTATATTCTGTGCTGGTGGTGCGGATTATGATAGATTTGTGATCTGCTTATGACTCAGAGTGCTTACTAAATATGTTTAAGTATTTTCTTGCCTTTCCTTTAGATATTTTAGGGAAATGCTTATATTTGTTTTTACCAATTACTTTGCTTTTGAGGGAACAAGTGATTTTTAAGTTTTTCAAATACATAATTTCTTTTGGTACTTTAACTCCATAATGATCACTTAATAAAGTTATCTTGATGTAAATATGGTAGATATAATGTAAAACCCTCTGAAAAGAGCATAGAAATACTGCCAAAGCCTTCCAAAGAGAGAGGATAGTAAAATGCCATTTTAATTTGGTTTAAAATGCTTTGTTGAAATAGATAAGCTGAGAAAACTCACCAGAGTGCCTTTGGAAATTCTTCTGAGGGTTTCTGAAATGATGCCTGCATTTCTGAAGTGAATGTGCAGATCTAATACTTCCACTTAAATAGGTTTAGAGTGTTTATTAAGAAGTTGACTTTTCTCTAGGAATTGGGAACTTGTTCACGATCATGAAACTTTTAACTTGTTGCCACTTAATTTTTGGTGGCAGTGCTTTCTAACGATGATTTTATTATTTTTACTTTCTTAGGGAATCTTAGGTCATATTTAATATTAAGTTACTGGACTTAAGTGGTATGACTGTCTCTTATGCATAGGATTTTAGCTCTTTAGCTTTAACTGTTATTGACAAAGGAGCTTTAGATTGTGTTCCTCTTAGATTAAAAATTGTTCTGGTTTATCACTTGTGTTTGTTCTTTACTTGTAGTTTTACAATGAGCTGACTGAAATACTCATCAGGTTCCAGAACAAATGCAGTGATATAGTGTTTGCACGGAAGACAGAGAGGGATGAACTCTTAAAGTAAGTTTATTTTGTGTATTAAATTGTACTTTTGAAGTATTTTTCTTTAAAAAAATCTTGCTACCTCTTTTAAAAAATCATATGTGGGGCTTCCCTGGTGGCGCAGTGGTTGAGAGTCCGCCTGCCGATGCAGGGGACACGGGTTCGTGCCCCGGTCTGGGAAGATCCCACATGCCGCGGAGCGGCTGGGCCCGTGAGCCATGGCCGCTGAGCCTGCGCGTCCGGAGCCTGTCCTCCGCAACGGGAGAGGCCACAACAGTGAGAGGCCCGCGTAACGCATAAAAAAAAAAAAAAAAAAAAAAAAAAAAATCATATGTGGAGACTTTTGTGGTGAGTTGGCAGTTTCTTTGTTTCCTCCATGGTGTTTGTTTGTTTATTTGCTTTTTTATAAATTTATTTATTTATTTTTTATTCTTGGCTGTGTTGGGTCTTTGTTGCCGCACGCGGGCTTTTTCTAGTTGTGGCGAGCGGTGGCTTCTCTTGTGGAGCGTGGGTTCTTGGCATGCGGCCCTAAGTAGTTGTGGCATGTGGACTCAGTAGTTGTGTCTTGCAGGCTCTAGAGCGCAGGCTCAGTAGTTGTGGTACACGGGCTTAGTTGCTCCATGGCATATGGGATCTTCCTGGACCAGGGATCAAACCCGTGTCCCCTCCATTGGCAGGTGGATTCTTAACCACTGCGCCACCAGGGAAGTCCCCTCCATGGTGTTTTACAAAGCAGCAAGGAAACAACTGCATGATCTGAGAACCAAAGGGTGAAAAGGAGTGGAAACTCTAGATGTAGGAAGAACAGTGATGTCACAGAAGTGATAGCAGAATAGCTCAGGGTAACAGATCTTAGGAAATGCGAATAAACATAAGCAGTTTACTTTGAAGTGGCAAATAGATTCCTTACATGAAGCTAGAGGCACAGAACATGAGGGAGAGAGGGTTTATAGCTCAGAAAATGTCAGTAAAGTCACTTTCTGCAGGGGCCTACTGGAAAAGCTGGGCGAGTAACATAGGACTCATTACATGTGGAGTAATGAATAGAGAGTTGACACAGCATCGATACAAATATACTATATTCATTGAGGTGAGAAAGAGAACAAAATTTTACTAAACTTAATAGATGAAGAACATTCACCAGAATAATGTTGTCACAGAACAGATAAAAAATTTACCATGAATTAAAAAAAAAAAAAAAGAAAAGGCTAGGAAACAATCATTAAGGATCACCACAAACAAGTGCCAGAACTCAAGGAAAATGGTAAGAAAACAGGAGGCAGATGTCGGGATTCAGGAAACAAGTGGAAGAGAAGAACAAAGCCATCACAGGTATAAGATGAAATGGGAAGGAGCAAAATGGAGGATAGATGATGAAGAAAACACAGGAGCACAAAGTAGAAAAGAAGAAATCAAAGAAAATGAAACCAAAGTAAGGAAAGGATTAAAAAGGATTAGAGAAAGTGGGCAGAGGAGATCCAATATATGTAAAATTGAATTCCCTTCAAAGAAGAAAAACCAAAACAGTGAACAGAACAAATATTTAATGATATTACTCAAGAACATTTTTCTAAAATAAGGCTTGTTGAAAGGGTACATAATATGGTCAGGAGAAATGAACAAGAACTGTCAACACCCCAGCATACAAATTATTAGTCTTAAAAGATAATGGTAGGATCCTATTAAGGCAGTCAGGCAAAAAGATCAGGTAAGTTTATAAAAAGGTGAAAAAAATTCAGGCTGGCAGCACTGCATGCTAGAACAGAGTGGAATGATTGCTTGTTGGAACTCGAAGCAGATGTGAGGCAAAGATTTTATATCCAGTCAGCCTGTCCTTCAGGTGTATACAGAGCCATGTGCTCAATTAGTAATGAATGTAAAGGACCCAGAGACTATTATACTCATGAGCCTTTCTTGAGCCCTTCAGATGACCTGACCATTATTCTTGTCTCTGTCCATGTTTATACAGTTTCCCATTGAAGAAGTGGACGAAGTTAAGAGCTACTTTCTTCCACCCCCCAAGAAAGAGCAGGGCCAGTTGTTTTCAGTTTTTCTACTAAACCTTTAAAAAGCAAATAATTAGAATGCTTTTTAAATGGTTCTAGAGGTTTAAAAAAAACCCTCCAAGTTAGTTTTACTGATAAGTGAATCTGACAAAGATTAAAACAAAAGTCTTCAGACCAGTTTCATTTATGAATATGGATGCGAAATTTCTAAATAAAATACTTGCCATTGATATTCTTTAGTATATTAATAAAGAAGCATGACCAAGGGGGAGTGGGTGGTTATTCCAGTAATGCAGTGATTGGTTCAGTATTTTTACATCTAAGGAGAAAAAGATTCTCTTCATAGATGAGGAAAAAGCATGAGAAAATAACTATTCTGGTACTCAAAATAGGAATTAATTGACTTCCTTAACATGAAAATATATGTGTATGTGTGTATATATACAATAGATCTATTTATCTGTTTATATCTGCACAAAACTCAGCTTCATGGTTAATGGAGAAATGCTATAAACATTTCCCCAAAAGACAAATGCCCATTATCAATGCTATTATTTAATATTATATTGGCAGTACCAGACTACACCATTAGAAAAGAAAAAGAAATTAGAGATAGAAAAATTGGAAAGGAGGAGGTAAAATTATCACTACTTACAGACTTTATGATTACACATCTTGAAAACCCAAAAGAATCAACCCTCAAACTCTGCAAATAATAAAGGAATTGTTACTGAAGATAGGTGATTATAAAAATAATTTGTAGAAATCAATAGCCTTGGGACTTCTCTGGTGGTCCAGTGACTAAGACTCCGCACTTGCAATGCAGGGGGCCTGGGTTCGATCCCTGGTCAGGGAGCTGAATCCCACATGCAGCAACTAAAGAAAGGTCCCACAGTGCAGCCAAATAAATAAATAAATATTTAAAAGTAAATCAATAGCCTTCATACAAATAAACACATAGAAGATATAATGGAGGAAAAGACTTCACTTAAAATAGCAATAAGGAAGATAAAATACATAGGAATAAATTTGTCATTTATTAGACCGGTATGAAGAAAACTTTGAAACACTATTCAAGGACACAAAAGAGGACTTGAGCAAGCTGAAAGACGTATCATGTCCTTAGATAGGATGAGACAGCTTCATGAAGATGTCAGTTCTAAAGAAACTTATGTATTCAACATAATTTTTTTTTTTTTTGTGGTACGTGGGCCTCTCACTGTTGTGGCCTCCCCCACTGCGGAGCACAGGCTCCGGACGCGCAGGCTCAGCGGCCATGGCTCACGGGCCCAGCCGCTCCGCGGCATGTGGGATCCTCCCGGACCGGGGCGTGAACCCACGTCCCCTGCATTGGCAGGCGGACTCTCAACCACTGCGCCACCGGGGAAGCCCTTAACATAATTTGTTAAAATATTTATTTATTTATTTTCTTTTTAACTGTTTTGGCTGCATCAGGTCTTAGTTGCGGCATGCGGGATCTTTCGTTGCAGCACGTGGTCTCTTTGTTGCAGTACTTGGGCTTCTCTCTAGTTGTGGTGCGCGGGCTCTAGGGCGCATGGGCTCTGTAGTTGTGGTGTGGGGGCTCCAGGACACGTGGGCTCTGTCGTTGTGGCACATGGGCTCTGTAGTTTGCGGCATGCAGGCTCTCTTGTTGAGGCACGCAAGCTCAGTAGTTGTGGCACGCGGGCTTAGTTGCCCCGTGGCATGTGGGATGTTAGTTCCCTGACCAGGGATCAAACCCACGTCCCCTGCATTGGAAGGCGGATTCTTCACCACTGGACCACTAGGGAAGTCCCTCAACGTAACTTTGATTAAAAAAGGAATCAACAGATTTTCATGTAAAACTAGACAAGTTGATCCTAAAGCTCAAGTAGAAAAACAATTAAACAAGATTAGCCAGGAAAACTGAATAATAATAACAGTAAGGGGAAACTAATTTGCCAGACACTAAAATATGTAATAGTGTCTCTAAAACACAGTGATACGGGCACGTGATTAGACCAAAGACAGAATAGAAGATAGGAATAGATTCAAATACATATGTGAATTTAGTGAAAGAAAAAATCCTAAATCAGTAAGAAGTTAGAAACATGTGTTTAGCCGTTTAGAAAACAAAAGTTATTTTTACCTCAGAATAAGTTCTGAAAGGATCATAATTGAAATGTATAAAATGAAATGAAGAGAGAATATGAGAGAATTTCTTAGTAAAGCTGAAATAGGAAGGGTCTTTGTAATTCTGACTTCAAACCCAGAAGCCATAAAAAAAAAAGTTCATCATAACATGATAAGAGTCAAAATGTAATAAACTGGGGAAAAATATTTGAAACTTATTCATGGGCAAAAGGCAAATATACGTAATTTATAAAGAACTCCTAGATACTAATGAGGAGGAAAAAACTCAGTAGAAAAATTGGGAAAGGATGTGAACAGAAATTCTGCAGATGAAATATGAGTGGTTCTTAAGCATATGAAAAAATACTTACCCTCGCTCAATATAAAATAAATATGAATTAAAATTACTCTGAAATAACATTTTTCAGGGATTTCCCTGGTGGTCCAGTGGTTAAGACTCCGCGCTTCCACTGCAGGGGTCACGAGTTCGATCCCTGGTGGGGCTGGTGAAATAAAGCTACATCTGTGCAGTGAAATACTATGCAGCTATTAAAAAAAAAAAAAAGAATGTTTTCTATTTACCCATGTAGAAAAATCTCTGAGATAAATAATTAATGGTAAAAAAAAAATAAGGTTACAGACAGTGTAAAGTATGCTTCTTATGTAAAAACGGAGAAGATAAAAATACAGGGCTTCCCTGGTGGCGCAGTGGTTGAGAGTCCGCCTGCCGATGCAGGGGATGCAGGTTCGTGCCCCAGTCTGGGAAGATCCCACATGCCGCGGAGCGGCTGGGCCCATGAGCCATGGCCGCTGAGCCTGCACGTCCGGAGCCTGCGCGTCCAGAGCCTGTGCTCCGCAACGGGAGAGGCCACAACAGTGAGAGGCCTGCGTACCACAAAAAAAAAAAAAACACATTTGAATTGGTTTATTTCTGATAAGGAAGCTCTGGTCAGGTTCATAAGAAATAAAAAATAGTGGCTGTCTGTTTGTGGTAGTGAATGGTGGAATGAGAATTTGTAGATAGCGAGTGGCCTGTCACTTTTTAGTTTTTAAATCAAGTGAATATATTACCTTTTCAGAAAATTATATTAAATTAATATAAATAATTATAGGGATTTCATATTTTTTATAGTACCACCAACTAGTCTAACTTTATTTTTGACATTTTATCTGTACCCCTGGCCTTTTTTTTTTTTTAGCCATAGAACCCTTTGTTCAGACTGAATCTTGCAGAGAAGCCCAGTTTGTGAAACAAACAGAAATGGCTCTGTGATTTAATAGCTTTGATTTATATAATTAGTAAGTGCCTAGGAAATTCTCATTTGTCCTATAAATGTGTTATTTACTGCAACCATCTCTGGAGTCTATCAAAGGAAAAAATATTATGTCTTATGTGCTTTATAATATATTATAATCATACAGGCTAGATACTGTGTTTATGATTAAATATACTCAAAATCTAATTAAATAGTTGTAAAGATAATTATAATAAATAAAATATTTAAAATATTAAATATAATTGTTATATTTATTATATGTGAGTTATATATATACACACATATATATTAGATGTTTCAAAGTTTGACCTTTTTCAAATTTTAATATTGACTAAAAACTTACAGTTTATATTGTAAGCATTTATTACAAATTTACAAACATTATGAAGTAGTTTTGATTTCTTGATGAATGTGTGTAAGTTTTCTTTCTATGTGGAGTGTCTAATTTATCTTACAACTGGGATTGTTTTTGACAGTGAAAGTGTGGTCTGGGGGACTCAGAGTTGCTGTTAATTGTTACATCAAGACAGTAGGTCCTGTTGCAGACATTTCAGGACATGTCATGTTTACTGCTCTGTGCTTGTGAATCAGCACAGTGAGAAGTTGATCAATACCAAGTATTTCATAGAGTGTATTTTACTTTAGGGTTTTGTTTAGTGAGATTCCAATTTACTGTTAGAGGAGACTTTAAAATATTAACAAAATTTTTAATACTGTATTTTAATAGTCCTTTCAACCTCTATGTTTAATGAATTTACCTTAATAATAGATTATGAGGTATCTTTTAACATAAACTATCTCGGTGCCACATTTCGAATATCTTCCAGAAAGCTTTCATCAAGAAATTTGTACAACGGTTTTAAAGTTTTCATCAAGAAATTTGCTCAGTGGTTTCGAATAGGTTGTTGTTTTTTGTAAACACTGATACAATACAGCGATTAAAATATTAGCTAGGTATCTATGTACAGTTGTAGTTTTCTGATAATTATTAGATTATTATGTTACGAGTTTCTCATCTAGGGGACGACCTCCTGTTAGAGAGAGGGCAGTTTCTTAGGCTCACTTGCTCAGTTTGACATGTTCCTTAGTCTGGCTCTAACTGTGATCTCTGAAAAAGTTTACCTTTTTCCCTGGTCTTCAGAAACAGAATAAGAACTAACTTTATTCAATAGTAGGAAGAAAGAAGATTTCAGTTAGTTCTAGTCAAGAACAGAAATGTAGTATATTTTAAAATACCATCATTGTTTTGAGTATATTTTCTGTGTTTCATATGTGAAGAAAAGAAAGTAAGAAAAAGATCTGGTATTTTGTATGTGTTGGTTTTCAAAATTGTGTTAATTTCTAACACTTCTGTCTTTAATAAGGGACTTGCAACAAAGCATTGCCAGAGAACCTAGTGCTCCTTCAATTCCTACACCTGCGTATCAGTCCTCTCCCGCAGGGGGACACACGCCAATGCCTCCAACTCCAGCACCGAGAACCATGCCGGTCAGTAAGCAACCACATTGTTAAAATGCAAGTTTTACGTGTTCTTGACAGCTTGCTGCTTGCTGTAAAGGATAACACAGACTTTACATTGTAGAGGTCTGGTGGTCACCACTTTGATTAGATGACCAACCTCAACTTTCTGATGTTTTGCAGTATAAAGAACACAGCATCACTCATGGATTCTTGCCTAAAAATGTTTAACTAAATCTAATGAAGTCTTTAGAATCAACTTTCAGTTTATAGCAAATACAGTGATAAAACAAGAAATTAAATTGTGCTGTTAGGAACAGTTGGACGGTCTAGAACTGGAACATTCTGTGAGACACCTGGCTTGGTCTTTTCTAAAAGCAAATGTCATAGAAAAAAATAGACAGGGGGCATATTCTAGATTAAAAGAGAGGAATGATTCATAATAATCAAATGCAATACATGAACCTCAGCTGGATCTTGGTTCATAAAAACGCCTAGAAGAGATTTTGTGATAAATAGGGAAACTTGAATGTGGAGTGGATACTCAATGATATTAGGAAATAATTATTAATTTTCTCAGGTGAAATGGTATTGTGATTATGTAGGAGAATATTAGGACTTGTATGCTGAAGTCTTTCGGGCTGGTGTCCTGAAGTTTGCAACTTAACTTTCAAATGGTTCTGCAAATATATAGATAGATAAATATATGGATATAGATAAAGCAGAGATGGCCAAATATTAATAATTAATTTAATTGGTAAACGTGATTGTTTATAATAGTATTCTTTTAAGTTTTCTGGTGTTTAAAAATTTTCATATGAAAATTCATGGGGCCAGGAAGAGATAACAGGAATAAACGGTACCTGACCTGCTCCTTCCTCCCACCTCAAATGTCTAACCATTGATGGGAGCAGTAGTGAACAGTAAATGATTAAATATTAGGCATCAGGGAAAGAGCAGTGGCTATGGAGTATCCACAAATTGGAGAATTACTTTTCAGCTACAGTACATTTCTGGAGTAATAAGCCCAGATTTAAGAATGGGAATTAGAAATATATTTGGTTGGATTCTAGAGTTTTTCATATGCCCTTTTATTTTGATTGATAGCAATTTGACAGAAACCTGACACATTTTGTCAGTGCTGACTTTTTCTTACAGCCTACTAAGCCCCAGCCCCCAGCCCGGCCTCCACCTCCTGTGCTTCCAGCAAATCGAACTCCTCCTGCTACTGCTCCAGCTCCAGCTCCAGCGAGCACTGGGACCACTGCACCAGCTCCATCACAAACTCCTGGTTCAGCTCCCCCTCTGCAGGCCCAGGGACCCCCATACCCCACCTATCCAGGGTATCCCGGGTAAGGCTGAAACTTTGTATATCCCAATGAATTGGCTAATGTTTCTAGCTCTGGTTAGTCTTTTAAAAACAAGCTCACCCCTTCTCTGAACGGAGGTGTCATGAATGAGTAAGCTACATTGTCAGCTCACGTAGAAATAAAAGTAAGTTATAGTCACTTTTTTTGAGTCGTTGAATAGCCATTTCCCAGACTTATTTAATTTTAGTTTTTACTTACTGGGTTTATATTAAACATATCTCTTCTGTATGGAATTCAGAATGTTTCCTTGGTCTTCATTTAGGTGACAAACAGGTAGGTGCCTTTTCTGAGCTTAGCATAGCAAGGTTGATAAGGCCTTCTTTACATACCTGTACTTTGATGTCTTGGCATTCTGATCATCTCTTAAATAGAAATCTATCTAATTATGGCATGTATTTTCTTAAAGATCAGCTGCCTTTGTGATAGTTTTTTTAGTCTTAAAAATCCAGACATTTAACTATCTTTTAAAATGTCTTCCAAACTTAGTAAAGTACATTGTATCTTCCAAACGTTAAAACTTTGTAAATAGTGAATTTATGAGCCTTACAGTGAACATTGAATCTTGTGAAACAGAAGTGTACTTAGATTGCCACATTAGATTTAAGGGCTTCCGTTTTTATTCCTTGTTCATAGTTGAATATTTAGTCTTATTTCCTTCAACAATCTTATTTTTTGGGTAGCATTCAACACTTTTTTCTTGCATTTCAATTAATAACAGGATAGAACACTTTTCTCTAGCAAGTACCTTGAAACAGCTGTTTTTTCTCGCCATTGAATGGCTTTCTTGAAAAAACTTCATTTTAGAATAATTATTGTATGTTTCATTTTCTAGTGTTTGATTTACCAATCCAGCTTTCTTGTGTTCTTCTTCCCATCAGGTATTGCCAAATGCCCATGCCCATGGGCTATAATCCTTACGCGTACGGCCAGTATAATATGCCATATCCGCCAGTGTATCACCAGAGTCCTGGACAGGCTCCGTACCCAGGACCCCAGCAGCCTTCATACCCCTTCCCTCAGCCCCCACAGCAGCCTTACTATCCACAGCAGTAGTGTGTCAGCTCAGAAGCTCAGCTGGTTCAGCTCAGAGGGAAAGAAATACCAACCCTGCAATAAGTGTACTAAACCCTACGCTCTGGTTAATATAACGTACTCCGATGTACTGAGTGCAGTGTGTAATTTCTGTCTGCAGCTAGAAGCTGTGCCCCAGTTCCACATTTGATTGCACATGGGCCATTTGCTGCTGTTGCAGTATAAAGACTAAGTTTAATAGGATTTGAAATAAATTACATTACAGTTCATAAAAGTTGAAAATGAGAAATTAAACCCACAAGTGAAACGTTTGAAATTATTATACTTAGTTCTACATAAGACATGATGGGAACATCAGAGGCTTACAATGATGGTTTCAGTACTGATACTCAAGAAAACTAAGTTATCTTTCTCTTTTGGTTTATTGATTTGGTTTAATTTTCATTATGCTATTTTGCATAATCAAAACATTGTAAATCTTATAATTTAAAAATAAATTCCTTAAGAACAGTTGTCATTGTTATGTTTTGTCATTGATTCTCATTCCTGTCTAATTTCTTTCTGGTATTAGTCTCTCATTTTATGTGTACACAAGTTAAACAGATCATGAGTTAAGTGCATGATTAATGCAAGTTAATAGGTTCAAGTACATTTTATAGGAAAACCAAAAGAATAATAACCATAATTTATCCTTCATATGCTGGTTAGTAAATTAATTTTGACATTTATTTTGAAAAATCCTATAATGTGGAAGAAACACAATTGCTACCAAAGATTCTTCAAATAAATATACAAGTAAATATGTATATTTAATGTTTTATTATTAGCTTCTCCAAGAAATTGATACAAATTCTGGTAATTTTTTTCTTTTTTTCATAATCTGGTTAAAATAAATACATGTCATTAACAATGCTGTCTAATGTAATGGAATTGTTTAAAGAAAATTTACTGTACCCTTCCGTTCCTTTTTTTCACCTTACTGTCTTAACCTACTAACATTTAATGCACAATGTATATGAATAGATCTAAGCCCTTTCATTTTTATGCTCCTAAAAGATTGGACTATTTTATAATTCAGGGAGTGCACAAAACAGTTGTTGGGAGCATATGCCAATTCTGGAATAGGCTGTGTATTTAATATTAGTCTCTGCTGTTAGGATAAACTAATCACTGTATAAACCTCAGTGAGACTTGTCTAGTGGAGTGCATAGACATGCCTCATGGAATGAGAAAGTGAGAAAGGAATGAGTTGTCTCATATTCCAGTGGGGTCTGTTCTGTGTGAGGTTCATTTCAGAACATACCAGGCATATGAGTAGATGTCCAATGAATCTGTTTATTTTCTAAGTTTCAATGCTAACCTTCTCTTGAATTACTGTTTCATTTAAATGATACTATCAGTTGGTCCACTGTTGTTTTCATTTGACAGTTTGGGTTTATATTTTAAGTGTGGGACTGAAGGTGTGATTGTAAAGGGAGTGAATTGGTTTAAAATATATGTATATCTTTAAAAATCTTTGTTGTTGTATGTAGAAAACATGAAGGCATGTTACTTCAATATAAATGACCTTTACATGGAATACTGAAATTGGTTTAAAGTTCAGTAGTTAAAACCTTGGCAAAAATAGTTTTTTACATATCATAGCTAAGTTCTATTAATGTGGAATCATCAGAATATGACATGGGCTTGTTTGACTTGTGTAAATGGCACTTAAGTTCCTTATTATTACTCAAGTTATCATTTCTATCATAAGATACTCAGTGAGATTAGGGGTATTCCAAATTGCTAGTTTATAATTCTCACTAATGCAAAAACAAAACAAAACAAAACAAAATTGGCCTGAATATTCTCTTGGGGAAGGAAGGCACTAAAGAAAAGAGTAAGTGCATCGGAGGGCCACCAGAGAAGTTACAAGGCCATTTAGCCCATTCCCTGTGCTAGACTAGGCCTCCTCTGTTCTCTCAGAGGGCTCAGGAAGGTGGTTCAGAAACTTTAGGGAAGGAGGCTCCACAGCCCCTTGTGGCAGCCTCCTCAGCATACCCAGCTCATTCAGCTCTGTTAGCAAACCCAGGCCTATTCCCTCTTGTTGGTTCACTCATCTTTTAGATGATTGAGGATGCTTTCCTTTGGTCATCTAGTGTCTTAGGTACAGATGACCAAATTTCTGCAGCCCTTCATTGCTGGGTGTGTCTTCATAGGACTCTAGTTTCATTAAGGTGGCTCATGGAAAGAAGTTTCTCTGTCCGTTTTGCATTCTAGCAAAGAAGAAGCAAGCCCTCACTGGGATTATTTTTGTTACCAGACTTTTTTATCCTTTGCTTAACTTCCTGTATTCCACAAAATACCCTAAAAAGTTGTTGTGGATAATGCTTTTTATTTAGAGGTAGGAGAGTTGTCACTCTGGTTCAGGTATGTTGTACCTATGTTTATAATTAGGCTTTTTGATTATCTTCCTAAACTAAAGAAAGGACACTATTTGTTTTATTTATTTATGTCAGGCTTTGGAATACTATTTTAAAATGGACTATAAGTAATGAAGCTCTGCATAAAGGAGCTGGTCTGAAGTGGGGGAAAAACTAACTTATTTCTTATTCCTAGTTGGAGGCAGATGGCTTGACTTCTCAGTCTGGTGTAAAGTATTGGTCTACTCCTGTGCCTCTTGGTCTTTATTTACATTTAAGAAAAATAGTCATACGTCACTGCAAACCAGTCAATCTTTGTGAGATCTGTACATCCAACTTCTTTGCAATTTATAATCTCTCCCCAAATTTAAGTAGTTACCAAAAAAAAAATGTTTTCACAGAGCCTCTGTCCCTGGTTTTCTGTACCAGTCAGCAGCCTATCTAGTCAAAAAAGATTAAAAAGATATTTTCCATTAGAGCTTTACAGTTTGCAAAAGTGCTTTTTCTACACATTTTCTAATTTCATAAACATGGCAAAATGCAATTTGTTAAGTAGACTTCAGTTTGCTGATGGGGAATTTTTTTTTTTTTTTGGATGATCAGGATATCTTGGAAAATCTTGCTACAACCTAGCAGCATCTATTTTTGTTTTTTTTGTTTTTACACTTCTGCAATTATTAGTTGATTCACAATACAGAACAGGATACAAAGTAGGAGAAAAACAGTGCTATAGCATTATAATTACTAGTTTAAAAATAGACTTTAGAACTAAATGGTTGATTATAAGATTTACATGGAAGAGCAAAGAAGGAAAAATTATATTTTTAGAGAAAAAGAGAATATTCAGGCTTTATTTCTGGTATGAAGTTTATATTTTTTAAGAAATCCTATATTATCACACCAGAGATTTTAGATTCTTTTCTGCTTACAAACATTGCTGGTAGTTGGATGATATTTTTATTGTATTCATTTCTCTTAGGGGGAAATTGTAAAGCAAACAAAAGGTTCCGGATGAAATGTATCCTAGAAATAAAAGTTGAAAGATTCTTACTTCCTTGTAGTATGAATTCTTATTTAAAGTGTTTATGCTTCAGCTTTTATATTTCTCTAATTTCTTTGACAAACAGTGGGTTGGGAAATAAAAAAATACCCACTTTGACTAACTGCATGAGACAAGAAGATGGTGTTGTTTAAATGTTTTCTTACAGCTGTCAACCCTATAATTGATCATGGATGGACCATGATTTTCATCACTTACGATTTGACCCAGATCTTTCAGATGAGTAATTGCTTCTTCAGGTGTCATTTTTGGGTTAAATTTTGGAAATGTTTGGCGAGCTTACCACAGTCAATTGACCAGGGAAAGGGGGATGGTGAAATGTGTTCGTCTTCTAAAACATTTATATTCTTTTCTTCCTACTTCTCCCATGTTTTAGGGTCAGATGCAGCTGTTCTCCTATGTAGCTCAGGATACACAATTTATCAGAGAATGTGTTGGCTTTGTATGTCTTTGAAGTGTGTTGAAGTTGAACAAGCTACCTCCAGGAATGAATCTATAATCTGAATCCCTATTATATACATTTAAGATACATAACTATTGGGTATAGTTAAATCTTTTTTGTTTGTTTTCACTTATCTGGCATCTGGGTTGGACAGTAGAGTTCTCACGGAGGGGCTTGGGAACCTAGGCATGTGGGGTGGGAGAACACGGGGAACTAAGGGACCCTCCCATGAACTGGAGTTCAGCTGCAACCTAAATCTAGGACAGTGACTTGAGCAGCTCTGCTGCTGGGGCTGTTTCAGTTTATGACCACAGGGTGGGTGGGGTTGGCCTGGGCACTGCCTGTGAGCAGACAGGAGCTTGCCTAGAACCTGTGTACCAGAGAGCCGCTGGCCCCTGCTAACCAGGGTCCCCATCCACTGACCGGTCTTGCCTTTGTAGTTAATTCAACTGGGGCACATCCAAGTTGTTTGCCTTAGTACTCTACCTGCAAGGGATCCTGGCTCGTGTCAACTCTGTGGCTCCTGATAACCTTCCTTTTTGCTTAAAAGCTGCTTACGTCCTTTTCAACTAGTGACACCAAGTGATACAGGTGGATATGTTCAAGTCTATAACCTTTGTGTTTCTTTTAAAGTTTTCCTGTATTTGTAACTCTTCTGGTCTCTACACATTTTGAAGCCACGTGATTCATATTCAAGCCAATTATTGTGAACATGAAGTGATCCTTTTTAATATATATTATTATTAATATCTCCACTGTTTTTTCTAGCTGGATACATTAGTGTTTTTTGTTTCGTTTTGTTTTTTGTTTTTGTTTTGTAATCTAATAGGAAAGTTTAAAATAATTTGCAACTTTGTTAAAATTATAATCATATAATCTTTGGACATTTTGTCTGTTTGGAATATTTTTGTCCTATTTCCTTTTCCTGTGTTTCATTGCTTGGATTATGCTTTCTTTTTTTCTAGTTATTTGGAACACTAATACTCTTATTTTCTTCCCTCCCATCCTCAGCTAAATCTTGTCTTTTTTATATATATTTTTGTAAACAGGGTTTGCACTTATATTGTTAATGTATTATTTTCTTATGACTTTTGGAATGTCAGCTTGGTTGCTTCTAGTTTTTGGCGATTATGAATAAAACTGTTTTGTGCTCAGGTTTGTGTTTTCCTCCAGGATTCTGGCTCCAATGGCTTCTGCTCCCAGTAACCTGTGATTCTCTGTCTTCGTCTGTGTCTCCAGTTTTGGGAGTTTTGCCCCTGATGACTTCACATCTCATCTTTACATTCTGATGCCCTGTGTACTGATCTCACCTTTCTCTCTCTAGTCCACTGCTGGCTGTGTTCCACTGATAGCATGGTTGCCTACTCTTATTTCATATAATAACTTGCTCAACATCAACTGTGTACTTACTGGTTCTAAGGACTGTACTGAGTCTTCAAATAATAATTCATTTGTTGCAGAAGAGCCCTATGAAATTGATATGTTTATTTATACGCTACACAGAGGAGTCAACTTGTTGGAGAGAAGTTGATCAACTTGTCCATGGTCACATGGCTGCCGAGTGGCTGAGCTGGGGATCTTTTCAGCGGCCATCTCTGATCTGAACATCTACAATGACAAACATAGCTTCCTCTTGCGTGCTGTTGTTACTGCTAAAAGTAGCTGACCTCTACTGAGTGCCTGCCACATTCCAGGTCCTCTTCTAAGCATTTAAGTTCCATTAACTTATTTTAGCTGAGCAGTCACTAGTGAGATGGCCAGTGACTTCATCCCATTTTGCAGGACAGGAGGAAAGAAGGCACAGAGGAGCTGAGTGATGGAGCTGGGATCTCACTGAGATGAAAAGTTAAAGGCTTTCTAAAGTTTATCCTGTCTCTTGGAGTATTTGTTTTATAGTAGGGCATTTGCTCTCATTCCTCACATCCATCTCTCCATTCACCTATTCATTTTTTTCTCCCCAATAATTCAAAATTGTATATTGAGAGATTATTGATTATTCTAGGTGCTGCGAATACAACTGTGCCCTCAAGGAATTAATATTCCAAGGAAGAGTGAAATTGAACTGGGAACAATGATAGGTTTAAGTGTGAATTTGTGGGAGTTCTCCATTTCCTTCTCCCTCCTTTCAGTGCCAACCAGGTAGCTAAACCCCTTGCATGTTCCTATTCCAGGGGTTGTTTGCAGGGTGGAGTCTCTGGGGCCAGGAGTTAAAGGAAGCAGCAACACCTCAGAGGGGTTAGCTTTTTTAGAGGGATCACTGCAGGCCCAGTGGGTATCACACTCCAAATGAGGTGGAGCTTCCGTAACTGAAGGGACCATGAGTCTGGGCAGCATGGAATGGTGACCCAGGACTTGGCACCACATTGGATATTTGTGTGGGAAGCCAGTAATGACTGAGACTGAATTTCTCATCACCCTGTGGGATGGGCTTCAGAGTCAGAATTGAATCAATCAATAAATAGATATTTCTTATGTACCTGGGCTGATCAGCTTCAATTCATAGCTGCCTATTGCATTCAGGCCACCTCTGGGAGGGCAAAGAATGTTCATGCCATGCATGCCATGCCGTGCTCCAACAATAGCACTGCATTCGTTTGGTTGAACTGGCTGAGACCCCACTGGAGAACTGGTGAGCAGAAATAACAGGGCCCCTGGAAGCCTCTGCTGATGTTTAAGAGTGATCTGAATGCTTTCACCTGCTGGTCAGATATGGGGGTTGGCAGGATGGAGAGAAGGTAAATCACTCATTAGACAGTGCTGAGGAGATTCATGTTTCTCATTCCCAGCTGAAAGTGCCCTCTACCTCAGAGGGAGCCGCCTGAATCCTAAAATGGCCCCAGCCTGGTCATGCCATGTAAGGCCAAGCCAAAGGGTTGCCCCAGTTGTGGGGAAGCCTGTTTTGCTATGGTAGAGATGAGCCCACTAGAAGCTGTGGGTGCTGGGGGATGAAGCTCCAACTTGGTCCCAGAAGAAGAGTCTGCCTGTCTTTGGGGCTCATTCCTGAGATGCAGCAGGTTGGTAGCACCTTGTGTATGAGAAACTGTAGAGTTGAATGAAATCCCAGGGGTGACGTCCTGGGCCTCCGGGGCTCTCGGAGCAAAGGAGGCTCAGTGGGTGATGCGGACTCCCCAGCAGGCTTTCAGGGGCTGCACCCCTTATGAGCACACAGCAGTCTGCTGGAACGTGTCTGCACCCACTGGTCAGGAGAGGAGGTCAGAAGGGCCTTCTTCCCCAGAGCTCTGGACTTCACAGGCAAGGCCTGGACACTCAGAACAGGTGTTGACAGACCTGAGTGGCACCTCCCATCCCAAGCTCTATCTGACCGACCCTCACACCTTCTCCAACCACTGATGCCATAAAGGCTGGTACTAGAGGGTGGGGAGATCCAGGCCCTGCCACTGAGGCCAACACATGGGGATATGTCTCAGACTCTCAGGAAATGGGTGTGGAGCCTGCATCCCAAGTGTGAGGGCAATCCTCAGCCCGTCCTCATGGGGTGGCCTGGGCACTCTGGGGAGATACCTGCTTAGGACAGACAGCGGGGTGAGGCAGGTAAGGGACACCCTGCTTCAGAAAGGATGTCCTAAGGAGGCAACCGTGTGCCTGTGGGGAGGCCTGGGGCATTTCACGAGGTTTCAGCCATGGAGCTTGCAGCTGGTGAGCTGGCTGAGGAGGACTTGGGGTGGATCAGGAATCCAGGGGGTGCATGCAGAGCGTGGGCGGTGGGGCACCACTGTGTTACTTCCCGCCATGCTTATCCGAGACCTTGGCTCGCTTTTACTATCATTACTCTGAATTCTTTATCAGGTAGATTGCTTATCGCCCCTTAACTTAGTTGTTCTTCTGGGGTTTTATCTTGTTCCTTCGTCTGGAACATATTTCTCTGTGGTGTTTTTCTAACTTTCTGTGTTCGTGGTCTTGGTCCCGCAGGCTGCAGGATCACAGCTCCTCTGGCTTCTGGTGTCTGCCCCATGGTGGGTGGGGTTGGTCCAGGGGCTTATGCAGGCTTCCTTGTGGGAGCAGCCAGTGCCTGTCCACTCTTGTGGGGAGCTGGGTCTTGTCCCTCTGGTGGGCAGGGCTGTGTCAAAGGGTGTGTTTGTTTAGAGGTGGCCTTGGGGTCAGAAAGACTTTAGGCAGCCTGTCTGCTGATGGGTGGGGCTCTGTTCCTGCCCTGTTGGTTGTTCCGCCTGAGGCATCCCAGGCTGTTGGGTGGAGCCAGATCTTGGTGAGAAAATGGCAGCCTCCAGGAGAGCTCACGTGGAGGAATATTCTCTGGGGCTTCTGCCACTAGTGTCTTTGTCCCCACAGTGAGCCGCAGCCACCCCCGCCTCCCCAGGAGACCCTCCAAGACCTGCAGGTAGGTCTGGCCCAGGATCCTTTGGAGTCGCTGCTTTGCGCTGGATCCCAGTGCACGTGACACCTTGTGTATGCCCTCCAAGAGTGCAGTTTAAGGGGAATTCCTTGGCGGTCCAGTGATTAAGACTCCACGCTTGCACTGCAGGGGGCACGGGCTCGATCCCTGGTCAGGGAACTAAGATCCCGCAAGCTGTGCGGCATGGCCCAAAAAAAAAAAAAAAGGAAGCGTGGCGTCTCTTTTTCCCCCAGTCCTGTGCAGCTCCTGCACTCAAGCCCCGCTGGCCTTCAAAACCAAATGCTCCCGGGGCTCCTCCTCCCGCTGCCGGACCCCCAGGCTGGGAAGCCAGACGTGGGGCTCAGAATTCCCACTCCCGTGGGAGAACCTCTGCAACAGAATTATTTTCCAGTTTGTGGGATTTGATTATATTGCAATTGTGCTCCTCCTGCCGTCTGGTTGTGGCTTCTTTGTCTTTGGAGGTAGGATATCTTTTTTTGGTAGGTTCCAAGTCTTTTTTGGTTGATGGTTGTTCAGCAGTTAGTTGTGATTTTGGGGTTTTCGTGAGAGGAGATGAGCTCAAGTCCTGCGACTCTGCCATCTCATCTCCATCCCTTCCCACCGTGTCTAGATGACCAAGGGAGAGCCCCCTCACCGTGTGTGTGTGTGTGTGTGTGTGTGTGTGTGTGTGTGTGTATAGCGGGCAGGCGGTGGTGGGCTGGTTGGGCAGTGTTTAGACAAAGGCAATGTGTGAGGAGTCCAGGGGTGAGAAAGGGCAGCAGTGAGAGAGCTCCGTTGGCAAGGGCCCCAAGAAGGTTTGGGCAGGAGAGGGGTGCAGGCAGGTGAGGTCTGGGGAGTCCAGCAGGGAGAAGGGGCACATTTGGACGGGCTGTGGAATTGCTTGGTGGACGAGAGGCTTGTGGAAAGTGGGCGGGACACTCCAGCCAAGGGGTCCTTGGTTGCCCATGTTGTTGTGTCATTCGCCACGGCTGGGAGAACGCCGGGTTCTGCTCACGTGCTGCCTTTCCCAGAGGACACACTTCCCCTTCAACTTCTCATTCCAAGTTGTGGGTATCACTGGGGTCTCCTGGGGTCAGGGTCCCTCCCACTGAGGCAGCTTTTGGGGGAGGTCATCTAGAGACTGGGACCTGCAGTTGAGCCAGGCAACAGGAGGTTCCCCACCCCCTGCAGTCCTTGAAATGCACGCGCCATCTGTGGTGCCCACAGTGGAGAGGGTTTCAAGGATGCAGCCTTGAGAGGGTACGCGGTGTTGAGACCCTCTAGACGGTGTACATGATCGAACCCAGTATGCCTCTACATAAACGTGTAAAATTCTGGTGGGTGGGTGTGCAGACCCACTCACCCTTCGGCGCCCAAGACCAACCTCTCAGGTAAGCTCCTCCGCTTGTTAACACGCCGCCTACGATCTGGACTGGCTGCCGCTTTGTTTGCTCTTCCCCTGCCCTCGAGTTCGGGGCTAGTTTCAGATTTCATCCCTGAAAGTCCCAAATTTACAAACCACCAGCAGCGCTGTGTAAAGGTTAAAGGCTGGTTGTTAGAAGCAGCCTGACCTGGTCTGGATCCTTTGTGATTCTGGCCTTTAGCCTCCATCTCCCTGATGGTGCAGCAGCAAAGGAGCAGCGCCCAAAAGACCGACCCGGGTAGGTGCTCAGAGCTGCTGGCTGTTATAATTGTTCTCAGCACCTGCAAACTCCCCATAACTTGGGGAGAATTTGGTGAGATTGTTGGCCCTTCTCTGACTTTAGGCTTATATGTATTTTATCTTGCTGAAATTTGCTTCCATTTCTGCAAGTTTAGCCAGGATGGAAGAGAAACTGGTGTCCTGGTTTTCAGAGCAGTGTTGTTTCAGTTACATGAAGTGTTGGAATGGCCATTGCATTCAGATTCCCCAGTTCTCACACCCTGGAGGTAACAATAGCATTTTCCCCCTGAAATACTACAAAATTGGTACCTCCTTGCCTCAGGTGCGGAAACTGCTCCATGAATAGATTAAGGTGGAGAGACTAGCTGGGCTCCACCAACCCCAAAGGGGTCCCCAAGGGGATGGAATTCAGGAGGTCTCTTCCTCTACTAGAATGGGAAAAAACTGAGGCTTTGTGTTTACTACGCTCTAACTGAAATACAGAATTCCTTCAATTATAAATGGTGACAAAAGGTCAAATATTGACCTTTGTGGTATTATTAGAACCTGTGATTTTGGCCCGTCTCAAAATCCTAGCTATTTGTATATCACGTTAAAGTTGCCACTGATTTCTCAAAACGTCATTTATACTTATCACTACTTTGCATTTATGGTAAATAGACCTGCCACTAAGTCTTGTTATTTACTGTCAAAAAGCACATATATTAGTATAGACCCCACTTGTTTAATAATTGGATAAACAAATCTAAATATAATTACTTTCCTTTGTAGTTTTATGTATTTTACTTTATGCACTTGGGAAGAGGTCCATAGGCTTTACCTGACTGCCCATATGGTTCATAGCAGCACACAAAATTTATTAACCTCTAGACATTGGAAAACTTTCCAATGGGTAAGAGCGGCAATTTCCACTTACACCACAGGAGGGAACTATTTCCCAACTAATGCTTTAAAACTTCACGGCGGGGATCTTTATTCCTCTTAACTCTTGTTCTAAAATTGGTTCAAGCTTTCTTCTTTACTGTTAACAATGTAATTGGGGTCCTGTGATAAGGCTCTGAAGCTGATACCCCGCCAAGAGCTGAAGCATCCTTTATTGTGAGTCCAGGAAGACGTGATGCGAAAAAGTGAGTCTCCCAGGCACCAGATGAGAACTAGTTTAGTGCCCACAGCTCATTTGCTGTCTCCCCCCGCCCAAAGAAAAACAAACAAAAAACACCCAAACTTGTGAAGCAGAGAGCATACTTGGTTTGTTATTCTGGTAGGAACAGATCCGCTGTTAGGGTAGAAACAAAGCTGAAGGGTTTTCATTAAGTCAGCGGCTGTTGGAAGTGGCTGCACTTGTGTGGGGGAGGGGAAGGGGCAGAGGTGGGAGATGCGGTAGGAGAGAGGGACTTTGTAAAACCGGAACTTTACAGGCGCAGAGAGACCGCGATCCTATACTACAAACCGAGGACCCAGCCAGGCCTGCCACTTGGCGACGCGGTGGTTGCCCCAGGGCTGATTTTAATGGGAACAATTTCCCATGTTCCTCCTTCTTTGGCTACATCAGCGCATAGGTCACTGTATATATTTAAGGGCTCAGAATGGAGGTCTAAGAGTGTCTAATTGAAAAGGGCAGCAGCCACTTTTACAAGTCAGCCTGGGACAGAGGAACAGGTATGCAAACCCTCACTCGCCCAGAAGTAGGTCGGCCTGGAGGAAAATGACTTGGTGGGCGGGGTGATTCTGTGTTCCAGCCTCCCGCAGTGACTCTAAAATTAACCTTTGTTACACTTCCTGCTCTTCTGACCTTTAAGGATTGCTGGCTGTTACGTTATTTTTTAAATTATAAAATACTAGCTTTATTTAATATCACAACATTAAGTAATCTCTAGGATATGGGTACCCTGTACTTTTTGGTTCAATATAAGCTCGAACTTTTCATTTCTTTTTCTTTTTTTAAAAAATGTTTTATTGCAGTATAGTTGATTTACAGTGTTGTGGTACTTTCTGATGCACAGCAAAGTGAGTCAGTTATGCATATACATATAGCCCCTTTTTTTAGACTTTTTTCCCCATATAGGTTACAGAGTATTGAGTAGAGTTCCTTGTGCTATACAGCAGGTCTTTGCTGGTTATCTATTTTATAAATAGTAGTGTGTACATATCAATCCCAATCTCCCAATTTATCTCTCCTCTGTTTCTCCCCCGGTAATCATGACTGCTTTCTACATCTGTAACTCTATTTCTGTTTTGTAAATAAGTTCATTTGTACCATTTTTTTAGATTCCACGTATAAGCGATATCGTAAGATATTTGTCCTTCTCTGTCTGACTTACTTCACTCAGTATGACAATCTCTAGGTCCATCCATGTTGCTGCAAGTGGCATTATTTCATTCTTTTTTTATTCCATTGTATATATGTATCACATCTTCTTTATCCATTCATCTGTTGATGGACATTTAGGTTGATTCCATGTCCTGGCTATTGTAAATAGTGCTGCAATGAACATTGGGGGTGCATGTGTCTTTTCTAACTATGGTTTTCTCCAGGTATATTTGGCTCTTATTTTAATTATGAGCAACACTGTTTCATTCAATCATTCATTCCTTCCTGCAAGCATGCATGCCTTCATCTACAGGAGCTGACCTTTCAGGCTCCATCCTGGGTGCTGAGGCCATAGCACAGACCGGACCGAAGGGCTGTGGCTTCTAGCTCCTTATAGAACTCAGCACAGGTTGGGTCCAGGTGACCGCTCTGAACAGGATCTTTTCAGGTATGTCTATTGCATGCCCATCCGGCAAGTTGTTGATCTGCGCCTCAGTTTCTTCTTGTATAAAGTGGGATCAATATCACCTACCTCACGAGATTATTGTGAGAATAAAGAAAACCAAGTGTGTACACGGTTAGCACCATGCTTGGCTGTTGCCACCAAGGATCGTAGCTTAGTCCTTGAGCGTGTGGTGTACTTGGGGCATGCAAATACCAGTAGCCCAGAGTGTGAGCGGCTGCAACTTCTGCTTGGCTTTCTGGCACGGGTACCCCAATAACCCGGTGAACTTAACAAATGCTCTTCACTAACGTGCCCTAGATTTATTTTGTGAGATGACAGTGTGACAAAGTGGGCAAAGGCATGGGCTCTGTGGCTGGAGGTCTGACACTTTATTAGTTGCAGGACTTGAAGCAAATGACTTCGCCTCTGTGCTTCCCCAGATCCAAAATAGGCACAGTAATGGCGCTTTCTGCCTGAAGTTATTATGAGCTAATGCATGAAAAGATCTTAGAATGGTCTCTGACACATAGTAAGCTCTCAAAATTATTAGCTATTATTGCCCTAGGCAACTTGTTAAATGTTGTCTGATGACAAATGTAAAGGTTTGTGTGAATCTACTAGACAGTCTGGACCAGTGGTCTCAGGTCCCTGGACCCTGTTTCCTCTGAGGTTGACATGAGAGCTGCACCCCCTCCCCTACCTCCCCTGTCCTTGGAATGTACCTTCCACTCGCCATCCCCCAGTGGAGCCGGTTTCAAGGACACAGCCTTGAGAGAATAAGGTGTTGGAACCATCTGGACAGTATATGTGACTGAACCCAGTTAAGGCCTCTGTATAAACTTGTAAAATTCTGGCAGGCGGACGGGAGATCCCCTTGTGTGGTGCCCAAGACCAGCCTCGTGTGCAAGTTCCCTGGCTTGTCACACCTGCTGCCTCCTCATCTGGAGTGGCTGCCTCTAAACTTGATCCTTCTCTGCCCTCCGTGTGTAGGGTTAGTTTGCAAACCAGCATGTGCTGGTGGGGGTGGGGAGGTGATGGTGGGTGATGAGGGTTGTGGGTGGAGTGATGGTGCGTCTTTGCTGGTAGTCTAGGTGGGGAATGATGATGAGTAGCTGGTGTTGACGGTGAAGCAATGAGTCAGCAGCAGTGGTGCTCAGGCACCAGGAGGACTCAGTGGTGAGGTAGGAGGACGGCCCCTCCCCTCTGACTCCCTGGAGGCCCACCATGCTGTGACTACAAAGCAGACCCTTGTTCAGGAATCAGGTTTGTCTCCGATTCCAGTGCATTTCAGGTGCAGAGCTCTGTGGGACGCTGGGCAGTGCTCCCCAGGAGCCCAGGTGTTTCCCCAGCTGTGGTCAGTCGTGGCCAGGCTGGCATTCTGAGCAGCAAGGCCAGTGTAGCATGTAGTCTAAGAACTTGTTTCATTTGCTTTTGGACAGGCCTGCGCTTTATTTTACAGTCTCACCTCATATTCAATTTTTTTTTTCTCTGAGAAATCACAAGCACTTTAAAGATATTGTACCAGGGTTTCCCTGGTGGCGCAGTGGTTGAGAGTCCGCCTGCCGATGCAGGGGACACGGGTTCGTGCCCCAGTCTGGGAGGATCCCACATGCCGCGGAGCGGCTGGGCCCGTGAGCCATGGCCACTGAGACTGCGCATCCGGAGCTTGTGCTCCGCAATGGGAGAGGCCACAACAGTGAGAGGCCCGCATACTGCAAAAAAAAGCGCTATTGTACCAATGTTTCTTATAACATCCCTTTGATGTTGGGGTCAGATAAAAGAACCCAGCTTTACGGGTGACAAAACTGAGATGATCCTCCAGATCACATGTTTCTTAAACTATTGAGAGGAGGCATCTGGTTTACAACCCTTTCCGTGGCTGCAGAATTAATTTTTGTTGAAAAAAAAAAAAAGAGGCCATTTTGTTATATTTCAACTTCCCCTCAACAACGGCAGAAGAGACAACAAGAAAAACTCTCTTCATTTTCAGAGAGTCATCCTGGGCCCCTTCTCTCCGGTGTGTATGTCTGTGACCCTATTTCCTTTCTGATGAGGTACTGGAGTATGGAGGCTGATACTGCAGGAGTGAGTGGGGAAATGGGAGCAGACAAGAAATTTTCTTTTTTAAAAAAAATTTATTGGAGCAGAGTTGATTTACAATGTTGCATTAGTTTCAGGTATACAGCAAAGTGATTCAGTTATACGTATATATACATATTCTTTTTCAGATTCTTTTCCATTATAGGTTATTACAAGATCTTGAGTAGAGTTCCCGGTGCTGTACAGTGGGTCCTTGTTGATTTTATATATATATATATATATATATATATATATATTTTAAAGTTTGCATTTTCTGATTGTGGGAATTTGTAAGAGTAGCTGACCGTTGAAATTGGAACTCTTTTTTAATTTTTATTTATATATGGCTGTGTTGGGTCTTCGTTTCTGTGCCAGGGCTTTCTCTAGTTGTGGCAAGCGGGGGCCACTCTTCATCGCAGTGCGCGGGCCTCTCGCTATCGCGGCCTCTCTTGTTGCGGAGCACAGGCTCCAGATGCGCAGGCTCAGTAGTTGTGGCTCACAGGCCTAGTTGCTCCGCGGCATGTGGGAGCTTCCCAGACCAGGGCTCAAACCCGTGTCCCCTGCATTGGCAGGCAGATTCTCAACCACTGCGCCACCAGGGAAGCCCGATTATCTATTTCATATATAGTAGTGTGTATCTGTTAATCCCAACCTCCTAATTTATCCTTCCCCCACTCCCTTTCCCCTTTGGTAACGATAGTTTGCTTTCTATACCTGTGAGTCTCTTTCTGTTTTGTATATAAGTTCATTTGTATCATTTTTTTAGGTCCCACATATAAGCGTTATCATATATTTGTCTCTCTCTGTCTGACTTAAGAGGTTTTCATTTTAAGCTTTGGTAAGTGAGTGGTGTTTGCACTACACCTTGTCATCTAGGGAACCATTTTGGAGAGGGAGAAAAACCCCAACCAAACCTGTCATTTTTTTTTTTTTTTTTTTGCGGTACGCGGGCCTCCCGCTGTTGTGGCCTCTCTCGTTGCGGAGCAACAGGCTCCGGACGCGCAGGCTCAGCGGCCATGGCTCACGGGCGCAGCCGCTCCGCAGCATGTGGGATCTTCCCGAACCGGGGCACGAACCCTTGTCCCCTGCATCGGCAGGCGGACTCTCAACCACTGCACCACCAGGGAAGCCCCCTGTCATTTTTTAAAAAAAGTATTTGTTCCACATTCCATAAGGCTGAGCAAAATCACATTTTCCTTGGTAAAAGCAGATGCAGTTTCTCGCAGAGAGCCTTTGAAAATGGGCTGCTGCCGCCGTTCCTGGTGGTGTCCTGTTGTGCCAGGGCCAGGACAAATGCAGCTGGCCTCCACGTCGATGTGTTTTAATTGAAAAAGAAATAGAAAGGTACACTTCAGGCCATACTGATCTCTAAAAGGCTGCTTCCTAGAATTGCTGTTTGCTAGGCTGCCAGCAGCCCCTCCGACTCCTCTTTGCAGATGTTTTATGGACGTGATTTAAACCTCAGGACTCTTCCTTTCTTCCCTCTGGTGAAGGAGCTTGGTGCTCTCAACTCATTAACTTATGTTCCTGTTATTTGCCTGCCGTTGCAATCCTCCGCTTGCAATAATGTGGCATCGCACTGTCAGGGGAGGTTCATGTCACAGAGGTGGCCTCGATGGGCGATCAGCAGTGATGGCAAATTTGCAAGTTTAAGAACAGCGCACACGGCAAAAATGAGATGCGGCATGGGAAGTGCTGATGAAGACAGACTTTCTAATATTCCCGTCCTGTGGTTCCACGTGATGTGTGGTCCGGGAAGGGGGAAGAGTTATGAACATTTTGGTGCTTGGGGTTGAGACTCTCGGGGGCCTAGCCATGCTCATTTGTGGTGTGGGGTCTCGGGACATTTGTTCCACAGACACCCGAGGGACCTGCTCAGTGCAGAGGAAGATGTGAACCCTGTCATGAGAGGATGAACAGGCTTTGGGGAGAGGTAGTGAGACAGTGGAACTGAGGAGAGATGTTCCAGCAGAGTGTTCCAGCAACTAGAGGTGTGTACAGGGGATGTAGATGTCCATGGGAGAGGAGATTTGCTCTGCTGGATTAGAGCAGGTCAGATAGGAAGAGATTGTCACTGACCACCTGCCAAGGGCACCAGGAGTACACATGTAGTTGAACTTGGTTTTGTAACCTGCTCCATGAAAAGAGAACATGCACCCCACGGAACCATGGAGTGTCTGGGTAAGAGCGGTTCGGAGGGGCTTCATAGAGGCTTGGGCTTGTGTTTGGTGATTTGAGTACAAGGAAGTGGGGTCTCTTCTGGGTCAGTCTTGTTAGAAAGAGGGGCAATTTGGTGACTGGGCATCTTAATACCTTTAGTCTAGGAGGTGGGATGAATGGAGTGGGGATAGAGATGTCCTTGGAAAAGAAGCCATGGCAGCTCACGTCAGCCTCAGGAGGGGAGGTGTGGTCCTTCTTGTTGCACAGTGTCTTTGTTTTCAATTTCTATTCAGGTATGATTCCCAAGTGGTATCATTTGTGTCTTGTTGGAGTTCTCGACTGGCATTGATAGTCTATGAAATTGTTAATTTCATCAGGGGAACATCACAGCCTAGCTGGTAGCACCTGGGCCAATGACTAGCTGCTTTTATTCTTCTCAAAATGCTTGGTCTGGGCACTGAAGGGTGAGTAGGATTTTTCCAGGTCAAAGAGGGAAGGCATCTCCCGTGGAGAGAGGGTATAGCTGGAGGAGATTGAGGGAGGCGTGGAGTATCACAAGAGGCTGAGGATGCTGTGAGCAGCTTGAGTGTCAGAAGTGAGGATGTGTGTGGGAGACAGGGGGAGAAAGGCCCTGGATTAGAGGGGGCCGGGTGGGGAGGACTTTGCCCCTGGCTACGGAGCTTAGACTGTATTCTTTGGCCATCTTCATCGGAGTGCTCAATTCAGAGCAGCTGGTCAACAGATGTTTATTGATGTGGGATGGCCTTCATTTTCCCTGCACACGCTTCTTTTCTTCACACCATGGATTGCCATCAAAGCCCAAAAGGAAGGCTACCCAAAGGGGGGATATCCTTCTAGGAGTCTAGATATGCTTCTCTTGCTGTAACGCTTGGACTACTATAGGAACAGAGATGGAAGGCTTCTTCCGGCACGTTTGATCTGCTCCCCTTTTTCACAAAGGGGGGACCTGAAGCCACACTTGGCAATGTACTGGCTTGAGATTCCACAGCAAATCATGAAAGGATGAGGACTTGACCTCACATCTCCGGCTGCCTTGTCTCTGCTCTTTCAAAACTTCCCTGAATTGATGCTTTCATAACCCTAGTAAATCCTGGGGCTCTACATGGCTGGGTCACTGCAGAGACACCCCCCCCTCCCCCCCGCCAATTCACAAAAATAAAATGAAGCAGCCAGAGGTAACTGAGAAGGAATTCCATTGTTACAGGACTCTGTTGAAGACCTTTAAGGGGATGTGATTCCTGAGCTCTAGTAACACTTCGAAAGGACTTTCCTCCTCTCCCCTCTCAGCTTCTCCAGGTGGCCTCTGTGCCAACACCCACACGGCTCCCTAACCACAGACTGGGGCTGGATCTTCTCTTGCTCCTTCCTTCCTCTCATCTACTTCTTTCATAAATGGATTGGCCTGGCCTCTCTGTCCATACCCTCTGTCCCATCCTCCTTTTTCTCAGTGCCCATCCCACCTTTATATCAGTCAGGGTTGTGTCTGGTTACATGTTACAGAAGCCTCCCTACGGTGGCTAAAACAAGTAAGAGGTTTCTTTTTCTCCCCGCAAAAAAGTCCATAGCAAGGTGCTCCACAGCTGGTCCAGCAGGTCCTTCTGCTTTTCTGCTCTGCCATTTATGCTGTGTAGCTTTCTTCATTCTCACAGATGGATGCTGCGTCTGTAGGCATCGAGTTTGCATTCCAGGCCAGAAGAGGGGAAATGGACAAAGGCAGAAGACATGTGCCTGATGAATAGTTTATTAAAAAAAATTTTTTTTTTAATTGAAGTATAGTTGGTTACAGTGTTGCATTAGTTTCTGGTGTACAGCAAAGCTATCCATATATATATATTCTTTTCCAGTATGGTTTATTATAGGCTATTGAATAAAGTTCTTTGTAGTATACAGTAGGACCTTGTTGTTTATGTATTTTATATATAGTAGTTGGTACCTGCTAGTTCCAAACTCCTATTTTATCCTTTCCCCACCCCCTTTCCCGTTTGGTAACCCTAAGCTTGTTTTCTATGTCAGTGAGTCTGTTTCTGTTTCGTAAATAAGTTCATTGTGTCATACTTTAGATTCTACCTGTGTTATCATATATCTGTCTTTCTCTGTCTGACTTACTTCACTGAGTATGGTAATCTCTGGGTCCATCCATGTTGCTGCAAATGGCATTACTTCATTCCTTTTGATGGTTGAGTAGTATTCCGTTGTATATATGTACCACATCTTCTTTGTCTCTTTATCTGAATGGTTTCTTTATATTGGGAAAACAGTTACTTTCCCTGAAGCCTCATCCAGTAGATTGATACTTACATCCCATTGGCCAGAAATGGTCACATGGCCATCACTAGCTGCAAGGGATCCTGGGGAAGTAAGTATAATTGTTACCTTGCAACCCTGGGGAAAAAAATCAGGGTCCTGTTAATAAAGATGGGAAGAAGAGATATTGGGTAAGAAGTTGGCAATGTTTGGTATACTCATCCTCTAGATTTTGCATCACAAGAATTTTGAGGGCGGATTTAGTAAAAACAGGGCTCTTGTCCACATTGGGATGTGGGAGAGAAGCTGATGGAGCAAAGTTATCCACACGTGAATTAGTATTTGCTTAAATAAGCAAGATCTATTCTAGAACACATTGACTTAGTTTTCATTTTGTGACTTTTTAGCTTTTAAAAGTAAGTTAGAGGGCTTCCCTGGTGGTGCAGTGGTTGAGAGTCTGTCTGCCGATACAGGGGACACGGGTTCATGCCCCAGTCCGGGAAGATCCCGCATGCCGCGGAGTGGCTGGGCCCGTGAGCCATGGCTGCTGAGCCTGCGCGTCTGGAGCCTGTGCTCTGCAACGGGAGAGGCCACGACAGTGAGAGGCCCGCGTACTGCAAAAAAAAAAAAAAAAAAAAAGTAAGTTAGAAATCTAAGTAGACATTTAGGATATATTGCCTATAGGAAATGAAATCTTTTTTCTTAATGCATTCTACTCAATGTCAGGACTTTGCTCTGAGAAAATTCAATTCCAAGAAGACAAGTTTCCAAAACGCATTCTACTAAGAAAGATTAGAGTTGTTTCTGTCTTATTATGCACTAGAATAAAATAATTACAGAGAACAAAAACACCAAGCTCTTGGTACTATAATTTCAATTCTCATTTTTGTCATTGTGTACATAGACATTTGATGTTATTACAGTGGGTGCATACCAATTGGTAGTGATCTGTTCTTTTCCACTTCACAGTATTTTATAGACAGGGTTTTACGGACTGACAGTTCATATGGTTATTTTTAGTGACAATGTAATATTGTGATATGCTATAGCTTACTTAGTCATTCCCCTTTGATCAGAGGTTATTTGAAAAAGTATTTAATAACCGATACCTCATTAACATCGATTAGTCAGAAGAGACCAGGCTATAGAAACAGAGCATGTACTGAAGGCCCCTGCTGGACCTGGCATTAGCTCTTGTTGCTGGGTGTAGAGTGGTCAGGGGTCCATTTGGTCATGGCAAATTTGGTAGTGGATATTTACTAACTGATATGGAAGGACTGCAACAATTCAATAACCAGTTGTAAATTAGCTTTTGCTGTATAGTAAGCCATTCCAAAACCTAGTGACTTAAAAAAAAGCAGTATGCTTAGCTCATGCTTCTGTGGGTCAGCAATTTGTGCTGGGGTTTGGGTGATTCTACTGGTCCTGACTAGGGTTAGTTGTATGCCTGTGGTTTGCTGCTGGTCAGTTAGACAGTCTGCTCCTGGGTGCTGCAGGGTCACCTGGTGTGATGGAGATGACTTGACTGTATGTATTTCATCTTCCAGAAGGCTAGATGGAACTTTTCACATGACTGGATGGAGTTGCAAGAAAACAAGCAAAAAATGTGCAAGGACTCCTGAGGTCTGGGCTTGGAATGGGAACAGTGTGTCTTCTGCCACGCTTAATTAGCTAAAGCAAGTTCCAAGGTCAGCCACAAGGACTCCACCTCTGTATGGAAGATGCTGCAAAATCACACTGAAAACAGGTATGGATACAGGGAAGAGCATAATTTGGGCCATTTTTGCAAAAACTACCATGCTGTTGTATACCAGAATGGCAGACTGAGTATCACTCTGTTAGAAATGAAGCATTTATAGTGTACATCACTCTGCACATTACATGTATCACTGCTATGAACATCACATTCTTCCTGATGATTTTACCATTCTCGGCATTAGAAAAATACTTACTAAGGGAGCAAGGTGGGAAGATCTTCACTCATTCAGGAGTCATTCATTCAGCGTCCCTCTGCACTAGGTTGGGGGAGGGCAGAAGCAGCGGGTACATTTGTCTGGAGTCCAGCAGGGAAGATACACAGTAGTGGACAGCACAATGTGGAATGTGGCTTCTGCTTTGGTAGTGATGTGTGTGGAGGGGTCTGGGGCATGTGCCCGTGGCCCAGAGGGAGAGATGTGGGTGGGGAATGTGTGTGTGTGTGTGTGTGTGTGTGTGTGTGTGTCTGTCTGTCTGTCTGTCTTATGTAAGGCAAGGCAGCTCAGGAGTAGGTAATGACTGACTTTTTTTTTTTTTTACATTTTATTTATTGGCCATCCCGCAAAGCTTGTGGGATCTTAGATCCCCAACCGGGGATTGAACTCGTGCCCCCTGCAGCAGAAGCGCCGACTGCCAGGGAATTCCCTGTAATGACTGACTTTAGATTTGAAAAATGAGTTAGCCAGACAAAGAATGTGGTGAAGAGTGAACCCCAGTATTCACAAAGCATTTTATCCAGATAATGAATGAGGGTGCTCTGGGGCGGGGAGCCAGCCAGAGGGATATTGCACTGAAAAGCAGGGCAAGGTCGAAGTGCTTTCAGCCTGCCTTTGACCTTTATCTTGGAGGCAGTGCAGGGCCACTGGTGACTGCACGTTTTATTGTGAAGATTCTCAGGATTAGAGCTGAAGAGGTGGTTTGACCAGTGCAGGCTGTTTGATTCTCTGCAGTTGGGAGCAGGTTCTTGTCCTAGAAGCAGAAGAAGAATCACTTTTTTTTTCTGAACACACCTTAGTTCTCCGAGAAATCACACTAGGAGAAATAAACTTGGCCTCACGTCACATCTTCCATTAAGATAAGATCTAGGTGGAGCAAAGATTTAAGTATTAAAAAAATAAGGTCATAAAGTATTAGTAGAAAATATGAAAATAGCTTTAATCTCAAAATGGGCAAGACTTTCCCAGAAGTCATAGTAAAAGAGATTGATGTATTTGACCACCTAAAGCAAAATAGAAATAAAAAACACCTGCACTGCAAAAAAACACCACATACAAAGTAAAAAAACCAACAACAAATTAGGAAAAACTATTTGCAATGTGTGGCAGTCTTGCTATCTGGCTATTTAGTTTTCCTAACATTATTTTGTTGAAAAAAATCTTTTTCTTACTGATTCAGAATATCATCTTTATCATATGTTAAATGTTTATCTATTTATACACACATTTACTGATGGATATTTTGGGGGGCTTTAAATTCTGTTCCTTTCATCTATCTGTCCTTTCATGTACCAGCACCATATTAACTTAATTACTGTAGTATTGTAATATATCTTAATATCTGGCAGTCCTCTCACATTGCTTTTATTTTTTTATTGAAGTATCATTGATTTACAGTGTTGTGTGTTTCAGGTGTACAGCACAGTGACTCAGTTACACAGATATATATACATACACACACACATATATATACTTTTTCAGATTCTTTTCCATTATAGGTTATTACAAAATATTGGGTATAGTTCCCAGTGATATACAGCAGGTCCTTGTTGGTTATCTATTTTATATATAGTAGTGTATGTTAATCCCAACCACCTAATTTATCCCTCCCCCCCTTTCCCCTTTGGTAAGCATAAGTTCATTTTCTGTGTCTGTGGGTCTATTTCCATTTTCACATTGCTTTAAAAAAAAATAACCATTAAGATTCTACTTTTCTATAAAAGGCGTTGGGGGCTTCCCTGGTGGTGCAGTGGTTGAGAGTCCGCCTGCCGATGCAGGGGACGCGGGTTTGTGCCCCGGTCCGGGAGGATCCCACATGCCGCGGAGCGGCTGGTTCCGTGAGCCATGGCCGCTGAGCCTGCGCGTCCGGAGCCTGTGCTCCGCAATGGGAGAGGCCACAGCAGTGAGAGGCCCGCGTACCGCAAAAAAAAAATAAATAAAAGGCGTTGGTCGAACAGCCCTGAGTATGCCGACCGGGAGCACACCCAGCGCCGCCTGGGCCTCACCTGGCTGCAGCTTTGCCCGGTGCCCTCCAAAGCCCCCGGAAGCCCCAGTGCTAGGCCCACACCGTGCGCTGTTTCGTGACCGAGGGCTTCGGCCGTGGGGTCTGAGCCGTCCTCCCGCCGAGTGAAGGGGGCGGGGCAGTGATTCTGCGCAGAGTAAATGGTCCTACGAGGAGCACAGGTGTTTACACTTGACCCAGCTGCAGCCTCACTCTCAAAATCGGGTCCTCCCTTCAGTACGGTGAGAACTACGGAGAGAATCTGCCACGCCCCAGGTTCCGCCCTCGTGGTCCGACACGGGCCCTACCCTGGAGGCTGCTGTGGGGAGAGGGTCCGCCCCGGCGCCTGGGTGTCTCTGAAGGCCCCCGCGGTCCGTGGAGCTGATTCCTGGTAAGTTGTTTCTTTTGGATAGCACCTTGAAAGACGCTCTTGTTCGGCTCCACGGTGGCTTGGGCCGAGCTGTTGGTGGCAAACTTTATGCAGGCATAGCCCTTGGGGTGTTGGGAGAGCTTGTTGCACAGGATGGCCACCTGGAGTATCTCGCCGCAGTGGTTGAAATAGGCCTCCAGCTCCTGGGCCGTGCCGCCGTAGTCCACATTGCCCATGTAGTTGGATCTGTGGTTGGCCTCCACCTTCTCCATGGGGGTGTCTGGCTCGGGGCTCAGCAGCTGCCCGGCCAGCAGGGCCCCGGCGTCTTCCTTTTCCCCCTCTGGGCCCTGGGCCTGCTCCATGGCCCACAGCTTCAGTTTCATGGCCTCCAGCTCCCGGTCCGGTACCGGGCACTCGGCCAGGTCCTCCTCCTCCAAGAGAGACGGCAGGAAACCCGCGTCTTCCTCGTCCTTTTCCCCCGCTTCCCCTGTCTCCTCCTCCTCCCTGTCTGCAGCTCTGGGGCCCAGAGAGGTCTTCCCGGCCCGGCGGCACCAGGCCCCCCAGCCCTGGGCCTCGGGGTTGGAAGCCCTCTGTCAGGCCTCTGTGGTGTGTGGGAAGAGAGCACGGCTGAGGAAGGACCACATGGCGGCCGGGGCAGAAGGGGAGATAGGCCAGGCCTCTGCTCACGTTCACGCCCTCACACTGTTTTTATTTATTTTTTAATTTAAAAAATTATTTATTTTATTTATTTTTGCCTGCATTGGGTCCTGTTGCTGCGCTTGGGTTTTCTCTAGTTGCCGCGAGCTGGGGCTACTCTTTTTCTTTTTTTTTTTTTTAGTGGTACGTGGGCCTCTCACTGTTGTGGCCTCTCCCGTTGCGGAGCACAGGCTCCGGACGCGCAGGCTCAGCGGCCACGGCTCACGGGCCTAGCCGCTCTGCGGCATGTGGGATCTTCCCAGACCGGGGCACGAACCCGCGTCCCCTGCATCGGCAGGCGGACTCTCAACCACTGGGCCACCAGGGAAGCCCTGGGACTACTCTTTGTTGCGGTGCGCGGGCTTCTCGTTGCGAGGCTTCTCTTGTTGCAGAGCACGGGATCTAGGCGCGCCGGCTTCAGTAGTTGTGGCTTGTGGGCTCTAGAGCTCAGGCTCAGTAGTTGTGGCGCACGGGCTTAGTTGCTCTGCGGCATGTGGGATCTTCCTGGACCAGGGCTCGAGCCCGTGTCCCCTGCATTTGCATTGGCAGGCGGATTCTTAACCATCTGCGCCACCGGGGAAGCTCCCTCACATTGCTTTTAAAAGGAGACTTTTCTTAAAAACGTTTGCTTGGGTTTTTTGTTTTGTGTTTTTGCATTTGAGGTATTTCCTATTTAAGAATATGGCACATCTTCCCATTAATGCAAGTCGTTTTTTGGTGTGCATCCCTCAGGGGTAGTTTAAATTTTCTTCACATCAATTTTGCACATCTTAGGTTATTTCTGTATATTTTATCCTTCTTGGTTACTATAAATGAGATATTTTCTTCCTTGATAATTCTAACTGGCTATTAAATTCTTTATATTAATTTTGTATCCATCCAGCCTACAAATTTTTTTTATTGTCTTGGACTTTTATTGGTTGATAATCATACCAACTACAAATAACTTTGCCTCCACTTTTAAATTTTTTTATACTTTATATTTCTCTTTATTGTTGATTGCTTTGATTAGTATATCCAGAACCATTGTAAATAGTAAGGGTGATCGTGGACGTTCTTATTTTGTTCCTGGCTTTAATGGGAGTGCTTCTTGTGTTTTCCCATTAAACGTGAGGCTGGTTTAAAAAATAGATATAGATATATACCTGTTACATTAGGTAAGCATCCATCATTAGTAACCTTCGGTATAGCCAGTTCTTTGGGTTAGCCAAGTATCTGTGTGTGTACCTTTTCCCTCTGTAGAACATCCCCACCCCCTAATGGGAATAGAGTCCCACTTGGGTCAGCTTCTGGGTGAACAGTCAGGATCTGTGGGTGATGCTCAGTCCTGTCCATCAGACCAGGATAGTCTTCCCTTGATTTTTTTTTCAGAAATTGTCAGTTGGTCCTATCTTTATTTTATAAGAGATTAAGTTTTTTTCAGTCCACAGTATGAGAAGATCAAATTTAGAATCATAATTTATTTTGTTGAGTTGTTTTGTTTTTAAAAAAATAAAATTCATTATTGAGGTTAATTGTGTCACGGAGGGAACAATATATGCTAGGAACCAAAATAATTAAAAATGTAAAACTTTTTACAAATATATAAAATATTCAACTCTTTATTGAAGAGGTTTGGCTCTGAATGTCATAGCACAAATCCTACAGACTCACTAGGTGGAGATATCTGAGGACCAACAGAAAGCAGGCTGTTTCCTCAGAGCATCTCCCACCCATCCTCCCAAAAAGATAGTCTTCCCTTGATCTGGTGGTCTTTAAACTAAAAGGGAAATGATCTAATCACAGCATGGCCAATATGTAGTAACTCAGTGGACACAGGTTAATCACAACAGGAACTCCGTGTTGAAAAGGGAAAATGGGAGATATGATAGACATTGGTCCATGGCAGAAATTACACTGGGCTATGACAAATATTCCCTTTTCTGGCTGTAGAACACATTTCACTGGTTCGTCCATTTGGACCACTTCATTCTGCTCCCTGGGAAAAAGTCATTGTCTTCTGAAATCCCCAGCTCTGCCGGTGGGCAACTTTCTTCCTTGTCTTTTATTGTTAAAGACCATAAATGCACTGACTTCCAGTCAACTTAGATTGCTAGCCACAGACAGAAAGTACCTCTCCTAGCAGAATTATGTCCTCTTCCATCTGTGTTTGTGATTGGCTGGCTTTAGACTGAGTTAATCTCCCTTGTAATGTTGGGTGGAAGGAAAGAAAAAGACAGCTAAAGTCCATCAAAATTTGGAATTTTCCCCAATGCTTCACCTTCATTGGAAGGTTGTCTGTCTTCCAAGGTACCACGAGTGATGATTTAACCAAGAGCTCTGTGTGGAATAACAAGTCATCATATGACCAGCTTGTGATGCCATATTTTATGTGAGATGTTAGTAATTGCTGGGTACCTCTTACTCAGCAATGTTAAAATGTAAAAAAATGGCCCGTGGCGATTGTAATGTGCCCTCAATTATAGGATGCAAATCAATTTCAGAAATGTTAAAATGGACAAAAAAATGTGCACCTTAGATATGATGAGATATCACGTCTGCACCTTTGCCATCGGCTGTCCCACTGGCTCCACTTGGACAGCGTCTCATTTATGCTTTGCTATCTGAGGCTCCCCACCTGCGGGTACCAAATTCTGTTTAAATTAGAATGAACTATTGTTGTTCTGTCATCTACAACATTCCTTTTCCACTTGTGGTCCGAGGCAGCTGCTCCAGCTCCAGGAGTCATGACCACTTTTCCAGCAGCAGGAAGGAGAGAAGGGAATAAAAGGGACATTCTCTTTCCCTGTAAGTATATGTCCAGGAAGTTGCTCAGACCATTTCTGCTTTATATCCCATTGTGTGGAACTTGGTTACATAGTCACACTTAGCTGGGAGAATGTAATTTTATTCTAGGTAGCCAAGTACCCAGCTAATGTTCAGGTGTTTGATTACTGTAGAAAGAAAGGATGAAACCTGGGGAGAACTAACTGTTTCTAAAGGTTTGTAAGATAATCTGTAAAAAAAGTTCCTCTTTTTCTGTGGGCAGGGGGTGCCCATGCCATGCGGCTTATGGGATCTTAGTTCCCCGACCAGGGATTGAACACGGGCCCTTGTCAGCGGAAGTGTGGAGTCCTAACCACGAGACTGCCAGGGAATTCTCAAAAAATTCCTCTTTTTATTAAGAATGAAATCATCCTAAGAATGTATGTAATTGCATTACATGCCTTTTAAGCATCTCTGGAGATGATTAATCCCGAGCCCCCGACTCAGTCTGGGTCCCTTGTCCTATAGTGTAGGACACAGGCTGTCACTCTGAAGTCCATAGCAGCTTTGCACAGTAGAATCAAGCTTTTGTTTTTGTGATTCCTTGATTCAAATCCGGTCTCACCAGCAGCATGCGGACCCCACCAGCGAGAAAAGGGATCATGTTTGCTTTGCTCACCACTGGTAGTCTAGCATCTAACACAGAACCCCGCATATAGTGGGCGCTTGGTAAATTTCCAAAGAATACACGAGTGAATGAACAGTTTCGGTTTTGTGTGAGGTTTTTCAGGAAAACAGCGAATATCTCTCTGCCCCCTGCCCCCCAGCCCACGGCTCCTTCCCACGTGCAGTAGCTCTGATGAGACAGTTAATAGGACAGGTGGGTGGCTTCTGGTGTGAAGGCTGCAGCTTCCAGGCCCACCTCCCAGGGTCTGTGTGGACATGAGGAACTTTGAATTAATGGTGGAGGGGAGCCCTGAGAGCTTTTGCAGACAATTCTGGGGAGAGTGCACAGAGCCCTCGGCGGGGCCAGGCTGTGAGGCCATTCGCCCTGGGGACAGGGCCTGACGGAGAGCCCTGTCCAATTACCGGGAGTGCAGGTGGCAGGAAGGTGTGGCCAGGTTCACATGAGTCCCAGGCTGCTGGCGTGTCATCTAACGTGGCAGGCCCAGCATGACCCTCCAGCCTTGTGGAGCAGAGCGATGCCAGTTAGCATTTTTTTTTTTTTTTTTTTTTTTTTTTTTATGCGTTACGCGGGCCTCTCACTGTTGTGGCCTCTCCCGTTGCGGAGGACAGGCTCCGGACGCGCAGGCTCAGCGGCCATGGCTCACGGGCCCAGCCGCTCCGCGGCATGTGGGATCTTCCCAGACCGGGGCACGAACCCGTGTCCCCTGCATCGGCAGGCGGACTCTCAACCACTGCGCCACCAGGGAAGCCCCCAGTTAGCATTTTTTGACTCTGGCAGGACCAGCAAACCGGGCCGAGGCATCTTTTCTTGCCAACTCATTAAGGGTTGGGCTGGGGCCACAGGAAACCTGCAAATTCAGGCCTCTTAGCAGGAGAGAAGGCCTGGGGCATTTCCTCAGCTGCTCATCCTCTCCCTTCTTTGTGGCTTCCCTCTTGCTCTCTTGGGGTTGGCAGGGGGCTCCAGGGGAGGCTGGAGGAAAGAGAGTGTGGGGTGGTAGGGAAAAGATGGCACAGAGGCTACCTTCCTGAAGTCTCAGTGTCTCCCTGCCTTTCTCAGAGACCCACAGGTCTGAGCGGCTGTGAACCTGCAGCTGCAGACCTTTTATCAATCCAGAATGTTCTCTTGACAAGTTGGTTCAGTGTTACCAGCATTTATAGAACTTCTGCTGTGTACCAGGCCCTGTGTTGGGCTCTGGAGGTCCCGCGGTGTCCAGACATGTAAGCAGGTGTCCTCGATGTGATGAGACATGGGAAGTGATAGAGGCATATCCTTGACAGCAGGTATACCCAGGAGAAGATGCTTGGGTCGAAGCAGATATCCGGGAAGCGTCTAGGGGAGTAGGGACTTGAGCAGGCTTCACAAAATGAATGCTGCTTGGCCGATGGACAGGGGTGTCCAAACAGAAAAGTCACAGGGGAGCCAAGCAGCATGGCGCACTTTGAGAACTACCATACCCCGTGCTGCTCCGGGTTAAAGTGTACTGTTCACTTACCAAGCACCGGGGAGGGGAAGGTTCTCAGTGTTTTCAAGGCTCCATCTCTTTTAGTCCTCACAGTATCCCTGAGAAGGAAGAACCATTGTCCCATCTCATAGTTCAGGGCCTGGGGCACAGGGAGGTTAAGTGACGTAGCCAGGATTCATCATTAATTAGTAGTTAGTAAGGAGTGGCCTAGGCTTGCTGGACCTTAAAGCCCAGAGTGATGATAGCGGTGGCAGCAAGAATCTAACAGTAGTAGTTGACACTCACTGCATACTCACTAAGCGCCAGATACTGCGCTAAGCATTATTTCACTGAATTCTCAGCACATGCAGGTCTGTCCTGTTTTATCCCCACCTCACAGAAGAGGACGCTGGGGAATGGTTAAGGGATTGAAGCCCTTTACCCGTGGGTGAAGGTCTGCTCCCAGGCAGCCTTAAAGCAAAGCCTGTGCTCCTAACCACTGCCCTTTTCCGGGTGTCTTTTCCTGGAAGGGCAGAGTGAGGGAAGGCGAGTCTGGAGAGGCAGGCTGATAGGCCCCAGACCCCGGAGGGCCTTGTGCACAGCACACAGGCCCACAGGCCACGAAGCGTGGCACTCATGGAGTCGGGCTGCCCGCTGCAGGGCCCACGGCTGCAGTGGGGGCCTGCTTTGGAAGGGTGGCCCCAGGATCTCTCCCATGAGTCCAGCTGGGGTCCAGTGTCCTTGAGTTCCACTTTTCTCCTCGAACTAGACTGTCAGGATCTGCCGGGGTGCGGGCTGTGCCGTCTGCTTCGCCGTGGTCTCTTCAGTGGCTGCTGAGCTCTTAGGGTCACATCACGATCTAGTGATGGAGTGACTGCAAGGGTGGAAGCAACTAGCCTCACTGCTCAGGCTTCCCTGGGTTGCCTTGGTCCCGGCCAGAGCGGCCTCTGTCCATTGAGCCTCGTGCTTCCTGAGCTCGGCACCTTAGCTCACGAGCCTGCTCCTCCAGCCTCCCCGTTTCAGTAACTGGCGGCACCAGTGTGATGGTTAATTTCATGTACCAACTTGACTGGGCCACAGGGTGCCCAGATATTTGGTCAATCATTATTCTGGATGTTTCTCCAAGGGTGTTTTTGGATGAGATTAACATTTCAATTGGTAGAGTAAAGCAGATTGCCCTCCGTAATGTGGGTGGGCCCCATCCAACCAGCTGAAGGCCTGAGTAGAACAAAAGGACGGACCCTTCCCTAAGTAAAAAAAATTCTCCAGCAGACTTCTTTGGGCTTTATCTGCACCATCGGTTCTCCCGGGTCCCAAGCCTGCCCACCCACACTGCAGATCTGTACTGCGGCCCCCATAATTGCATGAGCCAATTCCTTAAAATAAATCTCTTTCTTTCTCTCTCTCTCTCTATACACATTCTATGAATTCTGTTTCTCTAGAGAAGCCTGACTAATACAATTGTCCTCCCAGCTGCTCAAGCAGAAACAGAGGCGTCATCCTCTCTCATGACCTACAGCACTGAATCAGTCACCAAGTCCTGTGGCTATCACTTCTCAAAGCGCTCCCGTGCCGTCCACTTCTCATCACATCACTGACACCTCCTAGGCCAGGGCAGCAGCCCCTCCCCCTGGGTGGCAGCAGCACTCACTAATTGGTCTCTGAGCTAGTCCTGCCCCTTCTCCACCCAATGTTCACACAGCAGCCAGAGTAGTTCTTACAAAGGCACATCTCACCCTGTCACTCGGCTGTTAAATCCCTTCAGAGGCATCCCATGGATCTCAGGATAAAGCTGTGATATCAGTTAGGTTTTGCTGCCTAACAAGTGATGGCAAACATAGATACTAACAGGCATGTATGGCTTATGATTGGTAACTTGGTCTGGACTCACCACGGTGGTTCTTCTGGGCTTGTCTGGGCTGACTCATGATTCTAGGGTCAGCTGGGAACTGGCTGGTCTAGGAGGGACTCAGCTTGGATGGCTGGGCTTTGTTCCACATAATCTCTCATGCTTCAGGATCTGGGAAGTGTTCTAAGAGAAAGAGAGAGTAGAGGCTCAAGGCATCTAGAGGCCCAGGCTCAGAACTGGCATATCACTTCCTCTGCATTCTTCTGGCTCAATCAAGAGAAAAGTCCAGGTAAGATTCAAGGGGTGGGGAGGTGGATTCCAGTTCTTTTTTTTTTTTTTTTTTTTTTTTTTTTTGCGGTACGTGGGCCTCTCACTGTTGTGGCCTCTCCCGTTGCAGAGCACAGGCTCCGGACGCGCAGGCTCAGCGGCCATGGCTCATGGGCCCAGCCCCTCCACGTCATGTGGGATCTTCCCAGACTGGGGCATGAACCTGTGTCCCCTGCATCGGCAGGCGGACTCTCAACCACTGCGCCACCAGGGAAGCCCGGATTCCATTTCTTGATGGGAGGAGCTGCAACATCACATTGCAAAGGGGCTAGACTCTGGTAGGGGAATAACTGTAGCCACTTTTGCAACCGACCACAGCCCCAAACCCTTACCCTGGCCTATACAATTCTTTGTGATTTGGTCCCTGTCCTCTCCTTCTTGGCATTCCAGCCCCAAAGGCCTCCTTTCAGTCCCTTGAACCTGCCCAGCTCTTCCCACTCCCGAGACTACACACATGCTGATCCTTTTGCCTGAAATGCCATTCCTTCATTCAGCTGGACAATTGGTCTTCATCTTTGAGGTCTCAGCTCAAATGTTGCTTTTTGGGGAAAATCTTCGTTGACTAATCTGGACTAAGTAGATCAGGTTCTCCAGTTATAAATTTGCAGTGTGCATCATTCTTTTCTCAGTAGCACTCACAACAGTTGGAATTAAATAATTATTATTTTGAATGTTTGTGTCATATGTGTTTTCTCCTAGACTGTAAACTCCATGGACTTCAATTAATTAACTCATCTGTTTACCGAATGTTTATTGAATGCCGATTCTGTGCTAGGCCTTGTGCTGAGGTGCTGGGGATATGGGTGGTGAAAAAATAGACCCAATTCCTTTCTCAGGGAGTTTGTAATCAGATGGGGACACCAACATTAAGAAGTAATTACCAAAGCAAAAGTAAAATTGCAGTGGAGATAGTTCTACAAAGAAGGGTTACATGGTGCCATGGGGCAATTTGACAGGTAGGAGGGCAGGGAAGGTTTTGCTGTGGGCTGAGATGTGGAAAGTAAGTGTCAGTTAGGCAGAGGTGGAGGGGGGAGTGGGTGGAGTGAGACAGCTGTGACCCCAGTTCTGGTGGGAGGGAGAATGTGGGGTACAAAGGACTGACAAGGGAGGCTGGAGGGCAGAGACAGAGGGCCAGACATAGTTACAGCACAAGCTTTGGGAGTTAGACTGGGTGTTCTCTGCTGGGTTGGGGGATACCATGAACTTGGCTTTGAACATGATGAGTTTAGGGTAACTTGGAGATATTCAAAGGTTTCTCTAGAGCAGGCAGTTTTACAGGTTTGGAGTTCAGAGGAGGGGTCTGAGCTGAAGATATATGTGGGGTGGTCATAACTAAAGCTGCAGTCATACATAAGACCCTCTGTGGGGTGGCATATGAAGGGTGGCAGCTCTTCGTTTTTTTTTGCGGTACGCGGGCCTCTCAGTGTTGTGGCCTCTCCCGTTGCGGAGCACAGGCTCCAGACGCGCAGGCTCAGCGGCCATGGTTCACGGGCCTAGTCGCTCCACAGCATGTGGGATCTTCCCGGACTGGGGCACGAACCCATGTCCCCTGCATCGGCAGGCAGACTCTCAACCACTGTGCCACCAGGGAAGCCCAGCTGTTCATTTTTTGTGTGCCTTGGATTCCTTTGGTAGTCTGGGAATGCCTATGATTTTAAATGTGTGAGATAAAATGTATAAGATAACAATGGAAACCAATTATGTTGAAATACAGTTATCAAAATACTAAAAATAAATTTGTGATATAGAAGTATAGATATTTCTTTATTAACTCATTAAATAACAATACCCAGTGGCAGTTCTAATAATTACTATAATTGTAAAGTAGTGATGAATGCAGATTTCGAGAAGTCTGCTACAGCTGTTGTGTGGGATGAAGATCCCTGGAATTTTTCTTGGGGACGAGGTGACAGGTTCTGCTAATACTGCTGTGGTTTGTTGTTTGCATTCATAATTGAAGGAATTGCTAAATGTCAGTAAGAGGAAAGTGAAAAAGAAGATGCAGTTTTTTTCACATCCAAGTTCACTGACCCCCTAGGGGCCTGGGGACCCCAGGTTAAGACCCTTCGGTCTAAATCAAGAGGAAGAGAGTGCTTTCCTAAGCTAGGATAGGGTCTTGGGCCAAGCAGAGGAGGATAAGGCTGAGAAGGGCTGGAAGGGAGACCTGGCAGGTAGGTGGGAAAATGAGTTTTGTCTGTAAAATCCATGGAAAACCAGTGATCCATGAAGGGGGTGGTCAGTTATGTCAAATGCTAAAAGTGCCACGACGTAAGGACTGATAAATGTCTGTTGGATTTGGTGGCTTTGCAGGGAATATTTGTCTTGCTTATTGCTTAATTCCTGGTGCATTTCAGGGCTCATGGTGGGCATTCAGGATTTGTTGAAGGTGAGGATGAGTTGCTATCTCTCCTCATCAGGTCCTGTGGGAACTTGTCTGCCTGATGGAACAGTCAGTGGAGCCTGCAGATACTTCCTGAAATCGATTTCCTGACCAAGGGTACTGTCTACAGGGATCAGTGAACCCCCAGAGTTTTGGAGGCTCTCATCTGTGAGCCACGCCCTTGGGATGGAAGATAAAGCGGCCCCTCCCCATCTAGGATGGTTGGGTTTCAGGCCATGGCCCTCAGGATGGCGCTCACTCTGCCCTGTCCACAGCCACCAGGTTCTCCCATAGAGTTACTGATACTCAGAGCTGGATGTCACCCAGCGGAGAACACCCAGTCTAACTCCCAAAGCTTGTGCTGTAACAATGTCTGGCCCTCTGTCTCTGCCCTCCAGCCTCCCTTGTCAGTCCTTTGTACCCCACTTTCTCCCTCCCACCAGAAGTGGGGTCACGGCTGTCTCACTCCACCCACTCCACCCTCCACCTCTGCCTAATTGACACTTACTTTCCACATCTCAGCCCACAGCAAGCCCACTTCCTCTGAGGACTCACCTTCGTCTCTGCATTCTCTGCTAGTGCCTGGTGCCCGCGGGGTGGACCCCTGTTTTTGAGAGGTGCTCTGTGTGTGCTGGGAGGTCTGGATTATCACTGCAGATCTCAAGCCATTTGTCCAGTCTCCCCACTCAACGGCATCTTCCTGTGAAGTGGGTCACTTCTGCTCCAGTGCTACGGGGTGAGGGAACCTCACTGAGTCGTGCAGGGTCACCATAAGTGAAGTGGCCGTTACGAGTTTCTGTCAGGAAGGTTTTGCTTGTAGATCTGAACTGTTTAAAACAGCAGAACAGCCTATGATGGTGGCTGTGCCAGTGGAGGCAAGAACTTGGCAATGAGAATAACACAGCTTGGGATTTAGTAAGGATTTAACACTCATTCAGTTCAGGGGTTTCAAGCTGTGCTCCAGCGATCCCAGAGGGCTCCAGGATGGGGATAAGAGAGACCCACCAGGTGGGACTCAGGACCTGCACGACCCACTGGAGCATCTCCCTTATATATTGGAACATCTCTTATATACACTGAGCACCTCTACAATCTCATTGGTCTCAAGAAAGAATTTGGCTGCTCAAAATTTTGAAAATCACTGATTTAGTCCAACTCCCTTATTTGATACAAAAGGCGACTTAAGCCCAAAGAGATAGAAGGCTGAGCCCAAGGTCATGTAGATAGTTGACAGCAGAGCTAGAACTGGAACTCAGGTCACACAGATAGTCTTTTTTTTTTTTTTTTAAACATCTTTATTGGAGTATAATTGCTTTACAATGGTGTGTTAGTTTCTGCTTTATAACAAAGTGAATCAGCTATACATATACATACATCCCCATATCTCCTCCCTCTTGTGTCTCCCTCCCACCCTCCCTATCCCACCCTTCTAGGAGATCACAAAGCACTGAGCTGATCTCCTTGTGCCAAGTGTCCATCGATAGATGAATGGATAAAGAAGATGTGGCACATATATACAGATAGTCTTTTTTGTGGTTTGATTACATAAATACTTATGAAGTCATACATATTACCATTTATTTGTGTATGTAGACACCATGCTTATACATGCATCGTTTCTCCTAACTGCACGCCCCCATGGTGAGTTTGTTTGCTCTGAAAGGTGTTTGGGGAAGGGTGCTTAGGAGTCTTAAAATCTGGAAGCTCTTTTTGACTTTTCTGGCTGAAGAAGCACAAGGTAGATTGAGCAGATCTATGAAGATGTCGAGTGTTTTCCACATACAGAGAAAAGAACCCCCAAAGAAAATGGTCCAACGAGGTTAATAAAGGTCCAGCATTCCTTGGAGACCTGGGAAATTAGTCTGCCAGCTAAAACCTCAGAGGGGTTAATGGAAATTGTGAAGCAGCAGCTCTGCATATTGAAAAGTCTAAAAGTAGCTCCGGAGCCACCTGCTGCACCGGGATAGCCTCCGTACTAATTTCAGCCGCTTTGTGCCAGGCTGGCCCAACCTGGATTTCTTCGAGCTACATCCAGAAAACCCCTGCAGTGCCCTCAGCCATGAGCAAAAGAGTCGGGGGAGCTAGATGGAATGTTCCTGGTTATGAATTATGTGCCAAATCCCTTCCCACAGCAAGGGGGCTGTGCCTCTGTGTGTGTGTGTGTGTGTGTGTGTGTGTGTGTGTGTGTGTGTCTGTGACAGAGAGAGAGAGAGAGAGAGAGGGAGGGAGGGAGAGAGAGAGAGAGAGTTTCAGTGTGTGTGGTATCTCAGTTAGACTAGAGCATACAGGCGTCCTGAGTCTTAGAACCCTATTTTTTTTAATCTTCATGAGCCTAGGGCTTGTCTCGTTCAAGCCCCTTATTTTTCACACCAGGACCCTCTAGACCAGAGAGGGCTTATGGAGTTGACCCCCTTCCTCTGTACTTCTGTAGCTTCCTGTCCTGCTCCATCAAAGCCCATCTCAGCTGGTACCTGTCTGTCTCCCACGAGTCTTGATAGTGGGCACTCTGTCTCATTCAACTTTGATGCCCAGTGCCTGGCAGAGGGTCTTGGCACATTGGAGGTGTTCAGGAAATTTTTGTTTTTAATTAATTATTTTTTCGCTGTGTTGGGTCTTCGTTGCTGCACGCGGGCTTTCTCTACTTGTGGCAAGGGGGGCTACTCTTCGTTGTGGTGTGTGGGCTTCTCATTGCTGTGGCTTCTCTTGTTGCAGAGCACAGGCTCTAGGTGTGCGGGCTTCAGTCGTTGTGGCACATGGGCTCAGTAGTTGTGGCTCGCGGGCTCTAGAGCGCAGACTCAGTAGTTGTGGTGCACGGGCTTAGTTGCTTTGTGGCTTGTGGAATCTTCCCGGAGCAGGGCTCCAACCTGTGTCCCCTGCCTTTGCAGGCGGATTCTTAACCACTGTGCCACCAGGGAAGCCCCAGGAAATTTTTGTTGATGGATTGATTGACTGAATGAGTGAATGAATGAATGAGTGAGATTTCTTAGGAGAAATCTTCTAAGAGTCAGATTTTTTCACAAGGAGAGGCAGGAGGTCATGGGAAAATTTTTTGAGCTGAAGCCAAGCGCTACTTCCTTCTTACAAATTAAGAAACAATAATGGGGACCTCCCTGGTGGTCCAGTGCTTAAGACTTCACCTTCCAATGCAGGTGGGGGTTTGATCCCTGGTCAGAGAGCTAAGATCCCACATGCCTAGTGGCTAAAAAACTAAAAAACATAAAACAGAAGCAGTATTGTAACAAAGTCAATAAAGATTTTAAAAATGGTCCACATCAAAAAAATCTTAAAAAAAAGAAACAATAAGGCCTTCCATTTCTATAACATTTATGATTTCAAAAAATGTTCATTTGATCCCTCTGATAACTTGTGAGAAAGACTGGAGGTGTTTGTTACCCATACCGTATGGATGAGGAAGGTGAGGCCCTGGGAGAATCAACGCTTCCTCAGGGCCACACAGTTGCTGAGAGGCCAGGGTTAAGTCCTCTAGGCATCAGCCAGAGCCTTGTTCTAGAAGCAGGTGTCCTGTTGGATTGTCTTAGAAAACCTTGCAGGAAATCTCTGAGTGAGAGAAATCATGGCCAGGCATTTGGTGAAAGAAAACCAGAGTTAGCATCTGTTTAGTGCTTTCCAGACCCTTTGATGTGCTTTCTCACAAATCATCTTGTTGGTCCCCTCCATGCCCCTGAGATGTGTCACTCACATTGTGTAGGCAAGGCAACAGGATCAAAGCCATTGATTTGCTCCGGTCCGCTCACGGATAAATGATGGCATTGGAGCTGGGCCCAGGTCCTCAGTCACCCGAGCCCCAGCTCCAGCATCTGTAGGCCAGGCATCAGCCCAGAGATTGACAGGGCAGGTTTGAGAGCTAGAATATCTCATAATCTAAGGAACCTGGGTCCCGCACACAAGGTGGTGGGCACTCCTGGGTTAAAGGCTGTGGTGCTGGGAGACTGGTGGGCAGGTTTAGAACCAGAGGAGAGAGGGAAGTTGAGAGAGGAAAAATCCTGCAGAAGATGGAAAACTGAGCAAAACCAGAGGGACAGGAAAGAAATCAGGGATTATACCAGCTGGACATGGGTGGGAAAGAATGATGTAAGCTAAACGCATGTAGACAAACAGAACATAGAGTTCTCCCTCTGAAATGCCTTTCAGTGGCAAAATGTAAAGAGATGTTATTTTTGTATTTGTGACATTTTAGGCTTCAGCTACTTGTAATTGAAAATGAAAAGAGAAAATCCCAAAGCAGCCTAATTTATTCGTTATCGAGTTAAGGAAAATGACAGAGGAAGGACACGGCACTTAGCTGCTAATTGCCATTCTTTGACAACCCACCAAGACCATCCTCAACTTATTTCAAATAGGCATGTTCTTAACTCCTCGTTTCTATCACTGACATCACTGCTGAGGGAAAGGTGGGTGAGAAAAGACCACAGAAACACATCAGGAACCATGAATCACAGCAAGGTGAAGAAAATTAACAGTGTCACAGAGAGGCGGCCCTGGACAGAATGTACAGCCCCTTCGGAGCAAGGGATGGGGGCCCTGGTGGGGCTTCCTGGCCTCTGAGTCCCCTCTGTTCCCTAGATGGCAAGCAGAGTTCCCTCCAGGCCTCAGCCCTGCAATCTGCTTCTTCTCATTGTTTGAGGTTTTGACTGATCTTGGATGTAATTTTGTCTTCTAGGACTTCCGATAAATCTCTGAGCAGGAAATAATATGATTTTTTTCCTTTCTCCTCCGTGAAAAGAGGGCAGGACCTTACAATAAGTTTCTTTGTGAAAGAGGATGGATTGAGATGTTTGGAGGGTAGGAAGGAATTAAAGGAGGATTGTAAATAAAAGGAGCTTGGTAGTGCCTGACGAGTGAATCCCAAACTATCGTGAATAGCTGCTACGGTCAAGTTCCCGTCCCCCAAACCCTAACCATGCATTTCAGCTGCATCCCTACCGCCTCCTCCTCCACCAAGAAATATTCCCAAACCTTCACATGAATGGGTTCAAACCCAAACTGGAACTTATATGCTGTCTAATGCTATTGGATTTGTCAAATATATAATTTTCAAAATGTTAAAAATGCCACTCAAACAAATACAGAATGAAAATGTGTCAAAGATTTGTTGAACTCATTAATTATTGAGGGGACCGAAGGATGTTAAGGATGTTCCCAAGAGAGGGTGGTGACCTTGAGGTCTAACTCTTCCCGGGCAAGGGCCCTCCTTGGCTCTACAAGGCGCCGCAGTGTGGCCGCAGCTTTTGTCTTTGGCTGTCTTGACCCCTGAGGAGGGGTCAGCTGGATGAGGCAGCATCACCCCATCTCCAGGGTGCAGAGAGCTGCCGGCACCCAGCTATTCTGTTGTTAGATTTTTAAAGGAGCACTCGCTTCCCCTCATAGCTCTGTGTTGTCATGTACAGGATGTAACAGATTCTTCCAAGAGGCAGATGAGGCTGTTCTCTTTGGAAACTGAGTTGAATGGGATTGATTTTTAGGTGGCAGCTCTTTCTCAGGCAGGTTTAAGGTAAAAACGGTCAAGAGATGAGATTGTGAGGAATTTTGAAATCGGACTCGAGCGAGTGCCTTGCAAAGACTGTTTTGGAGGCTCACTTGATTCATCTGAACACATAGTAGGTGCAGAACAGTGTCTGCATCTCAAGACGGCCCCTTAGGGCAGCAAGGACCCCTTTTCCAGGAGAGGGTGTAGAAGGGCTGGTAGGAAGTGGGGAGGTGTCGTGCTCATTGCTGAGAGCGATTTCTTGCCCTCTCGCCCCCATTTCATATTCCACCTCTTTTCAGAAGATGAATTCGAGAGTATTTCCTCCTATTTCCTCCTCTTTGTGATGACATCACTGTCATGATCCTCATGGTTGGCAGTTTTTGGTGACTCACCACTTTGCTATTTTGGTGGCTGTACATTTCAGGAGATAATTGCCTTCCCCTCCCCCTGAGCACCACACCTGCTCACATTTGGAGACTTCCAGAATGACAGCACCTTGCCAGGCAGCGGCTCCCTGAGCCTGGTGGTGGGAGTGAGAGTAATTATGAATGAAGGAGGGAAGTGACACAGTGGGTGAAAAGACAGGCCTGCTCCCCCATCTGGGAGCTGTCAGTCCTGACATCACCCCGAGGCTCAGCTCTTCTTATTCAGGAGGAAAAGAGGGAAACTGCCTGGGAATGAAGGCTGCTCACCTGAAACCAAGCTCTGCGTGGGTGCTCCAAGTGTTGAAATTCTCCTGAGAGAGAGGGGGCTTCTGAGGAAAACTTCCAGAGCATGGTGTTCTGGGATTTTCTTCTTAATGGGAAAGAGGGTTCCTATCCTTTCTGGGAAATCGCCTCGTTTCTTCTGAGGGAGCCCAGGTCTCTCAATAGGCCATGTTCAAGTTGGCTTGGTAAACCGAGATTCTGGCTCAAACCTGCTTCCTTTCTGACCCATCCTGCTTTAAGAGACAGTAAGTGACCCCAAGTGACCCCTGCAGCCCCCGTATCTCTTGTAATAATCTTCTCTAGAGGCCAAAAGGTAACTTAAAATGTATCTGCTCATGGTATATCTTTCATGATGATTTAAAATTCTTTTTTTTCTTTTATTGAAGTATACTTGATTTACAATGTAATGTTAGTTTCAGGTATACAGCAGAATGATTGAGTTATACATATATATCTATTCTTTTTCAGATTCTTTTTTTTTTGACATCTTTATTGGAGTATAATTGCTTTACAATGGTGTGTTAGTTTCTGCTTTATAACAAAGTGAATCAGTTATACATATGTTCCCATATCTCTTCCCTCTTGCATCTCCCTCCCTCCCACCCTCCCTATCCCACCCCTCTAGGTGGTCACAAGCACCAAGCTGATCTCCCTGTGTTATGTGGCTGCTTCCCACTAGCTATCTATTTTACGTTTGGTAGTGTATATAAGTCCATGCCACTTTGTCACAGCTTACCCTTCCCCCTCCCCATATCCTCAAGTCCATTCTCTAGTAGGTCTGTGTCTTTATTCCCATCTTACCCCTAGGTTCTTCATGACTTTTCATTTTTCTTAGATTCCATATATATGTATTAGCATACGGTATTTGTTTTTCACTTTCTGACTTACTTCACTCTGTATGACAGACTCTAGGTCCATCCACCTCACTACAAATAACTCAATTTCGTTTCTTTTTATGGCTGAGTAATATTCCATTGTATATATGTGCCACTTCTTCTTTATCCATTCATCTGATTATGGACACTTAGGTTGCTTCCATCTCCTGGCTATTGTAAATAGTGCTGCAATGAACATTTTGGTACATGACTCTTTTAGAATTATGGTTTGCTCAGGGTATATGCCCAGTAGTGGGATTGCTGGGTCGTATGGTAGTTCTATTTGTAGTTTTTTAAGGAACCTCCATACTGTTCTCCATATTGGCTGTATCAATTTACATTCTCACCAGCAGTGCAAGAGGGTTCCCTTTTCTCCACACCCTCTCCAGCGTTTATTGTTTCTAGATTTTTTGACGATGGCCATTCTGAGTGGTGTGAGGTGATACCTCATCATAGTTTTGATTTGCATTTCTCCAATGATTAATGATGTTGAGCATTGTTTCATGTGTTTGTTGGTAGTCTGTATATCTTCTTTGGAGAAATGTCTATTTAGGTCTTCTGCCCATTTTTGGATTGGGTTGTTTGGTTTTTTGTTATTTGTTATTGCACGAGCTGCTTATAAATTCTGGAGATTAATCCTTTGTCAGTTGCTTCATTTGCAAGTATTTTCTCCCATTCTGAGGGTTGACTTTTGGTCTTGTTTATGCTTTCCTTTGCTGTGCAAAAGCTTTGCAGTTTCATTAGGCCCCATTTATTTATTTTTGTATTTATTTCCATTTCTCTAGAAGATGGGTCAAAAAGGATCTTGCTGTGATTTATGTCATACAGTGTTCTGCCTATGTTTTCCTCTAAGTGTTTGATAGTTTCTGGCCTTACATTTAGATCTTTAATCCATTTTGAGCTTATTTTTGTGTATGGTGTTAGGGAGTGTTCTAATCTCATACTTTTACATGTACCTGTCCAGTTTTCCCAGCACCACTTATTGAAGAGGCTTTCCTTTCTCCACTGTACATTCCTGCCTCCTTTATCAAAGATAAGGTGACCATATGTGCGTGGGTTTATCTCTGGGCTTTCTATCCTGTTCCATTGATCTATATTTTCTGTTTTTGTGCTAGTACCATACTATCTTGATTACTGTAGCTTTGTAGTATAGTCTGAAGTCAGGGAGCCTGATTCCTCCAGCTCCGTTTTTCGTTCTCAAGATTGCTTTGTCTATTTGGGGTCTTTTGTGTTTCCATACAAATTGTGAAATTTTTTGTTCTAGTCCTGTGAAAAATGGCTGTGGTAGTTTGATAGGGATTGCATTGAATCTGTAGATTGCTTTGGGTAGTAGATTCATTTTCACAATGTTGATTCTTCCAATCCAAGAACATGGTATATCTCTCCATCTATTTGTATCATCTTTAATTTCTTTCATCAGTGTCTTATAATTTTCTGCATACAGGTCTTTTTTCTCCTTAGGTAGGTTTATTCCTAGATATTTTATTCTTTTTGTTGCAGTGGTAAATGGGAGTGTTTTTTAAATTTCATTTTCAGATTTTTTATCATTAGTGTATAGGAATGCAAGAGATTTCTGTGCATTAATTTTGTATCCTGCTACTTTACCAAATTCATTGATTAGCTCTAGTAGTTTTCTGGTAGCATCTTTGGGATTCTTTATGTATAGTATCCTGTCACCTGCAAACAGTGACAGCTTTACTTCTTCTTTTCCGATTTGGATTCCTTTTATTTCTTTTTCTTCTCTGATTGCTGTGGCTAAAACTTCCAAAGCTATGTTGAATAAGAGTGGTGAGAGTGGGCAACCTTGTCTTGTTCCTGATCTTAGTGGAAATACTTTCAGTTTTTCACCATTGAGAACGTTGTTGGCTGTGGGTTTTTCATATATGGCCTTTATTATGTGGAGGAAAGTTCCCTCTATGCCTACTTTCTGCAGGGTTTTTATCAGAAATGGGTGTTGAATTTTGTCAAAAGCTTTCTCTGCATCTATTGAGATGATCATATGGTTTTTCCCCTTCAATTTGTTAATGTGGTGTATCACGTTGATTGATTTGCATATATTGAAGAATCCTTGCATTCCTGGAATAAACCCCTCTTGATCATGGTGCATGATCCTTTAAATGTGCCATTGGATTCTGTTTGCTAGCATTTTGTTGAGGATTTTGGCATCTGTGTTGATCAGCGATACTGGCCTATAGTTTTCTTTCTTTGTGACATCTTTGTCTGGTTTTGGTATCAGGGTGATGGTGGCCTCATAGAATGAGTTTGGGAGTGTTCCTCCCTCTGGCTATATTTTGGAAGAGTTTGAGAAGGGTAGGTGTTAGCTCTTCTCTAAATGTTTCATGGAATTTACCTGTGAAGCCATCTGGTCCTGGGCTTTTGTTTGTCGGGAGATTTTTAATCACAGTTTTAATTTCAGTGTTTGTGATTGGTCTGTTCATATTTTCTCTTTCTTCCTGGTTCAGTCTTGGCAGGTTGTGCATTTCTAAGAATTTGTCCATTTCTTCCAGGTTGTCCATTTTATTGGCATAGAGTTGCTTGTAATAATCTCTCATGATCTTTTGTATTTCTGCAGTGACAGTTGTTACTTCTCCTTTTTCATTTCTAATTCTATTGATTTGAGTCTTCTCCCTTTTTTTCTTGATGAGTCTGGCTAATGGTTTATCAATTTTGTCTGTCTTCTCAAAGAACCAGCTTGTAGTTTTATTGATGTTTGGTATCCTTCATTTCTTTTTCATTTATTTCTGATCTGATCTTTATGATGTCTTTCCTTCTGCTAACGTTGGGGTTTTTTTGTTCTAATTGCTTTAGGTGCATGGTTAGGTTGTTTATTTGAGATGTTTCCTGTTTCTTAAGGTAGGATTGTATGGCTATGAACTTCTCTCTGCTTTTGCTGCATCCCATAGGTTTTGGGTCGTGTGTCTGTATTGTCATTTGTTTCTAGGTATTTTTTGATTTCCTCTTTGATTTCTTCAGTGATCACTTCGTTATTAAGTAGTGTATTGTTTAGCCTCCATGTGTCTGTATTTTTTACAGATCTTTTCCTGTAATTGGTATCTAGTCTCATAGCGTTGTGGTTGGAAAAGATACTTGATACAATTTCAATTTTCTTAAATTTACCAAGGCTTGATTTGTGACCCAAGATATGATCTATCTTGGAGAATGTTCCATGGGCAGTTGAGAAAAATGTGTATTCTGTTGTTTTTGGATGGAATGTCCTATAAATATCAATTAAGTCCATCTTGTTTAATGTATCATTTAAAGCTTGTGTTTCCTTATTTATTTTCATTTTGAATGATCTGTCCATTGGTGAAAGTGGGGTGTTAAAGTCCCCTACTGTGAATGTGTTACTGTCGATTTCCCCTTTTATGGCTGTTAGTATTTGCCTTATGTATTGAGGTGCTCCTATGTTGGGTGCATAAATATTTACAATTTTTATATCCTCTTCTTGGATCGATCTGTTGATCGTTATGTAGTGTCCTTCTTTGTCTCTTCTAATAGTCTTTATGTTAAAGTCTATTCTGTCTGATAGGAGAATTGCTACTCCAGCTTTCTTTTGGTTTCCATTTGCATGGGTTATCTTTTTCCATCCCCTTACTTTCAGTCTGTATGTGTCTCTAGGTCTGAAGTGGGTCTCTTGTAGACAGCATATATATGGGTCTTGTTTCTGTATTATTCAGCACGTCTGTGTCTTTTGCTTGGAGCATTGAATCCATTTACATTTAAGGTAATTATCGATATGTATGTTCCTATCCCCATTTTCTTAATTGTTTTGGGTTTATTATTATAGGTCTTTTCCTTCTCTTGTGTTTTTGCCTAGAGAAGTTCCTTTAGCGCTTGTTGTAAAGCTTGCTTGGTGGTGCTGAACTCCCTCAGCTTTTGCTTGTCTGTAAAGATTTTAATTTCTCCATCAAATCTGAATGAGATCCTTGCTGAGTAGAGTAATCTTGGCTGTAGGTTTTTCTCCTTCATCACTTTAAATATGTCCTGCCACTCCCTTCTGGCTTGCAGAGTTTCTGCTGAAAGATCAGCTGTTAACCTTATGGGGATTCCCTTGTGTGTTATTTGTTGTTTTTCCCTTGTTGCTTTTAATATGTTTTCTTTGTATTTAATTTTTGACAGTTTGATTAATGTGTCTTGGTGTGTTTCTCCTTGGATTTATCCTGTATGGGACTCTCTGTGCTTCCTGGACTTGATTAACTATTTCCTTTCCCATATTAGGGAAGTTTTCAACTCTAATCTGTTCAAATATTTTCTCAGTCCCTTTCTTTTTCTCTTCTTCTTCTGGGACCCCTGTAGTTCAAATGTTGGTGCGTTTAATGTTGTCCCAGAGTTCTCTGAGAGTGTCCTCAGTTCTTTTCATTCTTTTTTCTTTATTCTGCTCTGCAGTAGTTATTTCCACTAATTTATCTTCCAGGTCACTTATCCGTTCTTCTGCCTCAGTTATTCTGCTATTGACCCCTTCTAGAGTATTTTTAATTTCATGTATTGTGTTGTTCATCATTGCTTGTTTCCTCTTTAGTTTTTCTAGGTCCTTGTTAAATGTTTCCTGCATTTTCTCTATTCTATTTCCAAGATTTTGGATCAACTTTACTATCATTATTCTGAATTCTTTTTCAGGTAGAAGGCCTATTTCCTCTTCATTTGTTAGGTCTGATGGGATTTTATCTTGCTCCTTCATCGTCTGTGTGTTTTTCTGTCTTCTCATTTTGCTTATCTTACTGTGTATGGGGTCTCCTTTTTGCAGGCTGCAGGTTTGTAGTTCCCGTTGTTTTTGGTGTCTGTCCCCAGTGGCTAAAGTTGGTTCAGTGGGTTGTGTAGGCTTCCTGGTGGAGGGGACTAGTGCCTGTGTTCTGGTGGATGAGGCTGGATCTTGTCTTTCTGGTGGGCAGGTCCACGTGTGGTGGTGTGTTTTGGGGTGTCTGTGGCCTTACCATGATTTTAGGCAGCCTCTCTGCTAATGGGTGGGGTTGTGTTCATGTCTTGCTAATTGTTTGGCATAGGGTGTCCAGGACTGTAGCTTGCTGGTCGTTGAGTGAAGCTGGGTGCTGGTGGTGAGATGGAGATCTCTGCGAGATTTTTCGCCGTTTGATATTATGTGGAGCTGGGAGGTCTGTTGTGGACCAGTGTCCTGAAGTTGGCTCTCCCACCTCAGAGCCACAGCACTGACTCTTGGCTGCGGCACCAAGAGCCTTTTATCCAAACGGCTCAGAATAAAAGGGAGAAACAGTAGAAAGAAATAAAGAAAGAGGATAAAATAAAATAAAGTAAGATAAAATAAAGTTATTAAAATAAAAAATAATTATTAAGAAAAATTTTTTTAAAGTATAATAAAAACAAACTGACAGACAGAACCCTAGGACAAATGGTGAAAGCAAAGCTATATAGACAAAATCTCACACAGAAGCATACACATACACACTCACAAAAAGAGGAAAAGGGGAAAAAAATAATATATCTTGCTCTCAACGTCCACCTCCTCAATTTGGTATGATTCGGTGTCTGTTCAGGTATTTCACCGATGCAGGGTACATCAAGTTGATTGTGGAAATTTAATCCGCTGCTCCTGAGGCTGCTGGGAGAAATTTCCCTTTCTCTTCTTTGTTAGCACAGCTCCTGGGTTCAGCTTTGGATTCGGCCCCGCCTCTTCGTGTTGGTTGCCGGAGGGCGTCTGTTCTTCGCTCAGACAGGACAGGGTTAAAGGAGCAGCTGATTAGTGGCTCTGGCTCACTCAGGCCGAGGGGAGGGAGGGGTACGGAGTGCGGGGTGAGCCTGCGGCGGCAGAGGCCAGCGTGAAGTTGTACCAGCCTGAGGCGGGCCGTGCGTTCCCCCGGGGAAGGTGTCCCTGAATCACGGGACCCTGGCAGTGGCGGGCTGCACAGGCTCCCCTGAGGGGAGGTGTGGATAGTGACCTGTGCTCGCCCACAGGCTTCTTGGTGGCGGCAACAGTGGCGTTAGCGTCTCATGCCCGTCCCTTGGGTCCGCGCTGATAGACGTGGCTTGCGCCCGTCTCTGGAGTTCCTTTAAGCAGCGCTCTTAATCCCCTCTCCTAGGTACTTGGGGAGTTTTGCCTTTTGGGAGGTCTGAGGTCTTCTGCCAGCGTTCAGTGGTTGTTCTGTAGGAGTTATTCCACATTTAGATGTATTTCTGATGTATCTGTGGGGAGGAAGGTGATCTCCGCGTCTTACTCTTCTGCCATCTTCCCCCTCCTTTCCCAGATTCTTTTTGATTATAGGTTATTACAAGATATTGAATATAGTTCCCTGGACTACACGGTAGTTGTTTAACTCTATTTTTTAAATTTTACTTATTTTTTTATACCACTGGTTCTTATTAGTCATCAGTTTTATACACATCAGTGTATACATGTCAATCCCAATTGACCAATTCATCACACCACCATCCCCACCCCACCGCAGCTTGCCCCCCTTGGTGTCTAGACGTTTGTTTTCTACATCTGTGTCTCAGTTTCGGCCCTCAAACCTGTTCATCCATACCATTTTTCTAGGTTCCACATACATGCGTTAATATACATTTGTTTTTCTCTTTCTGAATTACTTCACTCTGTATGACAGTCTCTAGATCCATCCACGTCTCAACAAGTGACCCAATTTCGTTCCTTTTTATGGCTGAGTGATATTCCATTGTATGTATATACCACATCTTCTTTATCCATTTGTGTGTTGATGGGCACTTAGATTGCTTCCATGACCTGGCTGTTGTCAATAGTGCTGCAATGAACATTGGGGTGCATGTGTCTTTTTGAATTATGGTTTTCTCTGGGTATATGCCTAGTAGTGGGATTTCTGGATATGGTAATTCTATTTTTAATTTTTTAAGGAACCTCCATACTGTTCTCCGTGTGGCTGTATCAATTTACATTCCCACCAACAGTGCAAGAGGGTTCCCCTTTCTCCACACCCTCTCCAGCATTTGTTGTTTGTAGATTTTCTGATGATGCCCATTCTAACTGGTGTGAGTTGAGGTGATACCTCATTGTACTTTTGATTTGCATTTCTCTAATAGTGATGTTGAGCAACTTTTCATGTGCTTCTTGGCCATATGTATGTCTTCTTTGGAGAAATGTCTATTTTGGTCTTCTGCCCATTTTTGGATTGGATTGTTTGTTTCTTTAATATTGAGCTGCATGAGCTGTTTATATATTTTGGAGATCAATTCTTTGTCAGTTGCTTCATTTGCAAATATTTTTCCCATTCTGAGAGTTGTCTTTTCGTCTTGTTTATGGTTTCCTTTGCTGTGCAAAGGCTTTGAAGTTTCATTAGGTCCCATTTGTTTATTTTTGTTTTTATTTCCGTTACTCTAGGAGGTTGAGTAATGGAAAAAAGAGCTTGCTGTGATTTATGTCAAGGAGTGTTCTTCCTATGTTTTCCTCTAAGAGTTTTACAGTGTCCGGTCTTACATTTAGGTCTCAAATCCATTTTGAGTTTATTTTTGCGTATGGTGTTAGGGAGTGTTCTAATTTCATTTTTTTATATGTAGCTGTCCAGTTTTCCCAGCACCACTTATTGGAGAGACTGTCTTTTCTCCATTGTATATCCTTGCATCGTTTGTCATAGATTAGTTGACCATAGGTGTGTGGGTTTATCTCTGGGTTTTCTATCTTGTTCCATTGATCTATGTTTCTGTTTTTGTGCCAGTACCATATTGTCTTGATTACTGTAGCTTTGTAGTATAGTCTGAAGCCAGGGAGTCTGATTCCTCCCACTCTTTTTTTTCCCCTGAAGACTGCTTTGCCTATTTGGGGTCTTTTGTGTCGCCATACAAATTTTAAGATTTTTTGTTCTAGTTCCGTAAAAAATGCCATTGGTAATTTGATAGGGATTGCCTTGAATCTGTAGATTGCTTTGGGTAGTATAGTCATTTTCACGATATTGATTCTTCCAATCCAAGAACATGGTATATCTCTCTATCTGTTGGTATCATCTTTAATTACTTTCATCAGTGTCTTATAGTTTTCTGCATACAGGTCTTTTGCCTCCCTATGTAGGTTTATTTCTAGGTATTTTATTCTTTTTGTTGCAGTGATAAATTGGAGTGTTTCCTTAATTTCTCTTTCAGAGTTTTCATCATTAGTGTATGGGAATGCAAGAGATTTCAGTGCATTAACTTTGTATCCTGCAACTTTACCAAATTCATTGATTAGCTCTAGTAATTTTCTGGTGGCATCTTTAGGATTCTCTATGTATAGTATCATATCATCTGAAAAGAGTGACAGTTTTACTTCTTTTCCAATTTGTATTCCTTTTATTTCTTTTTCTTCTCTGATTGCCATGGGTAGGACTTCCAAAACTATGTTGAATAATAGTGGCGAGAGTGGACATCTTGTCTTGTTCCTGATCTTAGAGGAAATGCTTTCAGTTTTTCACCATTGAGAATGATGTTTGTTGTGGGTTTGTCGTATATGGCCTTTATTATGTTGAGGTAGGTTCCCTCTATGCCCACTTTCTGGAGAGTTTTTATCATAAATGGGTGTTGAATTTTGTCAAAAGCTTTTTCTACATCTATTGAATTGTTCATATGGTTTTTCTTCTTTAATTTGTTAATGTGGTATATCACATTGATTGATTTGCATCTAGTGAAGAATCCTTGCATCCCTGGGATAAATCCCACTTAATCATGGTGTATCATCCTTTTAATGTTTTGTTGGATTCTGTTTGCTAGTATTTTGTTGAGGATTTTTGCATCTATATTCATCAGTGATATTGGTCTGTAATTTTCCTTTTTTGTAGTATCTTTGTCTGGTTTTGGTATCAGGGTGATGGTGGCCTCATAGAATGATTTTGGGAGTGTTCCTTCCTCTGCAGTTTTCGGAATAGTTTGAGAAGGATGGGTGTTAGCTCTTCTCTAAATGTTTGATAGTATTTACCTGTGAAACCATCTGGTCCTGGACTTTTGTTTTTTGGAAGATTTTTAATCACAGTTTCAATTTCATTACTTGTGATTGGGCTCTTCATATTTTTTATTTCTTCCTGGTTCAGTCTTGGCAGGTTGTGCATTTCTAAGAATTTGTCCATTTCTTCCAGGTTGTCCATTTTATTGGCATAGAGTTGCTTTTAGTGGTCTCTTAGGATGCTTTGTATTTCTGCGGTGTCTGTTGTAACTTCTCCTTTTTCATTTCTAATTTTATTGATTTGAGTCCTCTCCCTCTTTTTCTTGTTGAGTATGGCTAATGTTTTATCAATTCTGTTTATCTTCTCAAGGAACCAGCTTTTAGTTTTATTCATCTTTGCCCTTGTTTTCTTTGTTTCTATTTCATTTATTTCTGCTCTGATCTTTATGATTTCTTTCCTTCTGCTAACTTTGGGTTTTGTTTGTTCTTCTTTCTCTTGTTCCTTTAGGTGTAAGGTTAGATTGTTTATTTGAGATTTTTCTTGTTTCTTGAGGTAGGCTTGTATAGCTATAAACTTCCCTCTTAGAACTGCTTTTGCTGTGTCCCATAGGTTTTGGATTGTCGTGTTTTCATTGTCATTTGTCTCTAGATATTTTTTGATTTCCTCTTTGATTTCTTCAGTGACCTCTTGGTTATTTAGTAATGTATTGTTTCGCCTCCATGTGATTGTTTCCCTGTGTTCATTTCTAATCTCATAGTGTTTTGGTCAGAAAAGATGCTTGGTATGATTTCAATTGTCTTAAATATACTGAGGCTTGATTTGTGACCCAAGATGTGATCTATCCTGGAGGATGTTCTGTGCGCATTGAGAAGAAAGTGTAATCTGCTGTTTTTGGATGGAATGGCCTATGAATATCAATTAAATCTATCTGGTCTATTGTGTCATTTAAAGCTTGTGTTTCCGGGGCTTCCCTGGTGGTGCAGTGGTTGAGAGTCTGCCTGCCGATGCAGGGGACACGGGTTTGTGCCCCAGTCTGGGAAGATCCTACATGCCACGGAGTGGCTGGGCCTGTGAGCCATGGCCGCTGAGCCTGTGCGTCTGGAGCCTGTGCTCTGCAACAGGAGAGGCCACAGCAGTGAGGGGCCCGCGTACCCCCCCCCGCCCAAAAAAAGCTTGTGTTTCCTTATTTATTTTCATTTTGCATGATTTGTCCATTGGTGTAAGTGAGGTGTTAAAGCCCCCCACTATTATTGTGTTAGTGTCGATTTCCTCTTTTATAGCTGTTAGCAGTTGTCTTATGTATTGAGGTGCTCCTATGTTGGGTGCATATATATTTATAATTGTTATATCTTCTTCTTGCATTGATCCTTTGATCATTACGTAGTGTCCTTCCTTGTCCCTTGTAACATTCTTTATTTTAAAGTCTGTTTTATCTGATATGAGTATAGCTACTCCAGCTTTCTTTTGATTTCCATTTGCATGGAATATCTTCTTCCATCCCCTCACTTTCAGTCTGTATGTGTCTCTAGGTCTGAAGTGGGTTTCTTCTAGACAGCATATATTTGGGTCTTGCTTTTGTATCCTTTCAGCAAGCCTGTGTCTTTTGGTTGGAGCATTTAATCCATTCACGTTTAAGGTAATTATTGATATGTATGTTCCTATGACCATTTTCTTAATTGTTTTTGGGTTTGTTTTTGTAGGTCCTTTTCTTCTCTTGTGTTTCCCACTTAGAGAAGTTCCTTTAGCATTTGTTGTAGAGGTGCTTTGGTGGTGCTGAATTTTCTTAGCTTTTGCTTGTTTGTAAAGATTTTGATTTCTCCATTGAATCTGAATGAGATCCTTTCTGGGTAGAGTAATCTTGGTTGTAGGTTCTTCCCTTTCATCACTTTAAGTATATCATGCCACTCCATTCTGGCTTGTAGAGTTTCTGCTGTGAAATCAGCTGTTAACCTTATGGGAGTTCTGCTGTATGTTATTTGTCATTTTTCCCTTGCTGCTTTCAATAATTTTTCTTTGTCTTTAATTTTTGCCATTTTGATTACTATGTGTCTTGGCATGTTTCTCCTTGTGTTTAGCCCGTATGGGAGTCGCTGCGCTTCCTGGACTTAGGTGGCTATTTCCTTTTCCATTATAGGGAAGGTTTTGAGTATATCTCTTCAAATATTTTCTCTGGTCCTTTCTCTCTCTCTTTTCCTTCTGGGATCCGTATAATGTTGTCCCAGAGGTCTCCTAGGCTGTCTCCATTTCTTTTCATTCTTTTTTCTTTATCTTGTTCCGCAACAGTGAATTCCACCATTCTGTCTTCCAGGTCACTTATCCGTTCTGCCTCAGTTATTCTGCTATTGATTCCTTCTAGTGTAGTTTTCATTTCAATTATTGTATTGTTCATCTCTGTTTGTTCTTTAATTTTTCTAGGTCTTTGTTAAACATTTCTTGCATCTTCTCGATCTTTGCCTCTATTCTTTTTCCGAGGTCCTGGATCATCTTCACTATCATTATTCTGAATTCTTTTTCTGGAAAGTTGCCTATCTCCACTTCATTTAGTTGTTTTTCTGGGGTTTTATCTTGTTCCTTCATCTGGTACATAGCCCTCTGCCTTTTCATCTTGTCTGTCTTTCTGTGAATGTGGTTTTTGTTCCACAGGCTGCAGGATTGTAGTTCTTGCTTTTGCTGTCTGCCCTCTGTTTAACTCTTAATACACTGAACTTTTATGTATCTTCCTTGAGCTGTTTTCGGCCGCTTGACTGATGCACTAGTCCTATCATGTCTGTAAGACAGCCTTGGATACATATTAAGAGGCTTGTGTCATTTGGTGAGGATGGAGGACTCTTCATCAAGTAGGGAATCACTAATTCCATAACACCAAAGCCCAGCACTCTACAGCACAGGGATTTTGTCTTAGAGACTGAAAAATCTCAGTAGGTCACAAAGGGTGAAATACTCTGTTATTGTTTATCTTTCCTGACATTTATGACTTGTCTTCCAAATAGGCTGTGTGCGTTTTGAAGCACGGATGTTGCGTTATTGCTCACTGACTTCCTTGTGGCACGAGGCACAGGGCTTTGCCCACAGTGAGCACTCCGTGACTCCTTGATGTGATTTGAGGCTTTAGATACATTCAGGCTCACTGATTCATTCATTCAGTCCACACAAACTTATTGAGCATCTACTAAGTGCCAAGCACTGTCCTAAGCACATGGGACTGAATAGTCTCTGCCCTCTTAGAGCTGAAATCAGGTGGAGGAGACAGACAATAAGCAAGGCAAATCAGGAAATATATCATATAGCAGGTAATGATAAGTGCTAGGAAGGAACAATACAGGAGCAAAGGTGGATAAAGGGTGTTGGGAGGGTGGTCAGGGAGACTTCTGGGTGAGGACTGAGAAGGTGAAGGAGGGAGCCTTATGTATCTCGAGGGAAGAGTTTTGAGAGCTGAGCACACAGCATGTGAAAAGGCCCTGAGGCAAGCGTGCCAGGAGTGTTCAATAATCCCAGCTCTGGCCCACCAGTCTCTGGATAGATTATCTTGCTTCTAGTCTCTGTGACCTCACCTACCTTACCACTCACCTGGTTCTCTGCGTGCCAGCCACGCTGGCCTCCTGCGTGGGGGAGGGCGTGCACCTCTGCAACCTCTTTTCTTCCCCTCTTGCCAGAAGGGCTTCAAGGTAAGCAGTGCTCCTCTGACCTAACCCTTTCTTGCCTGGAGTTTGAGCTGCTCTTGCCCCTCAGGCCTCAGGATGAGGCTGCTTCTGGAGAGACAGTTGGCAGTGTCTTCCGTGCAATGACTTCAGAAGGTTGTCAGTGGTAAAGAAGGAGGAAACTGTCTTCAAGTCAGTAGTAACATGGTTTAAGTTCAAGAACAGAAAGGCATGTAGGGAGGAAATGCTGGGGAAGCTTGGGGTATCTCCAAAGATCCTCAGCAGGGGACCACCCATTGGCATCTTCTTGAAGGCAGATAAGACTAGTCTGCTGTGAGCTCACCCCAAGGAGAAGTTCTCACACCAGGGCTTTAAAGGGCTTGCCTCAGTGTCTCCTCTGTAACCCCAAAGTCATTTTTCCTAAGGCTTTTCTGGAGATTTATTATAAAATGCTCCAGGCCTGCCAAAGATTTGCAGCCATTAAAAAAAAAAATTTTTGGCTGCATTGGGTCTTCATTGCAGGCTCTTCATTGTGGTGCACGGGCTTCTCTAGCTGTGGTGCATGGGCCCTAGAATGCACGGGCTCAGTAGTTGCGGTGCATGGGCTCTGTAGTTGTGGCATGTGGGATCTTAGTTCCCTGACCAGGGATCAAACCTGGGCCCTCTGCTTTGGGAGCGTGGAGTCTTAACCACTGGACCACCGGGGAAGTCCCAGACTTTTTTTTTTTTTAAATAAGATTATTTTATCTAGGATTGCCATTCAAATATAGAAAAATAGAATGGAAAACTCCTCAGGAAGAATCAAAACAATGCAAATGTATTACCTCTCTGCTTCTAATACTTCAGTTTATGGCTGTTTCTCATGGCTGATTATGGCTTCAAATAACAAAGGGATGTACTAGGCAGAAAACACTTTCTAGCCATCAGATTGAGGAAGCTGGAATTCGGAATACATTTTTGTAAAAAAGTTTGTGATTTTTATTCCTTTATGTGGGAACTGTGATGCAGGTTAGTCTGGTCAAAACAATCATCTGGAATAAGCACAAATAATTCCTGCCCTTCCTAACTCCTCACTGTCAGCCCTTTGGGGCCTCAGCCTGGGAACAGAGCAAGATTGCCCGCCGCCCACCTCTGTCCTAGTGCACCCCCCTCCCCACCTGCTGCTGTCCCCTGGATGGCACAAAGCCCCCCAGGGCCGGGTGCTGGCTGCCTGCCTCTCCCTCTGCCTCGTGCCCATGGGGTGGGAGCAAGGCCAGTTGTGCAGAAATAAAAGCCTTTGGCACCAAGTAGCAGAGTGGGGAGGAGGCGCGTGTGCATGGCCTGATGACAGCCCCTGAGCTGGGCCATCACTTGTCGCGTTCCCTGGAGAGCCATTCACAAGTGACAAAGCAGGTTCCAGAGGCTTCAGCAGAAATCAAAAGGCAGCAGCAGTTATTACCTTGTCTGCCTCTGACACCCCTCCTCCCCACCTCCTCGCTTTTCTTAATATCAGGGTCTGCTCTTTTGGCCTCCGGAAGCCCCTGCCTATTCGAATACTCATCATCTCTTAGAGAACAAATAACCGTTCAGGGGCAGCGGGATAGGGACCTAGGAGCTTTCCTGACAATGAGAATGAGATGGAGTCCTTCAGCACCAACCATGGGACGAATGATTGCTTTATGAGTATTATCCCTGAGGAGTATCATTGTCCTCATTCGATAGAGGAGAAAACTGAGGATGAGAGAGGGTCAGCGTCTTTCCCGAGGCCACACTATAAGTGGTAGAGTCGGATATCAACCCCACCTTGGAGCAGGGGGTCCTGGGGACTGTGGCAAGGGTTGGCGGGGCGGGGGGGGGATGTGCAAGCAGCGCTGGGCAATTCACAGACAGAGCTGAGGACATACTTAGCTGCTAATTAATGCCGATGAGTCCCTCCTGCCTCCCTAGCACCTTGATATTCAGCGTGGTCTCTGGACCAAGGGCATCCTCATCACCTGGGAGCTTGTTAGAAATGCAGAGTCTCGGGCCCCACTCCAGAGCTGATGCATCAGAATCTGCATTTTAACAAGGTCCTCCTGTGATTGGAATGCATGGGAACGTTTGAGAAGCCCTGCTCTAGAGATGTCCGGGACAGCGGTGACACCAACAGGCTCCATGCCGTGGGTCCCCACTGTCAGAAATTCCCCTGTGAGTAGGGGACAAAGCCAAACCCACTCCTAGTATTTCTATCCAGGGGAACGAACAGAATTGCTCAAGGAAATGCTCTCAACAACTGCCTGAGAGTCGGGCGGATCTGACAGCATGCGAACGCTAGGTGGCAATGGATGGACAGGCATCGGCAGAAAACAGGCACCGCGCTGTCACTGCCCAGGGTCAAGACAAAATGATAAAGGCGTGGGTAGGGGTGGCTGAGCATAGTTGGGTCGTGAAAGGAGATTGTTGGGATGATATTAAAGAAACTGAGACTTCACCAGCGAGTCTGGGAAGGCTGTTTTGTGGAATCAGAGATTTGGGCAAGAGTAATTGCTTCTTTTTTTGCCTCGAGCTATGTTAAACATACACAGCCTTCCTGCCAGAGGGATGTCAGCAGCTGGGTACAGTGAAGCTGAAGGGAATTAAGAGTGGGAAAAAGTTCCCAATCCACTTTGTTCTGCTCCCTGAGGTCAGGGAGGCAGCAGCAGCCAGTCTGCAGTGTGGGTTGGTCAAAGCTGGCCAGCAGGGAATGAGAGCATCCTTTCCCACCATGCAATGGGCTTGCAGGATAGGCCCACCTGCTGCCCAGAGGCTCTTGCTAACACCCTCCAGCTCTGTAGGGGACAGAGCGCAGATCTGCTTTCCTCCTGTGTCCAGCTGTTTGGCTGAATTCAGACTGGGGAAAAGAATATACATGGTTATCTTGGCTCCTAAGGTTCTCTCTTCTTCATCCTCCATAGATTCCCTGGGACTAAACTGTAGGGTGGAGCCCTGTGGCCCCCCATGTTTGAGGGACTGGAGTCCATCTTTGGTTTCTAAGAAAACAAGTGCAAAGGAAGGTTTCCTGAAATTCCCCAGATTGTGAGGTCACCATATAGAGTCCAGCTTCTTTTATCCTGTAGTGGTTTGTTCCAGAGACTCTCTCATTTGGTCAGTGGACCCCAAAGTTGGAGCGCTTCGTTGGAAATCCATTCAGAGACAGTCATGTTTTCCTGACTATTTGGTGGAAGTGCCATCTGAAAACACCTTGAAGTTGTTTTCAGATGGGTGGAGACACATTATTCTTAGAGATTTCAGTGTTTAAGGTCAGGGTCTGGACTTTTTCAAGTTATTCTCTATCTTTAACCAAAATTTAGGCTTGGCTGGACAGCTGACCCCTGCAGAAGTCTGCAAGCCTACTGGTAATAGGGTTGTAGAATTACAGAATAGATGTTAGAGATTGTCCTGTCCCCAGCCTGTCTTGTTCAGATGAGAAAACTGAGGCCCAGAGAGTTCCCTTCAGTTTGTTTTGGCAACCTTAAATGAGGGCCCACTCTGTGCCAGGGACCGAAGCCAAACAAAGAGACTGAAATACAGTCTCTGTCAGTTTATGGATCAGGTTATGGCCCAGGTGCCTTATGGTGAGTGGTGGATACAGGTATGGAAGAATGGCTTCCTGCCCCCACCCCCCTTTTTTTCTTCATTATATTAGTTTCCCTTTCTCTTTCTCTCTTCCTCTTTTTTTCTTTTTTTTTTGAATTTTGATGATTTTTTTTTTTTAAGCCCTCGGGGGCTTTGCATTTACCAGGTGGAAGTGAGTAAGCAGCAGTATTAGCAATTCCAAGGACATGTTTGATCACTTCTGTCCTCCCTATAGGCCTGGATACAAGATGTAGTGCTTTCAGACCTGAGGAAGCAAATTTTATTTTTTTATCTGTAGGAACTTGCCTTGAATTCTGACAGGATGAAAATAAATCAAGCTAGTCAACTTAAAGACTTTTTTTTTTTGGCCCGACGAAATACACCTTCTGCAATAGATAAACTCAAAAATACTGTCCGGGTGTTGCTGTCCAAACTGTAATCCAGTCACAGTTTATGGTAGGCTGCCCGAATTCTCCAGGCTCTCACCTCTCTTTCTCTTAGGGTTTATTAGTTGAATAGGTTTTGTGGGTAGAAAGAAGTGGTGAATTAAAAATAAAGACGTTACCATCCATAACTGGAAAAGCGCTAGAGAAAGTCTGTTCCTATTACACAGTGATATTCAATAATATGAAAATTGCATGCATATAGGTCCCTAGCCTTCCTCACTGTGGCCAAATCTGGTAAAGGCCACTGTCTGGGCATCTGTGTCCTCGCTGACCAAGAGGAAGGTTTAGAGTCTTAAGCATCAGGCACCTGAAGTTTGCATATAATTGAGCTTCCGGGTCTCTCAAAATCTTACATTTTATTCACAAACACAGGCATCTGCTACTAATTAAAGTATCACGGTATAATTATACCCTTTCTTATTAGTAGATATGGAATCTGACAGTTGCTTAGATACAAAATAAGCAAGTGCAGATTGCGTTCTGCGCCCTTCACAGGCCGGGGAGACAGAACAACAGAATTTTCAAAAGCTCTGCGTAAATGAGTCTCGTTGCCCAGAAAACGTAAAGTTCTGAATTATCATCGGTAAATTTGCCTGGGAACAGATGTTAATCCCACCACAAGTCTGTGATTTGAGTTTTAATATCATTCAGTGATCTTCCTGACTTGGTCCCCTCACCTCTGTACTACACTCCAACCCCCCCCACCCCCAACAAAAGCATCCAACTCTCCACAGGATAAAGCAGCTGCTGCTTCCTCAAGGAATTCTGGGGCCAGAAGACATCCAGCTGGAGGAATGGCGGGGCTGTGTTGTAGCCGGTTCAGTCTTTGGGTTTGTCAAAGGTTGACTTTGGGTTCAAGGATGTGGATTTGACATCCAGGGGAGTTTTCTGGGCATTCTAAGATAGCCTCTCTTCCTGCTCTAAGTCTTCACATAATACAGTTAGGGAAATTCCCTGCTAACCCATCAGCTATAGGAATTCAGGGACCAGGACTTGTTTGGATCACCCAGTATATCTCCAGGATCCAGCATGGTGCTTGGCACTTAGAAGATGCTCAATAACTAGTTATTGGAAGGATGGATTCTGTTGACTCCCTTATTTTTTTAAAGTTTTTTAAAAACATCTTTATTAGAGTATAATTGCTTTACAATGGTGTGTTAGTTTCTGCTTTATAACAAAGTGAATCAGCTATACATATACATATACATATACATATATCCCCATATCTCTTCCCTCTTGTGTCTCCCTCCCTCCCACCCTCCCTAGCCCACCCCTCTAGGTGGTCACAAAGCACCGAGCTGCTCTCCCTGTGCTATGCGGCTGCTTCCCACTAGCTATCGGTTTTACATTTGGTAGTGTATATATGTCCATGCCACTCTCTCACTTTGTCCCAGCTTACCCTTCCCCTTCCCCGTGTCCTCAAGTCCATTCTCTAGTAGGTCTGAGTCTTTATTCCTGTGCTGCCCCTAGGTTCTTCATGATCATTTTTTTTTTAGATTCCATATATATGTGTTAGCATACGGTATTCGTTTTTCTCTTTCTGACTTACTTCACTCTGTATGACAGACTCTAGGTCTATCCACCTCACTACAAATAACTCAATTTCGTCTCTTTTTATGGCTGAGTAATATTCCATTGTATATATATATGCCACATCTTTATCCATTCATCTGTTGATGGACACTTAGGTTGCTTCCATGCCCTGGCTATTGTAAGTAGAGCTGTAATGAACATGGTGGTACATGACTCTTTTTGAATTATGGTTTTCTCAGGGTATATGCCCAGTAGTGGGATTGCGGGGTCATTGTTGACTCCCTTATGTGCAGTTCCCTGTGGGAGAGGTGATACTTTCAACCCTAGTAGTCATTTACTTCCCAGTGTGTGCGACTTCACTGGATCAGGACTACTGCTGCCCCAGGGCCAGTGCTGCCTGCCAACCTGTTTTTGTGTGGCATGTGAGCTGAGAATGGTTTATACATTTTTAAATGGTTGGAAAAAAAAATCAAAATGAGAAGATATTTCATGACACATGAAAATGATATGAAACCCAAATTTCTGGGTCCATGAAAAAAGTGTTGTTGGAACACGGTTTTGTTTTTGGCTGCTTTTGCACTGGAGTAGCAGAGCTGGGTCGGTGCAACAGAGGCTCATGGCCTGGAAAGCCTGAAGTATTTACCGGAAAAGTTAGCTGGTCCCTGGATTAGATCATTCCCTAGGGTTAGCCTTTGATGTTGGGAGAGTGGGATGCAGGAGAGAGGGTCTAGGGGTGAGTTATGGGGGCAGGTTAGCTGGGAAGGAGAGAAGAGCCAGGAAGTCTAGAAGAGTACTTCAGCCCTCTTCACATTTCTGCCAGTCCTGGCCTTTCCACAGTGGAAGTTTCCAGTTTCTCATTGTAATTCTGATGAACGCCCTCAAGGAACGCAGTGATAATCATTTCTCAGACTGCCCTACTGCTCGGATGGATGCAAAGGACTCTTATCTTTCTGCTGTCTCTTGGTCATTGTAAATCCCTAGTTCAAAATGCTCCTTCTTTGTCGAAGACATAAAATTTCGCTTCTCACTGTTTGGGTAATAAATCTGTATGTGCGAGCAAGTGTGAGCTGGAGCTTGTCGTTGGAAAGCGGTCGTCTTCAGTTTTCAGCCACCCAGCAGGCACCCCATGCAACCGCACCATGCTTTGGCTTCCCGGCAGCCCTGAGCCCACTGCTTGGATACCAGGACCTTTCTTTTTCTAAGCCCCTAGCAAGGGTGGAGCCCTACCCTTCCAGAGAAGTGCCTTTGTGATTAAGCTGGCAAGGATGCAGTCAGCCTAGTTAGAGCCTTGATAATCCACTTGATTCATCTGGGTTATCCATCCAAATCCCAGGAGGCATCTTGTCGACCTGAGCCTCATTTCCCTAGGGTTTACAAGAGCACCTCCTGGAGCAAATGGCATCATACCATTCTCTTATTAGCCATCTTCTGAATTAGAGTCTAATTTTCTCCAACCCCCACACTTTATTTGGAAAGAGGTTACTTCTCTCTGGGGTGGTCCCAGCCTCTGGGTTCCTAGAGGCCTGACTCATCTACCTATGGGTATAAAACAATGCCCCGTGTCTTCTGATGGTGTATTGAATAGGTTGGGGGATAGATTTGCTTTCTGAGTGACAGTGATTAACACTGGCATTGTTTACCTTAAGTAAACCTGGGTTTTGAAAATCATAACCAATAAGAGGATTGCCATGTCTTTTTAAAGGGTTGATTACCAGGGCTTCGCATGGAAGCACTAGCCAGTTATCTGATCTGAAAGGGTTTATTTATTTATTTATTCATTTTTTATTGAAGTACAGTTGATTTACAATGTTGTGTTAATTTCTGCCGTACTGCAAAGGGATTCAGTTATACATATATGTATATATGTGTATATACGTATAAATATATATATATACATTCTTTTTTAAACTATTCTTTTCCATTATGGTTTGTTATAGGATATTGAATATAGTTCTCTGGGCTATACAGTAGGACCTTGTTGTTTATCCATTCTGTTGAAAAGGTATTGTTTTACTTTTTTTTTTCAGCTGCGCTGTGTGGCTTGTGGGATCTTAGTTCCCCAGCCAGGGATTGAACCCCGGTCATCGCAGTGGAAGCGATGAGTCCTAACCATTGGACTGCCAGGGAACTCCCGAAAAGGTTTATTTTTCACTTTTAATTTTTTAAAAATATTACTTTTAAAATTTATTTATTTATTTTTGTCTGCGTTGGGTCTTCGTTGCTGTGCACGGGCTTTCTCTAGTTGCGGCGAGCGGGGGCTACTCTTCGTTGTGGTGAGTGGGCTTCTCATTGCGGTGGCTTCATGGGCTCTAGGCGCACTGGCTTAGTTGTTCCGCGGCATGTGGGATCTTCACGGACCAGGGATCGAACTCGTGTCCCCTGCATTGGCAGGTAAATTCTTAACCACTGTGCCACCAGGGAAGTTCCCCAAGAAGGTTTATTTTTAAAGTAATGTAGGAAATTGTTTGTGGAAAGAAAATTCAAGTTTCAACTTTCTGAGTAGTACTATTTGTTTCATCTATTATGTGCCAGGCATTTCTCTAGGTATTCTGTATATATTTTCTCTAATTCTTTCCCAAATCCCACAGAATAGATGTTATTATCTCCATTTTACAGAGGAAACTGGGACTTAAATAGGATGAACGAGTTGCCTGAGATTCCAGATAGGCAATGTCACAGCTAGGACCCGAACCCATGAAGGTGTGACCTCAGCGCACATGTACATAACATCATAGACACCAGCCCTCTGAAATGACACTTCAGCCATGTTGTTCTTTAAGGACAGGCAGAACGTTAGAAAGAACCAAAATACAAAGAAGTTACCAAACTGGACTGCTAGAAACACAGACCCAGCCAACGTGTGGTTATCCATCTTAACTTGTGCAGGGATCATGAAGCCCCATATTTTCTTTAGCTAAACGTTTCCATCTCCTTCCTTAATGGAATTTAAAAAAAGAGGTTAAAAAAGAGACTTAGTTGAAATTATTTGCTTTAGCTGCAATTATTTGCTTTAATGGGTTCAAAATCCAAGGAGGAATAAGAAGGCATATCAAGGAAAATCCTTCTCCCGCCCCTGGGAGATTTCTCCCAGGCCTGATCCTTATGGGAAAGCAATGCGAATATGGTGGATTGAAACATGGCCATAGTTCCTCTCTCTCCCTCTATCCAAACCTCTTTGCTCTGTGACCTTGAAGCTTCTCCCATCAGGAGGTGCAGTGTATTTCCCCACCCCTTGAATCTGGGCTTGCCCTGTGACCTGCTGTGGCTGATAGAATGTGGCAGCTGTGACCAACTACCAGGTCCCGGCCTAGGCCTCAAGGGACCTCGGGTGCTTCCTCCCTTTCCCTCAGAAACTTGCTGAGTTACCACATAAGCAAGCCCAGGTCAGCCTGCTGGAAGGTGCAGGATCCAAGGAGCGATGAGTCGTGTAGGAAGTGCAAAGGCCCAGAGCACTGAAGATGTTTGCTGTGTATGGAGAGCAGTCAGGAGGCTCCAGTCAAGTAACCAGGAGCCTTGTAAGCTGTGATGAGGACTTTGAGTTTTATTCTCAGTGTGTGATAGCAATGAAAGAGCAAATGAGTAAACAGAGGAGTACAGGAGTGAATGGTCAACCAGGGAACTGGAAGGGGCATGGTTCCTAACGGGTAGAATGAGTAGCCATCGCCATGGACATGACATGTCGTCTGGGATTTGAAACTCAGAGAAGAGCAAACCCTGAATTGTTCTGTGACAGGCTCAGCTCATGGGGAACTGAGCTGGTGCTCCCTTCCTTCTGGTGCTCAAGTCTAGGGTGGTTCCTCTGGGCTTCCTGGAGCATCACATCTGCCTGGGGAGGGGTTGTTACCTCCTCCAGGGCCACCCCGGAAGAGGTGTGGTCCATCTGGACTTCTGGATAATTTGGATTTCTAGAAAGGTCTTCAAGCGTAAAGAGTTGGATTGAACCCCTTCTTTGTAAGGGCAGGAGATAGAAATGCCAGGGCCTTGCTGGCCAAGAGGAGCTCCACTGAGGATAGGAAGGGCTTGGCCGTGGCCTCCTGCTCCATGAGACCCACAGGTAGTGGCGTCTCCTCTGGAGTGAACACTGCAGAGGATGTTCAGCTGCAGCCCAAACCCTCCAGCTGCCTTTTTACCCAGGGCTGCTCTGCTCTTGGCAAGAAGGCACAGGCCCGAGCAGGGTCCATGGAGGAGACTGCAGCCATCTACATGATGGTCTCCATGGTGCTGCTTCCATCTCAACTGTTCATGCGCTGGTAACCAGGGAGGCTGAACACCAGCTGGCTCCAAAGCACAGCCCTCAGTTGGGAGATGGCTCTGATCCCCCACTTCCCCTCTGCCTGGCCGTGGAAGCTCGAGACACAACCTGCCTCTCACCTGTCTGCTTCCAGCACTCTCGGCTTCCCCTTCTAGTTGAGCAGTCTGTGAATACCTGATGGACACTTGGTTTACCTCCCTCCCTGGATTTGGCGAGAGGTCCTGGAGCAGCTCCTGGCTCCCTCCCTCTCCAGAGACACTGGGTCAGGGAGAGAAGTGTCACACACTGTACAATGTGCTCCTTCGGGGCTTTCTGTTGTCATTTATGCTCATCTTATGGGGGTGAAGCAGTTAACTGCCTTGAGGGTTCAGAAGGTTGCGGAAATATGCAAATTGGCCAGGTGTCATACTGTCAGGTGTGGTGGGGCCTGGGGCGAAATGCAGATGGAAAATTCCAGCTAAAGGGCTTTAAGTCCAATACTAAACACCTTGAGCAAAACCTGCTCTTGGTCATGTCAACAGGCTGCCTCTTTGAGTCCCTCAAGAATTAGAATGAGTTTCACATGAAACCAGCCTGACACATTGAAAGACTCAACCGTCAACTTTTTATGCTAGTAACCCCATGAGAATTCTTAACCGGGTCCCCAAACTCCTTTCTCGTACTTCTTGGATTAGGGCTTTTGATTTTCTGCTTGCTGCTGAGAGTGGCTTTCAGGGACAGCCTCTCAAGCAAATCTTCCTCATCAATGCTGGCCTGATTGGCTCCAATTTGGGGGATGGGTTGAGACAGATGCTGAGACTCGGGGAGGATTTGATATTCTAGGATGCCAGGTTTCCCCTGCAGGGAAGGCACATCTTCCTTCCTGGGGTTTGGAGGTGTGTCCTCCATTGCTTGGCCTCATTTTGAACTTTCTCACAGATATCAGTAAGCTCAAGGAAATTAGAGTGGATGAGGGTATTGGAGGTAGGAATGGAGAGCTGGGTGGATTTGAGAGAAACTTAGGAATGAAAATGGACTGTATTGGCTTGGATGTGTTGGAGAGGGTACTTTTTGGGCTGGTGCCCAGGTTTGTTTTGAGTAATAAGATGGGTGATGGTACCATTTTGTGAGATGGGGGCTTCTGTAAAAATAGTGGATGGCCACTACTGCCTTGAGTGACTGTCTGTTCGTAAGTCATTAACTACCTCGATGCACTCTTTCCTCAAGGATAATCATATCAAATGGTCCTTGACAGGAACATGCAGAGAAGGCTGGCACCTCTAAGTATTCACAAACAGGAAATCATTTGGAGCCTCCAGAGGAAGCCCACTGGAATGCCAAGGCTGGCTGCTGTCTCCTACCCACGGCTCTTGAGCTCAGGCCGTTGAGACGTCATTGATGTGAACAAATGAAGAATACATTAACTTGCTTTGGAATGAATGATTGGATCCCCCCTCAGACTCGAGTGCTTGTGTTTCCTGAAAACTCAATTTAATTTTGGTCTGAGACAGTGCATTGCTCTGTAGCACCAATCTTCCCTAATGGCTGACACCCAGGGGGTGAGGTGAAACCCGTCAGGCTCCAGGAAGAGGCCAGTGGTGACACATGTGTGCCTGAGGCTAAATCTCAGAGCCTGGATCCAGCTCGGCCCTGCCCAGGCTACCCCGGCAGCCAGCAGAGGATAGAGATCCTGGTTCCAGGCGCCTGTGGGCAGCCTGGGAGGGCGCCTCTCCTCGGGCAGGATCTGGCAGGAGGCCCAGCATTTTCGCCTCCCATGGCCATAGCTACCCGTGCCTTGGGCTGCATATCTTAGGGCTGGCTGGTCTATGTGGAGAGAGAGGTTATCAGTGCAGAAAGAATAGATTTGGGCCCTAGCAGAGGCAAGAGAGTTTGACATACACACACTTCCTTCCCTGCACATAAAGAAATTACTGCCAAGAAATGAGGTATTTTCAGATAAATGTGTATCTTCTAGAGTATATCCTTTAAAGTACCTTCTTATGTCGTTGGATTGTTTTTTGAAAAGAATGGTTTTATAATGTGTCATGTGATTTCCACCTTTTAAAAGCAGAGTACCCTAAGATCAATTCAGCCTGAAAATAATTTTTTTTTGGCTACGCCACGTGGCTTACAGGATCTCAGTTCCCCAACCAGGGACTGAACCTGGCCCACAGCAATGAAAGCCCAGAATCCGGACCACTAGGCCACCAGGGAACTCCCCATAAAATATCTTCTTTTTATTATGGAAAAATTCAAGCATATACAAAAATGAGAGAATAATATAATCAACTGTATATACCCAACTGCCAGCCTCAGCAGTGATCAATTCATGACCAGCTTTTATTTTGTCTATACTCCCCACTTCCCTCTACCCCAGATTATTTATATTCACCCTGTTTATGCTGACCTCCGGTCATCATTAGGGCAGCATTTTGCGGTACATGCAACACACATCCCCTTCCATGTATTTCTCATGTCTGTATCCTTGCCTTTTTGAGGACTCTCTCTAGTTTGGCTCCTATGGGTCTGGAAATGAATAGAGCCAAGGGAGTTAAAATTCTCCGTTCAGTAACAGCACGTAGGATTTGAGAGAGCCTTTCCTACCTGAATTTCAGTACTGGGTTTATCTTGGACGTTCACAGGCTGTTTCTGGAGGGTGAGGGTTAGGACTTTTCATCTCTTAAAAAGGCAAGTGTTTCATTGTGCTGTCCTAATGCTCTTTTTTTTTTCTTTGAAAATGAAGTCATTATTAACAGCTACAAAGAAATGGAAAAATACTTATTTTTGAGAAAGATTTTGAGACATAATGAGGAATTCCAGATATATGCAGTACATCATTTGTTGCATGAATATGATGAAGCTTGTCTGATTTTCACCTTCAGCACCATCTCCTGTGGCTTTGCTCGGGAGGCATTGCACTCAGTTTTGCACCAAATGCCTCCAAACTGTTGCGTTTTCTCCCACTCTTCGCTCCCTATTTGGTGTCTTTTTACTTTCTTATTTATTTATTTATTAAAAATATTTTTATCGGAGTGTAGTTGAGTTACAATGCTGTGTTACTTTCTGCTGTACAGCCAAGTGAATCAGTTATACATATACATATATCCACTCTTTTTAGATTCTTTTTCCATATAGGCCATTACAGAGTATTGAGTAGAGTTCCCTGTGCTGTACAGTAGGTGCTTATTAGTTATCTGTTTTATATATAGTAGTGTGTATATGTCAATCCCAATCTCCCAATTTATCTCTCCCCCCCTTACCACCTGGTAACCATAAGATCGTTTTCTACATCTGTGACTCTATTTCTGTTTTGTAGATAAGTTCATTTGTACCATTTTTTTAGATTCCACATATAAGCGATATCATATGATATTTATCCTTCTCTGTCTGACTTACTTCACTCAGTATGACAGTCTCCGGGTCCGTCCATGTTGCTGTAAATGGTGCTGTCTTTTTAGATTACTTGGTTGCTCACTGTCGCCGTTGTTTGCAGTGCTTCTTCGTGTATAACATAGCAGGGAAGTGAAGGTTGCTGGGTCAACCAGATTAGCCACACCTGTTACAGCAGCAGCCTGTCAGTGTGTGTGAAATTGAATCCCTAAACCCCCCCTTGGCAAAAAAAAAGTGAATGAGAACTTTCTGAGCTCAGAGGAGTGTCCCCAGTGACAGGCTCTGAGGATGAAGGTACAGACAGGTTTAAGGGGTATAGAGGGGTAGTTCAATAAAGTGGGGTCTTGAAGATGGGAAGTAGAAAGCTTGAGGGTCCTCCAGAAACTCTTGGTGCCTTGCAGTCAACAGGGGCTACTCCAACCTTCCAGCACCTTCCAGCACCTTCTGCACGGGTGTCACTCCCTAGAATGTGTGGAAAGCAAGTCTGTGCATCCAAAGGTGTGAGCATTCTGGCCATTTGGGGGATGTTTTGCCCATCTTTAATGGAAGAAACTAGGATGCAGAAGCTGCTTTCCTCACCCATCTTTTCTTTATTATTTCCTCTTAATCTCTGCCTTCAGCGTTTTCCCTTTTTATGTTATCTGCCTTTCACAAATGTGTGGCAAAAGCCTTTCTTTCAGGAGGAAAACCTGAAGGCATGCCATCAACCCTTGGGCATGGAGGGCTCTCAGATGGGTTTTTCTGGGGAACGAAACCACCCTTAGTTTACGGAATCAGCTGCCATTCATGGGGAAAGGAGCCAGTGGAGGGGGAGTCCTGGCAAAAGATGAAGCTAGGATCATAACAAACACCTCCATGGATGCAGGTTTATGAAGTGCTTTCTGTCACATTGGGATGGGGTGGCGGGTGGGCGAGGAGTGTGTGGGAGAGATTCAGGAGTTTGGTCTGGGCTTTTCCCATCCTAATGTTTACCTTTGTGTCTTCCTTCCCTGGCCTACCCTGGGCCCCCAGACTTCTTACCCTGCCTGAACACTACCCCCTGTCCCCAACCCCACCTCACTACTTTCCTTTTCTCCATCACTCTCCAGACTTCTCCCTCCCATGCTGGACTCCGCCTCCTATAACAAATCTGCTCTGTGTCGCTCTTTCCCTGTCTCCATCTTCTTCAGTTCTCATCCGGCCTGTAAACTTTCAGGTTCCAACACTCTGTTTTTCAGGTTGAGAACAAGAGGATTTTTTCTAGGTAGGACCTTGTGCAGGAGAAAGAGGTAGGAGGGAGATTTCTTGGCTCTTTCAGCACCATCTTGACTAAAAATAGAATGGCGCTCATCGAAAGGTGCTGACACAGGGCCTGGAAACCACCGGGTGTCCTGACTACAGAGGCGTCCACTTTTCTGGGCTCCAAGGATGGGCTGGTGGTGGTGGAGGTGGGGAGAGGGCAGAGAACGCAGCTGAGGGAGCCGTCCATGCCTGAGAGCAGGCCTGGACTCAGGCCTTCCGTGGGAAGGGCAGTGAGGCTTGGACTCTTGAGTGGCGGGCCAGTAGGAGCCTCTGAGTGAGGGCGTGGTGACAGCACAAAGTAGGGACGTCACAGCAATGCCCCCTTTTCTCCTTCCTTCCTGTTCCTAGTCCTCTGACGTGGAGGAAAAATGGATCTTGATAATGAAGACCCAGGGACATCCTGACCCAGCCCTGAGACTGAGGCGGGTCCCCATGCTGCCCTCAGAAGGTGATAACAAAAGAGCCAGGCATGGAGTTAGTGCCTTCTCTCTGGGAGGCAATATTGGTGGTGGGGATTCTGGGCCAAGAGTGGCCCTCCAAATCCTTTGAACTCTTTATTTATCTTCATGTTAACCTGTCGTGGACTGCTTTAATTTTTTTTAGCATTTACATTTCTTTATTGGATACAAAGCTCATCTTCCCTCCTTAGTTTACAGCTCAGAAATCAAGGCTCTTACAAGTTATGTACATTGTCCAATATCATGCAACTGTTAGCACTAGGGTGTAATATACTTCTGAGTAGTCCTCATGTGCTGAGCGTGATGCTCTGGGTCTTACATATATGACCAGTTTAGTCCTCCACACAAGCCTGTGGTGGGCACCATGATAACCTGTACTTTACAGATGGGTAAACCCAGGCCCACAGCTGCACTGTCTCCTAAGTGTTACCCAAGTGCCCAGTGCCAGAGCTGAGAGTCCAGCTTCTGGACCCAGCATCTGGAGCAGCTCTCATGACCATCCCTCTTCTGAAGCCTGGGCCAGGCCTAGAATGGGCGGGAAGCTGGGACAAAAGCTGAGAGAGTCAAGACTGCGGATGCCAGTGTGGCCTCTGGTTTTTTTACTCTCGCCTGTTGCTCCTGCCCTGTGGTCCCCCGATTCCTCAGTTCATTCTGGAGGTAAGCCCCTCTTCTCAGACCAGATTGGCTGTCCCTAAATTTCAGTTTGGCTCAATTCCTTCATCACACCAGCTTGTGAAGCAAAACTGTGGTTGTGTCATCCACGGTTGTGGGTCACGTCCTCATATTGCTGTGGGAATATGACACATGGGAGAGGGTGGGATTTTTTAAGGAGGCAAATGTGAAGCAGGCTGTGCCAGCCTTCTGTAGCTGTGCTCATCAGAGACTTGCAAAACTTGGAAAAAGAATTGGGGGAGGCCCAGTCGTGGCCATCCTCCCACTGACAGCCCCAGGGTGTGGTCCGGAGAAGCCAGATATGGGACTCCTCCAGGACCAGGGAAGGAAGGCTTTGTGGGAAACTGGGTTTGCTGATTGGAGCTATGGGTACAAGCTTCAGAGGTCTTCACCTAAACCGCCTGCGGGAGCTCGGACCGAGGGCACCTGCTAGAGGTGTTGTTCTCTGAATCCTGGTGATGAGATGCTGGCGGGGCTGGATGGTTTGTGAGTGTGAGTGTGAGTGAGTGTGTGTGTGTGCGCGTGCGTGCGCGCGCTTGTCTAAAGGGATTGCTAAAGTTAGTTTCCTGACTGACTTCAGAACCTGCAGGCCGCAAGCCCCTGGCTATCGGAGGTCAGTGCCCTGCGTCAGCATCGGTGGCTTTGTAAATACAGGCAGGGACTCGCCAGGGCCAGGTTTCTGGTGGTTGTCTAATCCATGGCGGCTGCATGCTCTGTTGGTTTAAAGAACAACGTTCATCTTCATTTCTGAAAGCCTAGCCCGTTGTATCTGAATATCCCAGACCCCGTACTCAGAGAGAAATGGTGGCAAATTTGCTCTTTATTACTTTAGCACTTTAAACAATTAACTATCAATCTTTTAACATTTTCACATGTGTAACCTTTCTCCCGCTCAGGTATTTGAATCAGCTTCACCCCAAAAGGTCAAAAGAACGCCTCTTTGAAGCAAGATAGCCCTCCTCTTCTCCCCTTCATCCCTTCTCTTGGGATATGGTCTCTCTCTCTCTCTCTCTCTTTTTCTCTCTGTGTGTGTAAAGTAATTGAGAATGCATTTTATAGCCAAGGTTTTTTTCTTGTCCCTCTGAGGAAAGAATCCTGTGCACACATTCAGAGTTAAAAGGAAAAAGCCTCCAAAATCTGGTTCAAAGCAGAAACATGGATCCTGATGGACAGTTTTCAGTCTAAATAAGATACTCCCAATAATGGAGACCTAAAGATTAACTGCATTTTCACTGGAACTGGATTCTCAGACATTAATTGCCTATAAAAGATTTTTCCCAGCCTGCCATCTCCATAACTAATTTGGTTTGCTTCCTGCCTATTGTAGCCTTTTAGCAAGTAAGAAAATTTTGAACTGAACAATGAGGCAGCAGTAACAATTTTTGAGACACATACAAATCATTTTTAGACTAAGTTTGGATTATCCAAGTTAGTTCTTTTCCTCCATCACAGTTTTTAAACATGGTTTCCAGTAGCTCAGATGAATGGGATAAGTTATGGTTTCATCGTCTTGTGGACCAATTAACTTAAGTCTGTCATCTGATCACATAGCCTAACACTGACTGGTCATCTCCCAGCATCCATCCATCCATTTACCCGTTCATCCAGCAGCCATCAGAGGGCCGCATAAAGAGCTGGGAGTTCCTGGTCTGGTGGAGGAGCCAACAGTCCCAGAGTGTGGAGAAGTTTATTTTCAGCAAACGGCTGGAAGGTTGGGACAGTCTGGTAGGTTGGAGGGGAAGATATAATTCAAGTTAAATGGCACCATGAGTCAATTTTAGAAGTTTTTTAAAACTGAGGTTTAATTTACATACAGTAAAATGAACAAATCTTAAGTGTCCAACTTGATGACTTTTTACAAGGTATACACCTGTGTGACCACTGGAACATTTCCATCACCCCAAAAAATACCTGTCCAGTCAATAACCCCCTGCAGAGATAACCACTATCCTGACATGTTACCAAAATCAGTTTTTTTTTTTTCCGTACGCGGGCCTCTCACTGTTGTGCCCTCTCCCATTGCGGAGCATAGGCTCCAGACGTGCAGCCTCAGTGGCCATGGCTCACGGGCCCAGCCATTCCGCGTCATGTGGGATCCTCCCGGACCGGGGCACGAACCCGCGTCCCCTGTATCGTCAGGCGGACTCTCAACCACTGTGCCACCAGGGAAGCCCCCAAATCAGTTTTGACTGATCTTATACTTCATAGACATGGTATCATACAGTCTGTACTTTTTGGGGTCTGACTTTTTTCACTCCACATAATGTCTGTGAGGTTCATCCATGTTGTTGCATATGTCAGCAGCTTGTCATATTTCATTGAGGAGCAGTACTCCATTGTATGAATACACCACAGCTTGTTTATCCCTTCTGTTGACGGACACTTGGGTTGTTTCTAGTTTGGGGCTATTTTGAATAAAGCTGCAGTGAACATTCCTGTGCAAGTCTTTTTGTGGACATGAGCATTCATTTTCAAGTGAATAAAACTTAGGAAGATAAGGAGAGTCAACAGATTTTCAGTTATTCAATGTGCTGAAACCCTTTATAACAGAGAGAGAAATCCAGGCTGACTGGATTTCAAGACAGGCTAAATGTGTCCCCTCGGAGATGCATGAACTTATTTGAATGTGTTCATCACGTGAACTTGTATGAGGAAGTGAGCTAATCAGGGTGCCTTCTGCTTAGTGACAACAGTTCCCTGCTGGAAGGGGGGCCCCCAATGGACCCCACTTTCAACTTGTTGGGGGACCAGAGACCCTTGGGAGTAAAGCTAAGACATCTTATCTTGTGTGTTGAAGAGGGGAACCCCCCCCCCATGCCCCGTGTGTAAGGAGGGTCCTGAATCTTCCTGTTGGTCCTGATTCCAGTTTCCCAGCAATAGTCAAGGTCAAGGGGGGGATGGTGTATCCTGCTCACGGTCGGTAGGGCTCCAGGTCAGCAGCTCCACCAAGGGCCAGGGGCTGGCATCTCCCCAGCTGTGTGTGTGTAGCAACACGGGAAGGTCAGCGCCTCACGACGGACAGTTTAATCTCACCTGCCTGCTGTGAGGTATACTTACCATCCCAGAGAATTGCAAAGTATAAATTGTCTCTTAATACTGATAAGCAGTCAGGAGGAGGACAACCCTTGACAAAATATTACACCTTAATTGTATTTCTCAGCTGGGCTCAGGAAATCTGCTTCCTCCTTAGGCTAATGCTATTTCCTATGTCTCCCAGCCCTACAATAATGATTTCTTTAAGCCTTGGTGGGAAGCGCCGTAGCGTGGGAGGGGACTGCAGTGATGAGGCTGTCTGTCTAGGTGCTCCTGTGTGGGGCTGGGCGGGGGGTGCTCTGCCTTCATCAAGTGCATGAATCACTGTGACTTCTCGTTTCGGGCTGGGCTGAGATGGGGGCAAGGGAGGACAGGCTGACCCTGATAATAGAGACTGCTGGGGACGGGAGTGGTGACTAGGAGGCCAGACTTTCTGCTGGCCTGGTTTTCTAGTGCACAGGTGCTTGCAGTTCTAAATAAATGTGCAGTGTCAGGGCTTAGCAGCTTCTTAGCTGAGACTTCTAATGAGGGCTGAGCATGGAAATAAGATGGGCCCTCTCTGGGCACTTGTCATATGTTGGATGAACCCAAATTCAGGCCTCATTAAGAAAAACGAAAAAAAAAAAAGAAAAACGATAGTCTGGGAGAACTGAGCTCGGGGGTGTGAGAGACCGGGGGATGGCCGCCTGTCAGACACATTGTGTGCTCCGAAGATCCCCCTCCATGAAGCCTGGAGGCTCACTACTGTGAGCATCGTTGCTTTTTCACTTTGAGAGGTGTCTTTGCGCTTTCTGCAGTGTTTTAAAAACCCTGTATTTTGAACATCCATCCCAAAAGAGAGGCCAGAGGCCCAAGGTAGCTTTCCCCTTCACAGATCAATGTCCAGCGGGGACTCACAAAGGCCCATCTAGTGGTCTTGGCGTGCAGTGGTTGCTGGTTGACCATCCAGTCCTGCATTTGTCTGTTCGTTTGTCCATTTACTCATTCAGTGCTGCCACATGCTTAGTGCAAATTGTATTGGGTTGAATAGTATCCTCCCTAAATTGATGTCCTTCCCTGAAGGGGATTTGGTAATGGGCTGAGTTAGGGTGTGAGGAGGAGAGGGTGATATCAAGGGAGGATCTCGTATGCACAGTGGAATGGATCGTGGTACCATTTACAGAGCAAAGAAACACTGGAAGTGTGTGTGTGTGTGTGTGTGTGTGTGTGTGTGTGCGTGTGTGTGAGCAAACCTCAAATCCATGGCAGTTTCTACAGCATTGCTGTGTTACATGCCTTCCAGCAGCCTCAGTGGAAAGGAGGTGAAGCCTCAGAAAGGCCTTTGATTCTGAGAAGGCTTGTGCCCTTGTGGTAGACTGGTGTTCTCCAGTGAACCATGGATCTTGGAACGCACACCCTTGGGTATCCCCTCCCGCACTAACATGGGACTTGGCCTTGTGACTTGCTCTGGCCAATGGGTCATTGGTCAACATAAAGCAGGAAGGGGCTAGATAAGTGCTCGCACTTTGGGGGCTTGTCCTCTTGGAAGCCTCTCTTGGCAGTTGGCCGCCATGCTGTAAAGAGGCTCCAGGTGACCACCCTATGAGATGATGCGATGCCACGTGGACCAACACCCTTCATCCTCAGGGACCATCTTGGAAGTCCCAGCCCCAGCCAAGAGTCTGCCTGAACACAGCCAGAGGAGTGACCACAGCTACACCCCCTGGAGCAGAACTCATCCCCCCAACAAAATCATGAAGAAGAATAGATCGTCATTGTTCTAAGGCACTGGTTTTGGGTGGTTTGTGATACAGCAATGGATAATGGAAAAGACCTCTTCAGCCAGATGATGTGGGGAGTTGGGCTGCTGCTGGCCTCTTCCGGGTGGAGAGTCTCTGAAACAGACATCTCTAGGCTGCTCTGCCTGCCTGGTTTCTCCTGTTACCTCTGCCTTTACTGTGACGTTAGTTGTAGCCTGTGGAGGGCAGTCTGTCTTGGCACGAGGGGGCAATGACAGACAGAATGGCCTCTGTCTCCCTGTCTCTCTTCTCTCGAGTTTTCTCCTTCACCATTCCTTCCCTGGTCTCTATCTGTGCCTGGTTTACCTCACTTCCTTCTTGCCCCCTCCTCTTGTATTGCTGTGGTGAGCCCTCGAGGCTACAGAAACTTCTGAAACCCGGTTCAGGAGATGTATCAGTGTCCACCTCCCTATTCTTTTTGTCCCCTGTCCTAACACTGGAGCAAAATTGGGTCTCCTTTGTCTTCTTTTTAATGAACAGGTTTAACGTAAGCTGGCTATTATATTGGACTGAAGATGCTGTTCGTGAGACATTGTCAACTGAGACCCGGGACCAACACTGACACCTCCTTAATTATGTGCCATTAACGAGGTACACGCTGCAGTGAGGGGGACACTGTGGATTTGCTCCCGCTTTAATTCTGTGCTGTGTTACATGAAGCGCTAATGAGTCCAGAACTCTCAAAGGTCATAATCTGAATACATTTCCTTTTCTTCTTTTTAGGGGAATGGGAATAGCATTCAAAACAATTAAAATGAGATTTACTTCATCGTTTGGCTAACAATGTCCTCGGCTGTACTAATTACACTGAGATAGGTATTCATTTGCTGGTCATTTGGACAGATCTGAGTGTGTCTAATTTCTTGTAAGGCCCCCATCTCTGAATTCTACACAAAGTGTTTTTTGTTTTTTTTTTCCCAGCTGCTCACCCTATTGATTACGAGAAATACCTGGAAAAAAAATCCACCAAAACCCTTACAATATGGAAAGTGCAAATTTAGCAGAACCAGCATTGAATTTTCCAGGGAGTCATTTATCATCCTTACAAAGTTTTGGTTCTTTGCAAATAAAAAAGAGAAAGGAATGGTAATTGCTGTGCTCAACTAATTGACGGAACTGTGTCAGAGAAAGGAGGCATTTCAACAGTGCCTCGGATGATGACATTTGAAGGTTGTTCCCATCCTCTCTTCACTGCTAAATTAGGTAATCATTATTTCCCCATGAATCTTATTAATCTAATGCTGGCTTCTCCCCCCACCCTCAGATTTGAGATTCATACAGAAATGTGAAGACAAAATGCCGAAGGTCAGATGATAGTTTGGCCGGTTCAGGTTGTATTCCCCAGTTTGGGGGTTCAATGCCTGAGTGGGAGAGGGCTAGAGGGAGTCCATCTTTTACAAAGGACCTTCTCATTACATGAGTGGGACCCACGTTTGAAATCTCCACTGGTGGATTTGAAGAGTAGGTTAGTCCACTGAACATGCTAGGATAATGGCGGCCAGAATGGTGCTTCTCCAGCTTTTTTCTGGTTTTTGGATGGCTTCAGTGGGGGCAGAGGCTCCTCTGTGTACTCAGAGATAATGACAGTCTCCAATTGCTCACTGAAAAAAACGGTGCTCATCAGATATAGGGCTTACGGTATGGCTTTCAGTGAGACAGAGCTAATAACTGGCTCAGAAAATCAATGCTTGGCTTTCACTAGCTATTATAACCAAAAGGCCAATGTCTGTTGGAAACAGATAGACAGTCTGGTGGCAGGACCAGCAATTCCTCAGGAGGACAGATGGACAGCAGTCCTGGATGATGCTTGAAAAACTGCAGGATGCTGTGTGATGATAAAGGCGAAATGTGAAGGTTGTTTCAGCTGAAGACGTGGGTCAAAAACCCTACCCTCGGAAGTTTCTGACTGGGTTTGGGCAAGACCTCCTCAGCCGGCCTTGATGACCTTCCTAACACTGGTAATATTCTCATGCCATCCCCACCTTGAGTCCTCTTGTCCTTCCCTCCCACTGTAGTTGGGGCTCCTCAGGTCAGCCAATGGGAAGAGCAGCTCCTCCCCCCCACCTCAGATGATGGAGCTGAATGTACATGACAGGTGCATTCAGGGACATGTTCTCACCTTCTCCTAGCTTTCCAGAGAGGAACTGAGTAGATGGCCAGTGGGTCTCTGTAGAATCAAAACAAATCTGGAAATTAAAGATGATACAAACAGATGGAGATATATACCATGTTCTTGGATTGGAAGAATCAACATTGTGAAAATGACTATACTACCCAAAGAAATCTACAGATTCAGTGCAATCCCTATCAAACTACCAATGGCCTTTCTTACAGAACTAGAACAAAAAATTTCACAATTTGTATGGAAACACAAAAGACCCCGAATAGCCAAAGCAATCTTGAGAAAGAAAAATGGAGCTGGAGGAATCAGGCTCCAGGACTTAAGACTATACTACAAAGCTACAGTAATTAAGATAGTATGGTACTGGCACAAAAGCAGAACTATAGATCAAAGGAACGGGATAGAAAGCCCAAAGATAAACCCACACACACATGGTCACCTTATCTTTGATAAAGGAGGCAAGAATATACAATGGAGAAAAGACATCACCTTTGATAAGTGATGCTGGGAAAACTGGACAGCTACATGTAAAAGAATGAGACTAGAGCACTCCCTAACACCATACACAAAAATAAACTCAAAATGGATTAAAGACTTAAACGTAAGGCCAGACAGTATGAAACTCTTAGAGGAAAACATAGGCAGAACACTGTATGACATAAATCACAGCAAGATCTTTTTTGACCCACCTCCTAGAGAAATGGAAATAAAAACAAAAATAAACAAGTGGGACCTGATGAAACTTAAAAGCTTTCGCACAGCAAAGGAAACCATAAACAAGATGAAAAGACAACCTTCAGAATGGGAGAAAATATTTGCAAATGAAGCAACTGACAAAGGATTAATCACCAAAATTTACAAGCAGTTCGTGCATCTCAATATCAAAAAACACAAACAACCCAATCCAAAAATGGTCAGAAGACCTAAATAAACATTTCTTCAAAGAAGATATACAGATTGCCAAGAAACACATGAAAGGATGCTCAACATCACTAATCATTAGAGAAATGCAAATCAAAACTACAATGAGGTATCACCTCACACTGGTCAGAATGGCCATCATCAAAAAATCTACAAACAGTAAATGCTGGAGAGGGTGTGGAGAAAAGGGAACCCTCTTGCACTGTTGGTGGGAATGTAAATTGATACAGCCACTATGGAGAACAGTATGGAGCTTCCTTAAAAACCTAAAAATAGAACTACTATATGACCCAGCAATCTCACTACTGGGCATATACCCTGAGAAAACCATAATTCAAAAAGAGTCATGTACCACAATGTTCATTGCAGAACTATTTACAATAGCCAGGACATGGAAGCAACCTAAGTGTCCATCAACAGGTGGATGGATAAAGAAGATGTGGCACATATATACAATGGAATATTACTCAGCCATAAAAAGAAAAGAAACTGAGTTATTTGTAGTGAGGTGGATGGACCTAGAGACTGTCATACAGAGTGAAGTAAGTCAGAAAGAGAAAAACAAATACTGTATGCTAACATATATATGGAATCTGAAAAAAAAAAAGGGTTCTGAAGAACCTAGGGGCAGGACAGGAATAAAGACACAGACGTAGAGAATGGACTTGAGGACGTGGGGAGGGGGAAGGGTAAGCTGGGATGAAGTGAGAGAGTGGCATGGACATATATACACTACCAAATGTAAAATAGGTAGCTAGTGGGAAGCAGCCGCATAGCACAGGGAGATCAGCTCCCACTACCTAGAGGAGTGGGATAGGGAGGGTGGGAGGGAGATGCAAGAGGGAGGGGATATGGGGATATTTATATATGTATAGCTGACTCACTTTGTTATATAGCAGAAACTAACACACAATTGTAAAGCAATTATACTTCAATAAAGATGTTAAAAAAAAACAAAACAAATCTGGAAGATTTGTAAAAATAAACTAGATTGACCTTTCAGATGTTCCACATGTCTTGAACCAGCGGTCTGGAAACTCTAAATCTTTCTTTTAATAATCCTCTTTATCAATTTAGTTATTAACATTTAATATTTAAAACAAAAGCCTTTATGAAAAGAGAGCTTAGCCTTTTTTCCCATGGACCCAGAGAGATAAAAATTTCATGTTCCTCTGACAAGTCAGTCAGAATCAAATCTTGCATCAGTGAACAGGTTTCAAAACCTCTGATACCCACTTCTAGAGGAAGTGGTATCTGAGCATGTCCTTATTCAGAAACAAGGTAAAACGACTCATGTTTGTATGAACAGTGTAGGAGATGGTAGGGATGTTTCCTTCATTTGTGATGGGAATAAGTCATTTTTCTCCCCTTCATAAGACATTTTCCTTTGTAACTTCAGTCTTCATAGTGAAGTTCAATAAACGACAGCAAAAATGATAGGAAAAAAAAATCATCCTTTGGAAATGTTCATTAGTCAACCTATTGTTCCAAGAAGGCAGATGGAACTGTACTTTTTTCTTTCTCTTCCTTTTTCTCTGCCTCACCCCCAAATTGCCCTTGTGTTTCTTGGTGTACTGTCCAAATTTGGTGGAAACCCATCACCTTCTAAAGTTGTCAAGGAATAAAAAAATCAGAACCATGTGCAAGGTTGAGTAGTTAGATGGTGGTGCCCAATGCACTTCCCTTGGCCAAGAGTTACTCCATCTTTTGCCATTCTAGGGAAACCTCACTTGGGATGTTCATGGCTTAGCAGCAGAAGGTGGAGGAAAAGTTCTCTATTTCTATTTTTATTCCCTCAGCCTTCCTTTCAGTATAACTTTCACATTTATGGACCTGCCCACCAGGGACCTTATATACATTAATCACAGGGCGAGCCTCTCAGTGGGTACATCTGTACTTGTGGCTGCCATAAAAGAAATTAATCAACTTTCATGCCTGGTTTTCGTAGCATATGACTCATTTTCATGGCCCTAGAACTAAAACATGGTAGTTAAAACAGCAAAGTGATATTTATAGGGTAATTTTGATCAAGCCTGTCATAATTTTCTTTCCTGGGTAAGTCTGTATGTCCTTTGTTATAGCTCTAATTACACTGACAGCTTTCCAGAGGGAATGTTAGGGTAGAGGTTATTTGAGTATGAAACCAAAGGTTTGACATCAGTTAAGAGTGAATGGTTTTTATTTCCTAACATATGTTTTAATGTAATGTAAGCTTATGGGCTGGTTTTCCTCCCTGAATACTATTATTTTAATTTCATTTCATCATCTGTTTTTAAAAAACATCTTTATTGGAGTATAATTGCTTTACAACGGTGTGTTAGTTTCTGCTGTATACAAATATTCCCATATCCCCTCCCTCTTGCATCTCCCTCCCAACCTCCCTATCCCACCCCTCTAGGTGGTCACAGAGCACGGAGCTGATCTCCCTGTGCTATGCGGCTTTGTAGTGACATGGATGGAACTAGAAACTTATACAGAGTGAAGCAAGTCAGAAAGAGAAAAATAAAATAAATACTGTATGCTAACACACATATATGGAATCATCATCTATTTTATTTTATTTTTAAAGGTTAAGCTCATAGAACAGTGCAGTCTTTTTCTTGTTTGTTTTGGTTTTTACTTGGCTGCACTGCGAGGCTTGCGGGATCTTCGTTCCCCAACCAGGGATTGAACCCAGGCCCTGGCAGTGAAATTGCTGAGTCCTAACCACTGGATGCCAGGGAATTCCCTTAATTTATTTTTAAAAAAATTATTTTATTGAAGTAGAGTTGATTTCCGATGTTGTGTTAATTTCTGCTGTACATCAAAGTGATTCAGTTATATATATATATTCTTTTCCATTATGGTTTATCACAAGATATTGAATGTAGTTTCCTGTGCTATACAGTAGGGCCTTGCTGTTTATCCATCCTATATATAACAGTTTGCCTCTGCTAATCCCAAACTCCCAGTCCATCCCTCCCCCACATCATTTATTTCATTTACTTTATCACTGAGGCAGAAGGAGAATTGTGCTGGTCTCTCTTCCCCCTGCCCAGGCCAGGGCAGCCTGAAACAGTATCCATCAGTTAAGACATGAACTGATTGTGGGCTGTTCACCTCACTCCCGCATCACCTCCCTACTGAAACTCTAGCTGCAGGCCTCTGTCAGGTTACAAATTTAGCAGCACTTTTCCAGTGCCTTTCCCCTTTCCACATCACTCCAGGGATCTCTATTAACTTAACACACTAAAAATAGCACTGCAGAACTGAACAGGTGAGGGTGACGGGCAGGGCCCGGGGAAGGCTAAATATTGCTCACATTGATCGGAAACCTGGGCCCTGCTCCTGTGATGATTGCGGTTTGACACCAAGCTCATTAAAAATGTTTGTGCATCTGTGGATTTGAGAGGCAGGAGAGAGGAGTGCATCAGGTCCGGGAGCCTGAGGAAGTGAGGATGCTGTTGCCGAGGTCTTTTCTTACCAACCTGGGGTTCCCTTTTCTTCTGAATTAATGCAGATCTTGTGTGAGCCTGAATGGGACTTGTCTTCCCTCTTGGCAAAGGTTCTTAGCTGCGAATAAAGCCAACTCTTACCGTGACTTTAATCCTGGGCACGGTGTAAAATCTTTTCTACTGCAGAGTGTCATGGTCCTATCAAATAATAGATGGGAGTGTGTTTTACTTGCTTCAGGCTGAGCAGCTGGTGGGAAAAATTTATGATCTGAAGTCTTCTCGGTTTGAGTCTTAGTTCTACAGCATCTTAACTGTGCTGTCTTGGACTAGTAATTGAACCTTTCCAGCCTTCTATTTATAAAATAGGAATATTAATTGAAATTTTATTTTATTTTTTTAACATCTTTATTGGAGTATAATTGCTTTACAGTGGTGTGTTAGTTTCTGCTGTATAACAAAGTGAATCAGCTATATGTATACACATATCCCCATATCCCTTCCCTCTTGCGTCTCCCTCCCACGCTCCCTATCACACCTCTCTAGGTGGTCACAAAGCACCGACCTGGTCTCCCAGTGCTATGCGGCTGCTTCCCACTAGCTATCTATTTTACATTTGGTAGTATATATAAGTCCATGCCACTCTCTCACTTTGTCCCAACTTACCCTTCCCCCTCCCCGTGTCCATCGACAGATGAATGGATAAAGAAGATGTGGCACATATACAATGGAATATTACTCAGCCATAAAAAGAAATGAAAGTGAGTTATTTGTAGTGAGGTAGATGGACCTAGAGTCTGATACAGAGTGAAGTAAGTCAGAAAGAGAAAAACATATACTGTATGCTAACACATATATATGGAATCTAAAAAAAAAAAATGGTTCTGAAGAACCTAGGGTCAGGACAGGAACAAAGATGCAGATGTAGAGAGTTGATTTGCATTTCTCTAATGATTAGTGATGTTGAACATCCTTTCATATGTTTCTTGGCAATCTGTATATCTTCTTTGGAGAAATGTCTATTTAGGTCTTCTGCCCATTTTTGGATTGGGTTGTTTGGTTTTTTGATATTGAGATGCATGAGCTGCTTGCAAATTTTGGAGATTAATCCTTTGTCAGTTGCTTTCTTTGCAAATATTTTCTCTTGTTCTGAGGGTTGCCTTTTTGTCTTGTTTATGGTTTCCTTTGCTGTGCAAAAGCTTTTAAGTTTCATTAGGTCCCACTTGTTTATTTTTGTTTTAACTTTCATTTCTCTAGGAGATGGGTCAAAAAGGATCTTATTGTGACTTGTGTCATAGAGTGTTCTGCCTATGTTTTCCTCTGAGAGTTTTATACTGTCTGGCCTTACATTTTGGTCTTTAATCCATTTTGAGTTTATTTTTGTATATGGTGTTAGGGAGTGCTCTAGTCTCATACTTTTACATGTAGCTGTCCAGTTTTCCAAGCACCACTTATTGAACACGCTCTCTTTTCTCCATTGTATATTCTTGCCTCCTTTATCAAAGATAAGGTGACCATATGTGTGTGGGTTTGTCTCTGGGCTTTCTATCCTATTCCATTGATCTATAGTTCTGTTTTTCTGCCAGTACCATACTGTCTTGATTACTGTAGCTTTGTAGTATAATCTGAAGTCAAGCAGCCTGAGTCCTCCAGCTCCGTTTTTCTTTCTCAGGGTTGCTTTGGCTACTTGGGGTCCTTTGTGTTTCCATACAAATTGTGAACTTTTTTGTTCTAGTTCTGTGAAAAATGCCTTTGGTAGTTTGATAGGGATTGCATTGAATCTGTAGATTGCTTTGGGTAGTATAGTCATTTTCACAATATTGATTCTTCCAATCCAGGAACATAGTATATCTCTCCATCTATTTGTATCAAATTTAATTTCTTATATCAGTGTCTTACAGTTTTCTGCATACAGGCCTTTTGTCTCCTTAGGTAGGTTTATTCCTGGATATTTTATTCTTTTTGTTGCGATGGTAAATGGGAGTGTTCCCTTAATTTCTCTTTCAGATTTTTCATCATTAGTGTATAGGAATGCAAGTGATTTCTGTGCATTAATTTTGTATCCTGCTACTCTACCAAATTCGTTGATTAGCTCTAGTAGTTTTCTGATAGCATCTTTAGGATTCTCTACGTATTGTATCATGTCATCTGAAAACCGTGCCAGTTTTACTTCTTTTCCGATTTGGATTCCTTTTATTTCTTTTTCTTACCTGATTGCTGTGGCTAAAACTTCCAAAACTATGTTGAATAATAGTGGTGAGAGTGGGCAACCTTGTCTTGTTCCTGATCTTACAGAAAATGGTTTCAGTTTTTCACCATTGAGAACGATGTTGGCTGTGGGTTTGTCATATATGGCCTTTATTATGTTGAGGAAAGTTCCCTCTATGCCTACTTTCTGGAGGATTTTTATCATAAATGGGTGTTGAATTTTGTCAAAAGCTTTTTCTGCATCTGTTGAGGTGATCATATGGTTTTTCTCCTTCAGTTTGTTAATACAGTTTGTCACATTGATTGATTTGTGTATATTGAAGAATTCTGCCTTCCTGGGATAAACCCCAGTTGATCATGGTGTATGATCCTTTCAATGTATTGTTGGATTCTGTTTGCTAGTATTTTTTTTTTTTTTTTCCTTCTATGTGGTTTTTTTTTTGTTTTTTTTTTTTAAACATCTTTATTGGGGTATAATTGCTTTACAATGGTGTGTTAGCTTCTGCTTTACAACAAAGTGAATCAGCTATACATATACATATGTTCCCATATGTCTTCCCTCTTGCGTCTCCCTCCCTCCCACTCTCCCCATCCCACCCTTCCAGGCTGTCACAAAACCCCGAGCTAATATCCCTGTGCCTTGCAGCTGCTTCCCCCCAGCTATCTACCTTACTACGTTTGTTAGTGTGTATATGTCCATGACTCTCTCTCGCCCTGTCAAAACTCACCCTTCCCCCTCCCCATATCCTTAAGTCCGTTCTCCAGTAGGTCTGCGTCTTTATTCCTATCTTACCCCTAGGTTCTTCATGACATTTTTTTCCCTTAAATTCCATATATATGTGTTAGCATACGGTATTTGTCTTTTTCTTTCTGACTTACTTCACTCTGTATGACAGATTCTAGGTCTATCCATCTCATTACAAATAGCTCAATTTCATTTCTTTTTAAGGCTGAGTAATATTCCATTGTGTATATGTGCCACATCTTCTTTATCCATTCATCCGATGATGGGCGCTTAGGTTGTTTCCATGTCCTGGCTATTGTAAATAGAGCTGCAATGAACATTTTGGTACATGACTCTCTTTGAATTTTGGTTTTCTCAGGGTATATGCCAAGTAGTGGGATTGCTGGGTCATATGGTAATTCTATTTGTAGTTTTTTAAGGAACCTCCATACTGTTCTCCACAGTGGCTGAACCAATTCACATTCCCACCAGCAGTGCAAGAGTGTCCCCTTTTCTCCACACCCTCTCCAGCATTTATTGTTTCTAGATTTTTTGATGATGGCCATTCTGACTGGTGTGAGATGATATCTCATTGTAGTTTTGATTTTGTTTGCTAGTATTTTGTTGAGGATTTTTGCATGTATGTTCATCAGTGATATTGACCTGTAATTTTCTTTTTTTGTGACATTTTTGTTTGGTTTTGGTATCAGGGTGATGGTGCTCTCATAGAATGAGTTTGGGAGTGTTACTCCCTCTGCTCTATTTTCGAAGAGTTTGAGAAGGATAGGTGTTAGCTCTTCTCTAAATGTTTCATAGAATTCCCCTGTTAAGCCATCTGGTCATGGGCTTTTGTTTGTTGGAAGATTTTTAATCACAGTTTCAATTTCAGTGCTCGTGATTGGTCTGTTTATATTTTTTATTTCTTCCTGATTCAGTCTTGGCAGGTTGTGCTTTTCTAAGAATTTGTCCATTTCTTCCAGGTTGTCCATTTTATTGGCATATAGTTGCTTGTAGTAATCTCTCATGATCCTTTGTATTTCTGCAGTGTCAGTTGTTACTTTTCATTTTTCATTTCTGATTCTATTGATTTAAGTCTTCTCTCTTTCTTTATTGATGAGTCTGGCTCATGGTTTATCAATTTTGTTTATCTTCTCAAAGAAGCAACTTTTATTATTATTATTTTTTTTTGCCGTACATGGGCCTCTCACTGTTGTGGCCTTTCCCGTTGCGGAACACAGTCTCCGGATGCGCAGGTTCTGTGGCCATGGCTCACAGACCCTGCCGCTCCATGGCATGTGGGATCTTCCTGGACCAGGGCACGAACCCGTGTCCCCTTTGGCAGGCGACCTCTCAACCACTGCGCCACCAGGGAAGCCCAGAAGCAGCTTTTAGGTTTTTTTTTTCTTTTTTGCGTTACACGGGCCTCTCACTGTTGTGGCCTCTCCTGTTGCGGAGCACAGGCTCTGGACGTGCAGGCCCAGCGGCCATGGCTCACGGGCCCAGCCACTCCGCGGCATGTGGGATCTTCCCGGACCGGGGCATGAACCTGTGTCCCCTGCATCAGTAAGTGGACTCTCAACCACTGAGCCACCAGGGAAGCCTGCAGCTTTTAGTTTTATTGATCTTTACTATCATTTCCTTCTTTGCTTTTCATTTATTTCTGATCTGATCTTTATGATTTCTTTCCTTCTCTTGACTTTGGGGTTTTTTTGTTCTTTTTTCTCTAATTGCCTTAGATGTAAGGTTAGGTTGTTTATTTGTGATATTTCTTGTTTCTTGAGGTAGGATTGTACTGCTGTAAACTTCTCTCTTAGAACTGCTTTTGCTGCATCCCATAGATTTTGGGTTATTGTGTTTTCCTTGTCGTATGTTTCTAGGTATTTTTTGATTTCCTCTTTGATTTCTTCTGTGATCTCTTGGTTATTTAGTAACGTTTTGTTTAGTCTCCATGTGTGTGTGTGTTTTACAATTTTTTCTTATAATTGATATTTAGTCTTATAGCGTTGTGGTCAGAAAGGATACTTGATATGATTTCAATTTTCTTAAATTTACCAAGGCTTGATTAGTGATGCAAGGTATGCTGTGTCCTGAAGAATGTTCCATGAGCACTTGTGAAGAAATTATATTCTGTTGATTTTGGATGGAATGTCCTATAAATATCAGTTAAGTCCATCTTGTTTAATGTATCATTTAAAGCTTGTGTTTCCTTATTTATTTTCATTTTGGATGATCTGTCCATTGGTGAAAATGGGGTTTTAAAGTCCCCTACTATGATTGTGTTACTGTCGATTTCCCCTGTTATGGCTGTTAGTATTTGCCTTATGTATTGAGGTGCCCTTATGTTGGGTGCATAACTATTTATAATTGTTACATGTTCTTCTTGGATTGATCCCTTGATCATTATGTAGTGTCCTTCTTTGTCTCTTGTAATAGTCTTTATTTTAAAGTTTGTTTTGTCTGATATGAGAATTGCTACTCCAACTTTCTTTTGGTTTCCATTTGCATGGGATATCTTTTTCCATCCCCTCACTTTCAGTCCATATGTATCCCTAGGTCTGAAGTATGGCTCTTGTAGACAGCATATATACTAGTCTTGTTTTTGTATCCATTCAGCCAGTCTGTGTCTTTTGTTTGGAGCATTTTATCCTTTTACATTTAAGGTAGTTATCGATATGTGTGTTCCTATTACCATTTTCTTAATTGTTTTGGGTTTGTTATTGTAGGTCTTTTCCTTCTCTTGTGTTTCCTGCCTAGAGAAGTTCCTTTAGCACTTGTTGTAAAACTGGTTTTGTGGTGCTGAATTCTCTCAGCTTTTGCTTGTCTGTAAAATTTTTACTTTCTCCGTCGAATATGAATGAGATCCTTGCTGGGTAGAGTAATCTTGGTTGTAGGTTTTTCTCTTTCATCACTTTAAGTACGTCCTGCCACTCCCTTCTGGCTTGCAGAGTTTCTGCTGAAAGATCAGCTGTTAACCTTATGGGGATTCCGTTGTATGTTATTTGTTGTTTTTCCCTTGCTGCTTTTAATATTTTTTCTTTGTATTTAATTTTTGATAGTTTGATTAATGTGTGTCTTGGTTATTTCTCCTTGGATTTATCCTGTATGGGACTCTCTGCACTTCCTGGACTTGATTGTCTATTTCCTTTCCCATATCAGGGAAGTTTTCAAGTATAATCTCTTCAAATATTTTCTCAGTCCCTTTGTTTTCCTCTTCTTCTTCTGGGACCCCTATAATTTGAATGTTAGTGTGTTTAATGTTGTCCCAGAGGTCTCTGAGACTGTCCTCAAGTCTTTTCATTCTTTTTTCTTTATTCTGATCTGAGGTAGTTATTTCCACTATTTTATCTTCCAGGTCACTTACCTGTTCTTCTGCCGCAGTTATTCTGCTATTGATTCCTTCTAGAGAATTTTATATTTCATTTATTGTGTTGTTCATCATTGTTTGTTTGCTCTTTAGGTCTTCTAGATCCTTGTTAAACATTTCTTGTATTTTTTCCATTCTACTTCCAAGATTTTGGATCATCTCTACTATCATTACTCTGAATTCTTTTTCAGGTAGACTGCCAACTTCCTCTTCATTTGTTTGGTCTGTTGGGTTTTTACTTTGCTCCTTCATCTTCTGTGTATTTCTCTGTCTTCTCATTTTTCTTCACTTACTGTGTTTGGGATCTCTTTTTTGCAGGCTGCAGGTTCGTAGTTCCCCTTTTTGGTGTCTGCCCCCAGTGGGTAAGGTTGGTTCAGTGGGTTGTTTAGGCTTCCTTATTGAGGGGACTGGTGCCTGTGTTGTGGTGGATGAGGCTGGATCTTGTCTTTTCTTGGGCAGGGCTGCATCCAGTGGTGTGTTTTGGGGTGTCTGTTAAATTATTATGGTTTTAGGCAGCCTCTCTACTCTTGGGTGGGTTTGTATTCCTGTCTTGCTACTTGTTTGGCATAGGGTGTCCAGTGCTGTAGTTTACTGGTCATTGAGAGGAGCTGGGTTTTAGCGTTGAGTTGGAGATCTCTGGGAGAGCTTCATCATTTGATATTACGTGCGGCTGTGAGGTCTCTGGTGGAGCAATGTCCTGAACTCGGTTTTTCCACCTCAGACGTTCAGGCGTGACACCCAGCTGGAGCACCAAGACTGTGTCAGCCACACAGCCAAGTACATGGGGAATTTCTTGTCTTTTGGGATGTCTCAGGTCTTCTGCTAGCATTCAGTAGGTGTTCTGTCAGAGTTGTTCCCATGTAGATGTATTTTTGAATTTTCTGTGGGGAGCAAGGTGGTCTCCACATCTTACTCCTCCGCCATCTTGAAGGTCCCCCTTAATTGAAATTAACATCTCTCTCACTGGTGTTTGCAAATTCAGATGGGATAGCCTTGAGTGTTTGGGGAACTATAAATAGCTGTAGTACTTCCTAAATACCTGTAGTATTAGTCTGATGGTTAATTGTATGTGTCAACTTGACTGTGCTAAGGGATGCCCAGATAGCTGGTAAAGCATTATTTCTGGGCATGTCTGTGAACATGTTTCCAGGTAAGATTAGTATTTGAATCAGTGAACAGTGGAATGAAGATCACCTTCACCAGTGTGGGCGGGCATCATCCAATCTGGTAGAGGCTCTAATAGAACAAAATGGTGGAGGAAGGGCACATTCACTCTTTCTGCTGGAGCTTGGACATTCATCTTCTCCTGCCCTTGGACATCAATACTCCTGGTTCTCAGGTCTTCAGGCTAGGACTGGGATGTCCACCATTGGCTAACCTGTTTCTCATGCCTGTGGGCTTGGACTGGAATTACACTGCCAGCTTTCTTGGGCCTTCCACTTGCAGATGAAGTTGCCTCCATAATTGCATGAGCCAGTTCCTCAAAATAAATCTTTCTTTATATCTATATACATCCTATGGGACCTGTTTCTCTGGAGAACCCTGACTGACATAATGAAGTTGAACCTAAAGAAAATGCTAATAGTCAACCAATTTTGTCCTATGAAAATGACCATTTCATATGGTTCAACCATATATATTAATAAGAGGTTTTGGAAAGTCTTTGTTCGCTTCTCTGAATTGTTCCTGTGAGACAGAAAGATTATAAGCAACCTTATTTTAATGCCTGGGGAAATCTAGGTTTCAAAGGTTACTTGTACCAAGTTGTATAAAAGTCTGTGAGTGGAACCCGTTCTTTCATTACTCAGTCTGTGGTTTCTTGACCTTGCCCTCCTCTTTAAGGGCCTGAGCTGAAAATGAGAAGCTGGAGAAAGAATGTGATAAAAAGCCATTTCCCCAGCAGTTGAGCTGAGTGTAATATGAGAGGTCACAGCCTCTATAACAAATACCATCTTAAGGAGTGGTCCTCCTGTAAAGCACGCATTCTTGAACTGATGCCGGCTGTCGTAAAACGATGACTCTTTCCGGCACTGAGTGAACCTCTGCTGGGCTACTGAATACTGTTACTTGTGTGTCTTGTCTCTCAGAATCATCAGAATCACCAATACGCATGGCTCAGGGCTGACCTGGGGATCCGAGGATGCGGCTCCCCAGTGAGAGGGCTTAGCTGGTCTGGGTCAGAGGATTTTCCATCTTGGGCTTGCCTTTGGCTCAGACAGTTCTCTCAACCTCAGAACTACTGACATTTTGGGTCAGATTCTCTGCGGTGGGGGCTGTCCTGTGCATTGCAGGACATTCAGCAGCATCCTTGGTCTCTACCCACTAGATGCCAGCAGCACTCTGCCCAGTAGTAGCAACCCAAACTATCTCCAGGTGTTGTCAAATGTCCCTTGGGGGACAGAATCAGCCCCAGATGAGAACCACTGGGCCCAGGGGACTTCAGAGTACGAGTGAGGGCTGGTCAATTGTTATATATTTCAGAGCATTTACTAATTTGTCTGATGAGCTTCAGCACCTTTGAAAGAATTGCATTTCCTTTTTCTCCCACCTCCGCATGAAAGGTAGTGTTGATTAGATAAGAGATGAGTCATACTTGGGGATACTCAGTTGCATATGAATAGGAAGAGAGGGGTGCAGTGGCTTGGGTCCTCAGGTGGGAAGAAAAACAGTCTAATGGAAGACCAGGCTCTCTCAATTTCCTGGCAAAAACATCTGTCTTCTTGTTTTTCTAGTTAATTATGGATTTTCATGAGCTCACTCAGCTAATCAAGTTTAATGACACTAGACCTAAATCATATTATTGTTATTTTTTGAGGCACTGTTGGCATCATGCCGTGTTAACCTGCCAGCAGCCTGGAGACACGACAGTCACTCAAACCCCAGCACACAGCTTTTATTAGCAGTGCACACAGCCCTTTCATAACCTGTCACCACTGAGATTATGAAGACAAAAGAAAAGCAACAGAAAAAGGGCATTTTCTATAAAGAACACTTTAGGAACTTTATTACAAACCAGAAACTTTATTGCAAGATGGGCAATGAGACATGTGTCCTGTATTTACTATATTTACTACCATTTTCAATATAACTTTGGGTTTGAAGAGACACAGAAAAACATAGGTCAGAAGCAGATATTCCCCTTTATTTCCATGTCCCTGATGACAGCTGGATGCAAGGATTTCCCAGCTGGCCGATTGTGACCTACCTTTAATCTTGATGCTGTTTGAGGCTCTGTCTATACCCTCTTCTTTTGTCCTTAAGAATTCCTGGTGGAGAATGGACATGGCTGCTAGTCTTGCCACTGCCTCCTGACCTCACTCACACTTGCCTTACCTCGGATGAATAAAAAATATTGTGTATTCAGTAAAAAAGTCGGGTTCTTTTGCCTTAGGACTTTACATTGCCCGGAGTAAAATTTGTCATATTTGTCATTTAGCATTTCATTTGGTCTGGATTACAAACCAACAGTTTTTTTTTTTTTCTTTTTGGAGGGGGGAGGGAGAGGGAGCATTTAAAAAAGTAATGAAAGGAATTTTCTGGATTCTGCAGCTAGAGTGTCCTCTGTTAGATCTTTGCATTACTTTTTATTTTTTTTGTTTTTTTTGGGGAAAATACACTTTTATTTTCACTAATCTCTAACTAAAGTTTAGCATTTCCTTATATTTCAAATGTTGGAAACAAACCACAGTAGTGTTTGCAGAATCTGCGTGACATCACCAGTAGAAATCATAGATATATTCCTATTTGATTAAAGGCAGATCTTTGCATTACTTTAAAAAATATTTATTTTATTGAGGTATAGTTGATTTACAATGTTGTATTAATTTCTGCTGTACAGAAAAGTGATTCAGTTATATATATATATATATATATATATATATATATATATATATATATATATATACTCTTTTTCATTATGGTTTATCACAGGATATTGAATATAGTTCCCTGTGCTATATAGTAGGACCTTGTTTATCCATTCTATGTATAATAGTTTGCATCTGCTAATCCCAAACTCCCAGTCCTTCCCTCCCCGACACCCCCTCCCTCTTGGCAACCACAAGTCTGTTCTCTATGTCTGTGAGTCTGTTTCTGTTTCATAGATAGGTTCATTTGTGCCATATTTTAGATTCCACATATAAGTGATATCATATGGTATTTGTCTTTCTCTTTCTGACTTACTTCACTTAGTATGATAATCTGTTGGTCCATCCATGTTGCTGCAAGTGGCATAATTTTATCCTTTTTGTAGGCTGAGTAGTATTCCATTGTATATATGTACCATATCTTCTTTATCTATTCATCTGTTGATGGACATTTAGGTTGTTTCCATGTCTTGGCTATTGTAAATAGTGCTGCTATGAACATAGGGGTGCATGTATCTTTTTGAATTATAGTTTTGTCTGGATATATGCCCAGGAGTGGGATTGCTGGGTCATATGGTAGTTCTATTTTTAGTTTTCTGAGGACCCTCCATACTGTTCTCCATATGGCTGCACCAATTTACATTTCCACCAACAGTGTAGGAGGAGGGTTCCCTTTTCTCCACACCGTCTCCAGTACTTGTTATTTGTAGACTTTTTGATGATGGCCATTCTGACTGGTGTGAGTTGGTACCTCATTGTAATTTTGATTTACATTTCTCTAATAATTAGCAATGATGAGCATTTTTTCATGTGTGTATTGGTCATCTGTATGTCTTCTTTGGAGAAATGCCTGTTTAGGTCTTTTGCCCATTTTTTTGATTGGGTTGTTTGATTTTTTGTTATTGAGTTGTATGCATTACTTTTAACACATCACATGGAGTGCTCACTTTTCATAATGCAATCTCTCTCTTCTGAGGGCAGTCTATAATTCATTTCTGAGCTCCTAAAATTGCTTTGTAGACTCTTGCACCTAATAAACTAAAGTGAAATTATTCATTTTCTCTACAAGTCAGTTGTTGGTATACAATGTCAAATCGATTTCCATAAGATTCCTGAATATCATTATGAAAAGGTCTGGGTTGTTTGGGGATACATAAGAGCACTGGGCTTGAAGGCTTGAGATTTAGAGTCAGACTGATCTGAATTTGAATCCTGGGTCCATTGCTACTAGCTGTGTGACACCGGGCAAGTTATTTTGCCTTTTAGAGTGTTCGTTTCCTTATCTGTAAACTTGATGTAATAGTAATAGTTCGATCATAAAGTTTCTGTAAAGATAGAATGAGGTAGTGCATGTAAAATACAAAGCAGGCTGCCCAGACATAGTGAGTAGCATTTGATAGAGGATGGTGATATATTTATTTCCAAGCTGGGATGAGTCCGGTGACATTTGCCTAATTTAGTAAATTAAGCTGCCCTCCTCAATTAGTTCCTCACTGTAACTATCATGATGTCTCCTTCAAATCATAATTCTCAGGTCCCCTTTTAAGATATTTCATGGCCAGAAGACCTTGTGTAGTAATTTTGTTGCTCATCAACTAGGGAAGCAGAAGATTATAAATAATAAGCACTAAAAACAGCAAGTGTCCATTCCAGAAGTCAGAAGTATCAGTCCTAGGGGAAGTCATCTGAACTTTACAGCAAAAAGATAAAGAGTAAATCGGAAATGTGGAAATAATCATGGAGCTTTAAAAAAGCTACTGTCACTTTTGGACAGAACTATTGGAATTAATTATGTTAAAAATGGATTCCTGGTTGTATTTGCTCAATGATGGCGAGTGGGATTGAGAAGGAAGCAAAACTATTTTTTTCAACAAAGAATCAAGGCTCTGAATTTTCTTGAAAAACAAAATAAAACAGAAACAAACAGAATTCCCTCGTGCAGGGTGATTTGACAATGATGACTAAAGGGCCAAACAAACTGATTAGGGAACTAAAGAATTGAGAGGACAGAACAAGGTGTCTTAGGAAAATCCTTGGACCATCTTTTTTACACAATCCTAGGTTGCAGCCATGTTCTGCAGTTGATGAAGTCACTGAGAAATTTCTGGCATTTGGTGGGCTTCAGGTATCATTGAGGTGTTGTTTGGGTGGCAGACAGACTGGAGGTTTTCAAGGTGTTCAAGGTTTTCTGGAGGATTCTAGAAGGATTCTTTGATGCCTTTGAGTGGGGATTTGGGGATGAGGTGGAGCTGTGTGCAACTGAGGGAACAGAAAATGAAATACAATTAAGAGAGGGTAAGACAGGATTAGGGTTAGGGTTTTAAGGGCTTTCACATAGGCTGGCTCATGTAATCGCATCATTTTTTAAAAATCTATATTGGAGAATAATTGCTTTACAATGGTGTGTTAGTTTCTGCTTTATAACAAAGTGAATCAGTTATACATATACATATGTTCCCATATCTCCTCCCTCTTGCGTCTCCCTCCCTCGCACCCTCCCTATCCCACTCCTCTAGGTGGTCCCAAAGCACAGAGCTGATCTCCCTGTGCTATGCGGCTGCTTCCCACTAGCTATCTATTTTACGTCTGGTAGTGTATATATGTCCATGCCACTCTCTCACTTTGTCCCAGCTTACCCTTCCCCCTCCCAATATCCTCAAGTCCATTCTCTAGTAAGTCTGTGTCTTTATTCCTGTCTTACCCCTAGGCTCTTCATGACCTTTTTCTCTTTTTATAGATTCCATATATATGTGTTAGCATACAGTATTTGTCCTTCACTTTTTGACTTACTTCGCTCTGTATGACAGACTCAAGGTCCATCCACCTCACTACAAATAACTCGATTTCGTTTCTTTTTATGGCTGAGTAATATTCCATTGTATATATGTGCCACATCTCTTTATCCATTCATCCGATGATGGACACTTAGGTTGTTTCCATCTCCTGGCTATTGTGAATAGAGCTGCAGTGAACATTTTGGTACATGACTCTTTTTGAATTATGGTTTTCTCAGAGTATATGCCCAGTAGTGGGATTGCTGGGTAGTATGGTAGTTCTACTTTTAGTTTTTTTTTTTTTTTTTAACGTCTTTATTGGGGTATAATTGCTTTACAATGGTGTGTTAGTTTCTGCTTTATAACAAAGTGAATCAGTTATACATATACATATGTTCCCATATCTCTTCCCTCTTGCGTCTCCCTCCCTCCCACCCTCCCTATCCCACCCCTCCAGGCGGTCACAAAGCACCGAGCCGATATCCCTGTGCCATGCGGCTGCTTCTCACTAGCTATCTACCTTACGTTTCTTAGTGTGTATATGTCCATGACTCTCTCTCGCCCTGTCACAGCTCACCCTTCCCCCTCCCCATATCCTCAAGTCCGTTCTCCAGTAGGTCTGTGTCTTTATTCCTGTCTTACCCCGAGGTTCTTCATGACATTTTTTTTCTTCTTAAATTCCATATATATGTGTTAGCATACGGTATTTGTCTTTTTCTTTCTTTTTTTTTTTTTTTTTTAAACATCTTTATTGGGGTATAATTGCTTTACAATGGTGTGTTAGTTTCTGCTTTATAACAAAGTGAATCAGCTATACATATACATATGTTCCCATATGTCTTCCCTCTTGCGTCTCCCTCCCTCCCACTCTCCCCATCCCACCCTTCCAGGCTGTCACAAAGCACCGAGCTAATATCCCTGTGCCTTGCGGCTGCTTCCCCCCAGCTATCTACCTTACTACGTTTGTTAGTGTGTATATGTCCATGACTCTCTCTCGCCCTGTCAAAACTCACCCTTCCCCATCCCCATATCCTCAAGTCCGTTCTCCAGTAGGTCTGCGTCTTTATTCCTATCTTACCCCTAGGTTCTTCATGACATTTTTTTCCCTTAAATTCCATATATATGTGTTAGCATACGGTATTTGTCTTTTTCTTTCTGACTTACTTCACTCTGTATGACAGATTCTAGGTCTATCCACCTCATTACAAATAGCTCAATTTCGTTTCTTTTTATGGCTGAGTAATATTCCATTGTATATATGTGCCACATCTTCTTTGTCCATTCATCCAATGATGGGCACTTAGGTTGTTTCCACCTCCTGGCTATTGTAAACAGAGCTGCAATGAACATTTTGGTACATGACTCTTTTTGAATTTTGGTTTTCTCAGGGTATATGCCCAGTAGTGGGATTGCTGGGTCATATGGTATTTCTATTTGTAGTTTTTAAAGGAACCTCCATACTGTCCTCCATAGTGGCTGTACCAATTCACATTCCCACCAGCAGTGCAAGAATGTTCCCTTTTCTCCACACCCTCTCCAGCATTTATTGTTTCTAGATTTTTTGATGATGGCCATTCTGACTGGTGTGAGATGATATCTCATTGTAGTTTTGATTTGCATTTCTCTAATGATTAATGATGTTGAGCATTCTTTCATGTGTTTGTTGGCATTCTGTATATCTTCTTTGGAGAAATGTCTATTTAGGTCTTCTGCCCATTTTTGGATGGGGTTGTTTGTTTTTTTTGTTATTGAGCTGCATGAGCTGCTTGTAAATTTTGGAGATTAATCCTTTGTCAGTTGCTTCATTTGCAAATGTTTTCTCCCATTCTGAGGGTTGTCTTTTGGTCTTGGTTATGGTTTCCTTTGCTGTGCAAAAGCTTTGAAGTTTCATTAGGTCCCATTTATTTATTTTTGTATTTATTTCCATTTCTCTAGGAGGTGAGTCAAAAAGGATCTTGCTGTGATTTATGTCATAGAGTGTTCTGCCTATGTTTTCCTCTAAGAGTTTGATAGTTTCTGGCCTTACATTTAGGTCTTTAATCTATTTTGAGCTTATTTTTGTGTATGGTTTTAGGGAGTGTTCTACTTTCATTCTTTTACATGTAGCTGTCCAGTTTTCATAGCACCAATTGTTGAACACGATCTCTTTTCTCCATTGTATATTCTTGCCTCCTTTATCAAAGATAAGGTGACCATATGTGCGTGGGTTTATCTCTGGGCTTTCTATCCTGTTCCATTGATCTATATTTCTGTTTTTGTGCCAGTACCATATTGTCTTCATTACTGTAGCTCTGTCGTATACTCTGAGGTCAGGAGCCTGATTCCTCAGGCTCTGTTTTTCGTTCTCAAGATTGCTTTGGCTATTCAGGGTCTTTTGTGTTTCCATACAAATTGTGAAATTTTTTGTTCTAGTCCTGTGAAAAATGCCAGGGGTAGTTTGATAGAGATTGCATTGAATCTGTACATTGCTTTGGGTAGTAGAGTCATTTTCACAATGTTGATTCTTCCAATCCAAGAACATGGTATATCTCTCCATCTATTTGTATCATCTTTAATTTCTTTCATCAGTGTCTTATAATTTTCAGCATACAGGTCTTTTGTCTCCTTAGGTAGGTTTATTCCTAGATATTTTATTCTTTTTGTTGCAATGGTAAATGGGAGTGTTTTCTTGATTTCACTTTCAGATTTTTCATCATTAGTGTATAGCAATGCCAGAGATTTCTGTGCATTAATTTTGTATCCTGCTACTTTACCAAATTCATTGATTAGCTCTAGTAGTGTTCTGGTAGCATCTTTGGGATTCTCTATGTATAGTATCATGTCATCTGCAAACAGTGACAACTTTACTTCTTCTTTTCCGATTTGGATTCCTTTTATTTCCTTTTCTTCTCTGATTGCTATGGCTAAAACTTCCAAAACTATGTTGAATAAGAGTGGTGAGAGTGGGTAAACTTGTCTTGTTCCTGATCTTAGTGGAATTGCTTTCAGTTTTTCACCATTGAGGACAATGTTGGCTGTGGGTTTGTCATATATGGCCTTTATTATGTTGAGGAAAGTTCCCTCTATGCCTACTTTCTGCAGGGTTTGTATCATAAATGGGTGTCAAAAGCTTTTCCTGCATCTATTGAGATGATCATATGGTTTTTCTCCTTCAGTTTGTTAATATGGTGTATCACGTTGATTGATTTGCATATATTGAAGAATCCTTGCATTCCTGGGATAAACCCCACTTGATCATGGTGTATGATCCTTTTAATGTGCTGTTGGATTCTGTTGGCTAGTATTTTGTTGAGGATTTTTGCATCTGTGTTCATCAGTGATATTGGCTTGTAGTTTTCTTTCTTTGTGACATTCTTGTCTTGTTTTGGTATCAGGGTGATGGTGGCCTCGTAGAATGAGTTGGGAGTGTTCCTCCCTCTGCTATATTTTGGAAGAGTGTGAGAAGGATAGGTGTTAGCTCTTCTCTAAATGTTTCATAGAATTCGTCTGTGAAGCCATCTGGTCCTGGGCTTTTGTTTGTTGGAAGATTTTTAATCACAGTTTCAGTTTCAGTGCTTGTGATTGGTCTGTTCATATTTTCTATTTCTTCCTGATTCAGTCTTGGCAGGTTGTGTTTTTCTGAGAATTTGTCCGTTTCTTCCAGGTTGTCCATTTTATTGGCATAGACTTGCTTGTAGTAATCTCTCGTGATCTTTTGTATTTCTGCAGTGTCAGTTGTTACTTCTCCTCTTTCATTTCTAATTCTATTGATTGGAGTCTTCTCCCTTTTTTTCTTGATGAGTCTGGCTAATGGTTTATCAATTTTGTTTATCTTCTCAAAGAATCACCTTTTATTTTTATTAATCCTTGCTATTGTTTCCTTCATTTCTTTTTCATTTATTTCTTTATTTGTTTTTTTTTTTTTTTTTTTTTTAAACATCTTTATTGGGGTATAATTGCTTTACAATGGTGTGTTAGTTTCTGCTTTACAACAAAGTGAATCAGCTATACATATACATATGTTCCCATATGTCTTCCCTCTTGCGTCTCCCTCCCTCCCACTCTCCCCATCCCACCCTTCCAGGCTGTCACAAAGCACCGAGCTAATATCCCTGTGCCTTGCAGCTGCTTCCCCACAGCTATCTACCGTACTACGTTTGTTAGTGTGTATATGTCCATCACTCTCTCTCGCCCTGTCAAAACTCACCCTTCCCCCTCCCCATATCCTTAAGTCCGTTCTCCAGTAGGTCTGCGTCTTTATTCCTATCTTACCCCTAGGTTCTTCATGACATTTTTTTCCCTTAAATTCCATATATATGTGTTAGCATACGGTATTTGTCTTTTTCTTTCTGACTTACTTCACTCTGTATGACAGATTCTAGGTCTATCCATCTCATTACAAATAGCTCAATTTCATTTCTTTTTAAGGCTGAGTAATATTCCATTGTGTATATGTGCCACATCTTCTTTATCCATTCATCCGATGATGGGCGCTTAGGTTGTTTCCATGTCCTGGCTATTGTAAATAGAGCTGCAATGAACATTTTGGTACATGACTCTCTTTGAATTTTGGTTTTCTCAGGGTATATGCCAAGTAGTGGGATTGCTGGGTCATATGGTAATTCTATTTGTAGTTTTTTAAGGAACCTCCATACTGTTCTCCACAGTGGCTGAACCAATTCACATTCCCACCAGCAGTGCAAGAGTATCCCCTTTTCTCCACACCCTCTCCAGCATTTATTGTTTCTTGATTTTTTGATGATGGCCATTCTGACTGGTGTGAGATGATATCTCATTGTAGCTTTGATTTGCATTTCTCTAATGATTAATGATGTTGAGCATTCTTTCATGTGTTTGTTGGCATTCTGTATATCTTCTTTGGAGAAATGTCTATTTAGGTCTTCTGCCCATTTTTGGATGGGGTTGTTTGTTTTTTTGTTATTGAGCTGCATGAGCTGCTTGTAAATTTTGGAGATTAATCCTTTGTCAGTTGCTTCATTTGCAAATGTTTTCTCCCATTCTGAGGGTTGTCTTTTGGTCTTGGTTATGGTTTCCTTTGCTGTGCAAAAGCTTTGAAGTTTCATTAGGTCCCATTTGTTTATTTTTGTTTTTATTTCCATTACTCTAGGAGGTGGGTCAGAAAGGATCTTGCTGTGATTTATGTCATAGAGTGTTCTTCCTATGTTTTCTTCTAAGAGTTTGATAGTTTCTGGCCTTACATTTAGGTCTTTAATCCATTTTGAGCTTATTTTTGTGTATGGTGTTAGGGAGTGATCTAATCTCATACTTTTACATGTACCTGTCCAGTTTTCCCAGCACCATTTATTGAAGAGGCTGTCCTTTCTCCACTGTACATTCCTGCCTCCTTTATCAAAGATAAGGTGTCCATATGTGCGTGGGTTTATCTCTGGGCTTTCTATCCTGTTCCACTGATCTATCTTTCTGTTTTTGTGCCAGTGCCATACTGTCTTGATTACTGTTGCTTTGTAATATAGTCTGAAGTCAG